>NC_136511.1:10020819-10145819 GCF_053919585.1 Euprymna scolopes | reverse complement strand
TACATTTCCCTACGCAATTACTCTGTCAATTTTTAGTCTACAGATTCGAAATTTGATATACAGGGTACTGAGATTTGGGAAAATCGATGTGATCGGTTTTTGGCCAGAAATTTGGCTGTTAAGGGGTCAAAGTTCAACGATTTGACCCTTGAAAACTCTACCAAACTCCTCCGACAATTTTGGGTCTACGCACTTGAAATTTTAGATATAGGTTCCTTGGACATGGATCTAACTTAATAACTAGATTTGAGCCCAAAACAATAAATTTTAAGGGGTCATAATAGGGGTCAAAGTTAAAAAAAAATTGACCTCTGCGGTCTCTTCCAAATTACTCAGACAATTTCTGGTCTAAATATTTTAAATTTTACATAAAGGGTATTCAGAGATAGAGCAAGCTTTTTAATCGGTTTGGGTCGAATATTTTTAGTTACCAATATATAAATGTATGTATGTATGTCTGTTTGCATGTCTGCCTTAAACTTTCAATAAAAGCGACGGATTTTACGAAGATCAGTATCATTTTAAAGTTCGACCTTTCATACGACAAATATCGAAAAATTGGCTAAAAACATTAATATCTTCCCCTTCAACTAGGCACTTTTATACAGGGGAGGGGGGGGGGGTTAACGTTTTTCGCCGATATTTTTGAAAGTTATCCTCTCCTTTAGATTGTCTAGCCTTAATTTTTAAAAATGTTGCTTCCGGTTTGCTGGTAGTCGTAACAGCATAAATGTTAAGCTTTACCCCGCTCTTATCTCCTTTGTGGTATGGGTTTGAGCCTGCCTTCCTACTACCACTTTTTTGCTCAACATACACATCCAAACACTCGGGCAACACCGGCTGAAATGCTAGTATATCTATATATATCTATAAAAGTGAAAGTGTCTGTGTGTATACATTTCCCTACGCAATAACTCTGTCAATTTTCAGTCTACAGAATCGAAATTTGATGTACAGAGTACTGAGATTTGGGAAAATCTTTGTACTCCATTTTCGGCCAGAAATTTGACTGTTAAAGGGTCAAAGTTCAACTATTTGACCTTTGAGAACTCTACCAAACTCCTTCGACAATTTTGAGTATAAACAATTGAAATTTTAAATATAGGTTCCTTGGACATGGATCTAACTTAACTTGATTTGAGCCTAAAACAATAAATGTTAAAGGGTCATAATAGGGGTCAAAGTTTAAAAAAATTTGACCTCTGCATTTCTCTACCAAATTACTCAGAGAATTTTTAAAGGGTATTCAGAGATAGGGCAA
This sequence comes from Euprymna scolopes, assembly GCF_053919585.1. Lineage (NCBI taxonomy): Eukaryota > Metazoa > Mollusca > Cephalopoda > Sepiida > Sepiolidae > Euprymna > Euprymna scolopes. Next base: position 10,144,558 of record NC_136511.1, on the reverse strand, counting down.
GCTTTTTAATCGGTTTGGGTTGAAAGTTTACGCTTCCGAGAGGTCAAAGTTCAAAAGATTTGACGTTTGCGCTGTCTAGCAAACTACTAACCGAATTTTGGGTCTAATCATTTAAAATTTGCACATAACGGGTATTCAGACACGCGGCAAGCATTTTAATCAGTTTTGGGGCGAAAATTTGACTGCCAAAATGTCAAAGTTGAAAGAGTTGACCTTTGCCGATTCTACGAAATCTCTCCACCAATTTTGAGTCTAAAGACTTGAAATTTTAGATGTAGGTAACTTGGACATGCATAAAACTTTATATTTTGATTTGAAACCAAAATAATTAATGTTAAGGGGTCAAAATTGGTGTCCAATTTATAAAATAATTTACCTCCGCGGTCTCTACGAAATTACTCAGACAATTTTGGGTCTAAATAGTTTAAATCTTACATAAAGTGTATTCATACGTAGAGCAAGTTGCAAACAGTACATAGGGCCCGAGCAAAGCCGGGCTGAATTGCTATATATATATATATATATATATATATATATATATATATATATATATATATATATAGAGAGAGAGAGAGAGAGAGAGAGAGAGAGAAAGAGAGAGAGAGGAACAGAGTTAGAAATAAAGAAAGAGAACGTGGAAGATATATAGAACAATGAAAAATATCTTTAAACTATGTTTATTTAAAACAAATTAAATTTCTACACTAATAAAATTCTGTGGAGTTGCTTGTTTGTCTCTGTGCACAGAGTATGATGCTACGATGAGATACAGGATAATCATACACAGTGAATAACATCATTGAAAGAGAGTGAAAGAAGGGAGAAATTCTTTATATTTTATCTTGATGACTCATCATCTGAAGGATGATCATGGCTCATATACTAGACGAACCATTTCGATACATAGGAGTTTAGTATTATTCAAAAATAAAAACAGAGTTCAAAATGAGTAAATAAAATTAACATTTTTTTTTAATCTTGAGATTGATGCCACCATCAGCATGACACTCACTCCAGACATCAGGATGAACCTATTAAACACAAACATGGCAGAGTCTCTACTGCTCTTTGATTTTGAAACATGATTGGATAATGAACTGTCACCAAGTGTGATCGGCTCAAGATTGACAGTTTTGTGCTGTCTGTTGTGATCTATATTAACCAGATATTAGTCAACACTCCCATATAAAACTAGAAGAATACCCACCTTAGGAACAGTAAAATTCCCCAAACAGAACAGTTTGGAACTTTTATGTCCATTTACAAAGATTAAAATCAAGATTTAATGCTACTAAGCCTCATGTTTAGAATCCTTATTTCGATTGTAATCAAAATCCATTACATGATTTTTATTCTAAAAAATGTCTAAAAATTAAGAGTTAAGTTTATGGGATTTTCAAGTCAAATTGAAATTCAGAAAATCTTATTTAATTAGGGTCAAATGACTATGGATCAAATGTCATGCAAACCTGAAGTATTTGAATTTTTAGATAGCAGGTTCTACTCATATTATGTCCCTTAAAATTATTTATCAATTGATGCCTAAATCCACATTGTTAAAATTTCAGAAAAAAAAAAACAGAGGAACTTGAATTTCCAGAAAAGACTTCCACCCTCTTTTTTCTTAAAATTTAATTAAACTAAATATAGCCCATATTATGACTCTTTGGAATTTTTTTTTTTTTTTTGCATTTTCACAACAAAGATGGTACAGTGCCACTTTGATGTAGGGATATAATTTGCAGGAATACTATGTAGGGATTGAGCAGCAAGATACCTGCTTACATTACACTTGAACTTCTAGAAATCAGTACATCAGAGAAGCAGCGACCTGGAAAGGAAACCCAAAGTCTAGCTGGATGAGGGAAGAAACTATTAGAGTAGAAGGCTTTCTGGCATCTAGGGATCTCTACAGTGTAGAGATCCCTAGATGCAGTGTAGCAGCCGTGTTCCAAAATTCATGATATGTTGCTGCAAAGAAAGTGGGCTCTCTCTATCATGCTAGAAAGCTACTTATGCCTGAAAGTATTATGTACTTCTATAAGTCCATCATTCGCCCATGTATGGAGTACTGTTGTCACATTTGGGCTGGTACATCTGCTACTAGTTTCTCACTCCTGGACAGGGTTCAAAAGAAAGTCGCCAACCTGATAAATCCTGAACTGTCATCTAAACTTCAGCCTCTGTCCCATCGATGAAATGTTGCATCCTTTAGCCTGTCCTACAAGTATTTTAATAGTGAATGCTCTGACGAACCACAAGCACTTGTACTCCCTCAAAGTAAATACCCCTGACAAACCTGACAAGCAGCTAAATCACACCCCTATACAGTAGAGATCCCTAGGTGTAAGAAAACCTTCTACTCCAATAGTTTCTTCCCCAGAACTGCTAGACTTTGGAACTCCTTTCCAGGATTCTGCTTTCCCAACTGTATTGACATGCAGAAGTTCAAGTGTAATGTGAACAAACATCTTGCTGCTCATCTCCCTTTATAATATCCTTGCAACTTATGCCCCTGATAGTAGCCCCCTACTTCAAAGTCCCCCTATGCCTTGTTTGGGGTGAAAATTGAATTAAAAAAAAATTTTTTTTTTTTTTAATGATATGTTAATTAGTTTAGGAGTGAATCATGAACAGACAAATATATAAACATATGCACTAATTTATATATAGATAAACAAAGATAACACATAGAATAAACGGATGAACAAATGGATGAACAGTGAGAAAGACAGAGTAAGAGATAATGACAATTTTATTTTTGTTTCATTTTAGTACTGACCTTCCTGTTGATTTTGTCCGCTGGAAACAGATGATGTCTGGACATCAGTGGTTGCAGCAGATGCATGCAAGTCCATCTGTTGGGTTGAAGCAACAGAGGAGGTAACCTGCACGGCACCAGTTGTCGGCTGTACAATCGGAGTCACATGAGTTACAATTTGGCTATTAGCAAGGGGAGTGGTAGAGGTCGAGGTTGAAACTGGGTCAGAAGGAGAGTGTGGTGGCGATGGTGCCGAAGGAGAATTAGGGATAGCTGGCGGGGATTGAAGAGAGATTGGTGGGGTTGCAGTGTGCCCCACAGAGGAGGGGGAGTCTGTATTCATGGAGGGGGTCGAGAAAGTGGACGGCGGTGAAGGAGTGTATGGCGGCGAGGAAGGAGTCGTCTGATTTGCAGTTGGTCGGTTATTCATATTAGCATTGGCTGCAGCCGCCTGTCGACGCAGATTGTCGATTTCACGGCCAAGAATAGCCAGGAATTGGTTGTGGAAGCGGTGGTAGATGTCTATGCCTTTGTGGAAGAGAAACAAACCGACAGCAACCGAGAGGCTGAAGATAATCGACAGGATGCCCATAATGATGAGAACGCCTCCAAGAATAATGGTAGCAAATGTCAGAACAGTACCTAAAATGAAGAATCAAACGAGAAGGAATTGAAATTTTACAAAAATAACTGACAAATAAACACTTTGACAATTTGTTAAAAAACAATACAAAAATATAAATTAAGTTCCTGGAATGAAAACACCTAGAATAGAAAGACAATTCTTTGGATCACCACAGAATCAGAAAGCAATTTCTCTGGACCACCCCAGAATCAGAAAGCAATTTCTTTGGGCCACCCCAGAAACAGAAAGCAATTTCTTTGGGCCACAACAGAGTTGGAAAGCAATTTCTTTGGGTCACCACTAAGTTGAAAAAGTAATGTATTTTAAGTAAAAACACTAAAACATACTTGCGCATCATGTCGAAATTAATAAAAATTCCAAAAATTATGAAAAATGATCACATAGAAATATAATTACAAGTAAAAATGAAAGTTATTGAATGATGCAATTTTATTGCATTTATTCATTTTGAATCGGGGGGGGGGAGATTGTAGTTTATCAATTTGACCAAATAATTCTACTTCTTGAATGGCTAATCTGTAGGGACCTCCACAGCTTTGTGTAAAATGTCAACGTTTTACACAATAACAGCAACATGATAATTTTGTATGTTTACTATTTGCTGTGTCTGGTGCATCTGCTACTAGTCTCTCGCTCCTAGACAGGGTTCAAAAGAGAGTCACCAACCTGATAGGTTCTGAACTGTCATCTAAGCTTCAGCCTCTGTCCCATCGATGAAATGTTGTATCTCTCTGCCTGTTCTACAAGTATTTTAACGGTGGATGCTCCAATGAACTACAAGTCCTTGTACCCCCTCAACGTAAATATCCCTAACAAATCCAACAAGCAGCAAAATCCCACCTCTATACACTGGAGATTCCTAGATGTAAGAAAGCCTTCTACTCCAATAGTTTCTTCTCCAGAACTGCTAGACTGTGAAACTCCTTTCCAGGTTCCTGCTTTCCCAAATGTACTGACAGAAGTTCAAGTGTAATGTGAACAGACATCTTGCTGCTCAACTCCCTACATAGTATGCCTGCAACTTATGTTTCCGATAGTAAGCCATTACATCAAAGTGACACTGTGCCTTGTTTAGGGTGAAAATGGAATTAAAAATTAAAAAAAAATTAAAAATCAAAAAAATAAATAAATAAACATTAATTTTTTCTGTAATCTATGCTATTTAGGGAAAACCTTATTAGTTTTCTATAAACTACTTTGAAGCAACTTTCCTAAAGTTGACTACTAGTCTATATATATATATATATATATATATATATATATATATATATATATATTACACACACACACAAGGGTCATTCCAAAAGTAAAATCTATTTTTTCTAAACTCAAAAAGTTGAGGAACTATGAAGACGGGAGTGATACCATTAAAACGAGAAACCTTTTGTGCTCCAGAATTTATTTTTCTACATAGTCACCACCATTCTTAATGCACTTTTACCAACAATTCAATGACGCATCTCTGCTTCTAATGCACATTCATAACAGAGATTGCTTTCTTAGAGTCCCACATCGTCAATATCTGCAATACAAAGATGAAACTTTCAGATTATAAATGTATAAGTTCAGTCATTATAACAATGCAATTTGCAATTTCTTCTGATCCATTCAATAGGAGGCATTACTTCTGGAACACCCCTTGTATATTTATATATTTATATACAGATATTGAAATAGATGGCAGAATGACGATTATGGTTGATTCATGGAAGTAGTTTTTAAAAAATGGGTCAGGGTTGAATACCTTCTTAAAAAGATTTGAACAGATGCAGATAGTTATTTACCTTCCAAGAACATAAATCCACCAAACGTGAGGAAGATGCTAACGAGAGTAAATCCAACAAAACAGGCGACCGGGATGCTGCAGAGGACGACTGTGAAGATTCCGAACAATGTTAGGAATGGATGCTGTGCAGCAAAGATCTTGAAGCGCTCTAGACGGTTGTTCAAATCAAAGTTTTCCACCAGATCCTGGTAGATCTGAGCCAGCAACGTACTGAAACTTTCGTTTTCCATGATGAAAGGTTTCCACTGGAAGAAAAGACAAAAACAGAGCTTGACATGGTAAAAAAAAAAAAAAAAAAAAAAAAAACAGAACGTTCTTTTACCTTTTTTTAATATCGGAAAAACCTTTCCTCAATATTTAAAGAGAACGTCTTGTTTACATACCTTACATGTTTTATTGCAAAATAATATACAAACAAAAATACTCTTGTACTATATGAATTTTTAAATATCTATTGGTTTGTTTTTCTATCCAATGTCTTATTATTTTTCTTTTGTTTACAAAGTTATTACTAACACAATAGTAGATTATTAAAAGTTTGATAAAATTAAAATAAATCTATATATCAATACCGTAGTACCTTTAACATACGTACGTGTGTCATGGTTTCCAGATTATAAATTATTTGATCAGGAGATCCTATTTATTAAAAAGGAGGATACTAGATAATAACATATTACAAACATTAGTTTAAAGATATATTAATTTAATGTTCTGTTTCACCTTCTATCCTCCTTTTTAATAAATAGGATATCTCGATCACCAAAGAAACATTAAATAAAAAAATGATGTTGCTTTTGGGCCGTACATGAAACTAAACTAGATCTTCTTGGTCTTCTGGTTAGGATCCAAGGGTAGTATCTGTTCTGTCTAAAGATGGTATAATGATATTGTGGGTTTCCGTTTGCGCCAGGCATCCATATAATGGAAATATGTCACAGATCCCTATAAGAATATTAGAGATAAACCGTAATAACCAGATATATTCTGAAACTGCATTAAGTAGATTATTTCGCTTTGGCCTTCGGGCCAAGATCAAACCATTGGTTTGCCCAGGGTTCCATCCCTGGACAGGTGACCAAAGGTGTGATCACATTGCTGAGGAAAGGTCAACGGCATGGTGGGAGGGAAAACTTTGATGATTTTAGGCCCTTGACTCTGCTAAACACAGAGTTAAAGATTTTGGCAAAGATTCTTGCGAATCGCTTGCAGGTTGTCATCACTGACTTGATCGAACCGGACCAGACTTATGCTGTGAAGGGGAGATCGATTCAAGACAATTTGCACTTGATACGCTCGATCATAGAGGGGACAGAAGACGACGCCGAAGCCGCGCTGATCAGTTTGGATCAGTCCAAGGCATTCGATAGGGTCGACCATCGGTTCCTAGGATCTGTGCTAGAGGCCGCCGGATTTAATCCGGACTTCCGCAAGTGGATCTTTGTTCTGTATGACAGGCCGACGGTAGCGGTGCAGATCAACGGTAAGCTGTCGGAGTCATTCGCTGTCTCTCGGTCGGTGCGACAGGGTTGTCCGCTGTCGCCTCTGTTGTATGTCCTGGCGTTGGAACCCCTCCTTCGCAAGTTAAGGGACGAGGCGGCTACACCAGTCCTGCGCGGAATAGCTCTCCCTGGAGGCACACGAGCCAGGGTTTCCGCGTTCGCCGATGACGTCACCGTGTTCGTGTCTTGCCTCACGGACGTTCAAGCGGTGGTCGAGGCGCTCGCTCGATACGAAGAAGTAACAGGGGCCATCTTCAACCGTAGCAAGTCTGTTGGCCTGCAGTTGGGGGCCTGGACCGGGGTAAACTCGCTTCCAGGTATTTTCAGCTGGACCGATGGACCGGTCCGCATTCTCGGTGTCTGGTTTGGACCGGGACTTCAGCTGGAAAAGAATTGGTCGGAAGTACAGTCTAAGGTCAAATCGTCAGTAAAGACTTGGATTGGAAGGAAATTGTCCTTGAAGGGTCGGGCGGAGGCGTGTGCTACATACGTCTTTCCGCTCATCCTTTACCGTTTGTCTGTACTTCCTCTCCCTGCAGAACGACTAACCCGCTTACAAGGGCGCCTCGATTCACTTTTGTGGAACGAGGGTAAGCATTATGTCTGCAGAGAGGTCTGTGTTCAAAATCCGAGCGAGGGAGGCCTGGGTCAGCCCAGTCTCTTGTGTCATAGAAACGCCGAGAGATTGGCTTTCCTGGGTCGTTCGCTTGAAGGAGACGCTCCTTGGGTCCCTGTGGTTGAGAACTCGTTTCCCAACCTCAAACCCAACCCTTCGGTAGAAGGTCGTCGTAGACCGAAGGGGGAGTCCAAGTTCTTCTCCGAATGCCGAACCGCTCTTAGAGCTTTGCCGGGGACCAATGTCCTCGATCAGCCAAGGAAGAAACTGTATCGGGATTTAGTGGAGGGGACCGCGAAGGATCCACTTTGTAGGCGGATGGGATGGTCGATGGAGGTTGTCCGTTCTCAATGGCGTTGGGCGCCGGGACGGGAGATTCTGAATAACTCGGAATTCTCCCTGACTTGGCGACTGGTCCGAAATGCGCTGCCCCTCTTCGACGTACTTTTCCGGTATAAAGAACATACCAGCCGCTTCTGTCCGTGCTGTGACAAACGCGAGCCCGAAACAATCGAGCACGCATTTTTTAGTTGCAGCCGGATACAGCCCCTATTAAGGTACGTCGAGGGGGTAACAGCTCGCATCGATGCCGAGTGTCTGCTCGATCTCGACGTAGGAACTTTTGTGTACAACATGGAGCCGCCGTTCCCCAGGGAGGAAAGTTTGGTTTTCCTGGCGATCCTAGCAGTAGCGCGCATGACCATTTGGATCGCGCGCCTCAAGTTGGTCCACGAAGGGACATCTGTTCCTGATCGGGATCTGATCGTTTACTTTAAACATTTGCTTAAAGTAAAGATCAGATGCGATTGGAAGAGGTTGCCTAGAGTGGAATTTGACAAGAGGTGGGTGCACAGCACTAGTTTGTGCATCCGTCGAGGAGCCAAGTTTCAATATGTGTTCCCTCCTTAGGCATAGCATGGGCGGTGCTGGGTCCTACGGAACCCATCCCGCCTAGGTTAGCATTATAAGTTCAGTAAAGTAACTCTTGACTGGTGGTACAAATGAGATCCTGTTCCTGATTTTATTTTTTGGTATTAGAGAACCTCTGAGTCTGCCCAACCCCCCCCTGCTCCTCATCTTTATTTTCTGATGCCCCCGATCATCCCCCTACTCAGAGGTCACCTTCCTACCCCCTCCATCCGTTGCTTTATTTTCTCCCACCTCCATTAAGGCGACTTCCCCAAACCCCATTAGGGATGCTCTGCTTGTTTTCGGTTCCCCGGAAAACAGTGGGGGATCTAGCCACATAGAATAGTACAGGGGGGGTCTTACTAACAACACATTAGTAGATTTTCCTTATTTTTGAAATGAACATTTTCATTAGTTTTTTCCCACTCCACGAACATTTTATGCCAATTAATTCAAGAACTCTTTCTAATGAAATCGAACTTTATTTTCTCACACATACACACACACACAAAAAAAAAAAAAAAAAAAAAAAATGCACACACAACATACAGAAATGAATATACAAATTGTACATAGTTAAATTTTACATTGAACGCTGGGGTTATTAGTTAGATTAGGATCCACAGAGTGATTGAGGTATTTTGGTAAATGTTGCCAGTCAAGAGTAAGACTTCAAAGTCTCATCTGTTACGTAGTCAAAAAGACCCTGTACCCTCCCCCTCCCAATTTCTTGTAGGGCCTTGTGCCTAATTTTGTTGAATTGAATTTTTTGTACGTTTTTTATGTTCAATTTTTTCTTTCTCAATAAAATATATAAACAAGATCAAAGTGTAGTATCTGTTCTCTCAGTTACTAAACTTTCCGCCACCGGGCTTTCGGGCTAGGTTAAGGTGTTTTCATACTAACTTTCGTTAGCAAGGACCGACCCCCTCCTTTGGGGAGTCAGGACCTAAAGGACCGACTCCACATTTGTGGGAGCTTGGACCCGGAAACCGATCCCCTTTTTTGGGAGACTGGAATCTCGGGACCAGCACCACTAGCTGGTAGTTGAGACCTGCTTTTGTTGTTTGTTGCATGCATTTTTTCTTCGTTCCGGTCTCTTCCCTCTAGAGACAGGGGATGGTCTAATTCCTCCACACTTAATTGCCTGAGCAGCACTCTGACCTGCCAGGCCCAAACTTTGTCTATCTTCGCTGCTCTCCCAGTGGATCGAGCAGACAGGGTTCTCTTTCTCGCTTCCGTTGGGGTAAGTTAGTGGGTAGGGTGACGTGGGGTAGGGCGGGTGCTTCGTTTCTGCTCCCCTCTGTGGGCAGGGATGCCTATCCCCTCTCTCTCTTAATTGCGACGCGGCACTCTGACCCGCTAGCACCCACTGCGTCTTTCTTCTCTGCTCTCCCCCCTCACGGGGGGATCTGAGCTGCTAACCCGACATCCCCGTGAGGGGAAGTCAAAAACTCTAATTTCTTCAAAGTCCGCTCCTCCCCCTCCTCCCCCTCCATTCCCCTGGGTTTTCTTTTCCCCCACTACATTTTGGTCCGCGCCAGCGGCCAGTGCAACCTCCACGATGCCAGGCAGGAGGGGTACGTCACCCCAAATGCGCAGCATCTCAACTGCTAACGACTCCCTATGTGAGGGAGCTGATGCATCTCCCGGCGAGACGGCGCCAGGAAACAAGGTAGGGCCCCGGCGCGCGGCGACCTTGGAAGAAAGCGGGAGGGTAGGGCCGCAGCCCGCGGCGACCCCCCAAAAAGCACCTGCAACCGCTCCCCACGAGGGAAACCCAGCGGAAAAAGCTGCCGTTAAGTCACTAGCTGGGGAAAGTGCAGAACCCAGCCAACCAGCTGCACCCCAGGATGGCAGAACCAAGGGAGGAAGACCGGGGAACCCATCCCCCGCTCCCCCAAAGGGCGACTCCCCAACAGAAAAGGAGGAAATCAGCACCGCGGACCAAACCGAGGCGCTGGATGAAGACGTAATAGCCTCCATCAGCTCACTATTCGGCGGGGAAGACAGTGATTGGCCCCCCAACACTCCCCAAGAGGACCAAATACGGAAAAGGGGTGACTCTCCGGCCAGTGGTAACAAAAGCAAGCTGGAAGGAGAGACACCCTTGACAGTACCCACCAAGGCTCCAGCTGGGAACACGGCACCAGAAGGGGAGACACCTCCATCCCCCAAGGGGACAGCCACCCAGCAAAGAAAGAAAATAAGAAAGGACAGCGGCCCGGAGAGCAAACCAAGCCAGGACGAAACAACGCCAAGGACACAATGGCCTACTTTGCCTGGTAACGGCCCAGTTCCGAAACCAAAAATGCCCATAACAGGAGAGAGCCCCACAACACCAGCTACGCCCCCCAACCCGAGTCCAGCTGACACCCACCAGGATGGAGGACCGGCATGGGGCCCCAAAGAGCAGCAAGGGAAGTTGACGCCCGAAGACTACAGAGCACTCTTCGACTCCACTTACAAGGAGTATACCCAGGGGAACAACATCCAACCCCTCCCGGGTCAAGTGGAAGTTCTGGAGAAAAGAGTGCTCTCGCTGATAACTTCAGACACCAAGACAAGGGGTCTGACGGGCGTCAACAAGGACACCATGATGAACGTGTTGCTGGAGCAGAACATTCCCGCCAACTACATCTGTAGAAGGAGTTACGCACAGTGGGATGTTCTGCTCCCCACCTCCGAAGACGCAGTCAGGCTGTCCAGGACCTGCCATCAGAGCAGGAACATAAAGCTCCAACCCATCTATATGAACAAGAGGAGAGCAAATGTTTCTGCTCTAAACGTCCCCTGCTATATGGAGGCCAAACAACTGGGGGCTATCCTAAGCCAGTATGGAGACGTAGAGGAAGTCACCCCGGTCCGCGGATTAAGAAACATCATGACCGGGGACTACAAAGTACAGATGGTCCTGGACAAGGCTGGATTCTACGCCATCCCAGCCACACTCAAGTTCGGAGAGTGGACACTCTCCCTTATAGTGGAAGGGAGGAGGCCTCATTGCTGGCTGTGCACACAACAAGGGCATATGGCGAAGGACTGTCCAAAGAGGAATGGAGGGAAGAAGCCCACAAAAGCGGCGGGAACAAGCGTGACAACAAATCAAGCCGCTGCTCCCGCGCCGGCCGCAAATCCTCCAGAGGCACCGACAGGCTGGGTGACGGTCGTAAAGAAAGGCAAGATCAACAAACAGCCATCCTTGCAGACAGTCACCCAAGACCAAGAACAACCGAAGAGCGAGACGGAGAAAATGGACACACAGACACCCTCCTCCTCAAACAAGAGGAAACTACCAGAATCTGAGGAGGAGGCCGCGTCAGAGGCAGAGGAAGAGACAACAACAGTCTCTATGGCTCTGAGCGCAACAGAGATCAGGAGGGCCAGGAGGAGGAAAAGCCGCAAGACACGCGCAAACCCTCCTACCCCCACTGAGACTGAGAAGGACTCCCTCGCAACAACAACACAGGATGAGCCCCCTGTGATCCCAACACCCCAGCAACCCGAACAACCTTCCCCCTCTCCTATAAAGGCCCCAAGAAACTCTTCCCGCCCCTCATCCCGTGACAGGAGCCAAAAAGAAGAAAACGAGCAGGCTACCCCCTCCCCAAGCGCTCAGCCTCCCCATCAACCAAAAGAGGTCCCCTCCCCCACTCCCAAAGTCCGCACTGAACGGACCAAAAAGCTCCCCTTCCTGCCAGGAAGCAGGATTTGTGAAACAGACCCTCTCCAACCGGCTCCGGACCTTAAAGGACAACAGAAGGTCCGGTACAATAAACTCAAAAACTTTGAAAAAGTCGGTGGAGACCTAGTAACAGACCCCACTAAATTCAAGGACGCTCCCTTGTTGACCACTTTCGTTAGGGTCAACAAGGACGGTAGGACTGGAGGAATGTGGGCAATGATTAAGGCAGCGAAGAATGCGATCCCAGGCCAGCAGCTGGTGGATAGGGACCATCCTTCACTGACCAACATTTTCTTTAAATGTGAGGGTAGAATCCCCATGTATGTACACCCATCGCTATACAGGGCACTCAAACTAACCTTCCCCCTGGACGTGGGGGGCGTGGCCAAGGATGGATCACCTTCATCGGATTTACTTACCGGCAGCCTTGGCCAGGCCTGCCATGTCCTCACTGCCCAGGATTTCAGACCCGTCTGTGACAGTGCTTGAGGTAAGTGATCATGTCTTTGAACTTGGCTACATTGAATGTGAGGGGCATCAGGTGTCGAAGCAAGGCCTCACGCGTTGTGAGAGACTTGGTGTCCCTCAAGGTAGATATTGCCGCTATCCAGGAGACCCACTTTGTTTGTGACGCGGATTGTCAGGTGCTGGTAAACGATTACGATGTCTACTCAGCATATGGCAATACCTATAGTCGTGGAATCTCCTTGCTAGTGAGTCGCACCCTGTCAGCGTCGGTGAATGTTGTTCACGCAGGCGAGGACGGGCGGGCGCTTGTTGTTGATGTTGCTGTTAATTGTAGTGTTTTTCGGATTGTTGCTGTTTATGCTCCCAATGCTGCTGTAGAGAGGGCAACCTTTTTTCGACGGTTGGAGGGCTTCTTAGTGGATCCGGAACGGTTAGTTTTAATGGGGGATTGGAATGCAATCCTTGATCCCAAAATAGATAAGGTCAGGGGGACTAGCGGGTCGGCGTGGTGTGACAGCAGTCTGTCTGACCTGATGGCCTCGTGCGATCTCGTCGACAGATTTCGTCTGGATCATCCGGGGCGGGAGATGTGGACGTGGCATCCTGTAGTGCCTTCCCATCCAAGCACTTACTTGGATCGGATGTTAGTTAGAAGAGGCGATGTAGACTTCCTATCTTGCCCCACGTTCCACTTGCTAGGACACTCGGACCATAAACTTGTTATGGCCCGTTTGAGCTTAAGCGCTAGGCCTAAACTGGCCGGATACTGGAAGTTCAACAGCACCTTGTTGGAGCTGGAGGACTACCGGTTGAAGGTCACTGAGCTAATTCAGCGGGCTTTAGTGGGGGCGGTTACAGGGAGTAAGTGGTGGGTTAGTCTCAAGGCCAAAATTAGGCGCTTCTCTGTCCAGTATAGCCAACGCCTCGCGATAGATAAGGCTAAGGCAAAGAAGCGTTTAGAGGATAAGCTGACCCGGGCGGTGGAGGGGGGGGACCCCCTAGAGTTAGCACTAGCTAAACAAGATCTCAACCGCTTGGCTAGCGAGCGGTATGAAGGTCAAGTAGTTAGGGCTAGGTTAAACAAAGTTTCTAACGAGGCTGTGAATGTTGACGCTGTTGAGCGTAAGGCTGCTTTAAGGCGCGGTTCGGATGGGTACATTCGTAAAGTACATAACCTGGAAGGACACCCCTTAGTATCGACTCGGGAGATCTGCGAGGGGTTTCGGGAGCATCTATCGGTGCGCTTCACCCAACTACCCGGACTCAGGGTTGATGAGTTTGGCAGCTATTTGGCTGACTCGCCCCGCCTCACGGCGGCTAGCTGTGATGGTCTTATTACTGAACATGAGGTCATTACTGCGTTGAAGCAGGTCGGCTATAACAAATCCCCGGGGCTTGATGGTTTACCCTACGAGTTTTACTTGAGGCTGTCGCCCATGTTGGTCCCTATTCTGAAGGATATGTTCAACCATTGGTTTGCCCAGGGTTCCATCCCTGGACAGGTGACCAAGGGTGTGATCACATTGCTGAGGAAAGGTCAACGGCATGGTGGGAGGGAAAACTTTGATGATTTTAGGCCCTTGACTCTGCTAAACACAGAGTTAAAGATTTTGGCAAAGATTCTTGCGAATCGCTTGCAGGTTGTCATCACTGACTTGATCGAACCGGACCAGACTTATGCTGTGAAGGGGAGATCGATTCAAGACAATTTGCACTTGATACGCTCGATCATAGAGGGGACAGAAGACGACGCCGAAGCCGCGCTGATCAGTTTGGATCAGTCCAAGGCATTCGATAGGGTCGACCATCGGTTCCTAGGATCTGTGCTAGAGGCCGCCGGATTTAATCCGGACTTCCGCAAGTGGATCTTTGTTCTGTATGACAGGCCGACGGTAGCGGTGCAGATCAACGGTAAGCTGTCGGAGTCATTCGCTGTCTCTCGGTCGGTGCGACAGGGTTGTCCGCTGTCGCCTCTGTTGTATGTCCTGGCGTTGGAACCCCTCCTTCGCAAGTTAAGGGACGAGGCGGCTACACCAGTCCTGCGCGGAATAGCTCTCCCTGGAGGCACACGAGCCAGGGTTTCCGCGTTCGCCGATGACGTCACCGTGTTCGTGTCTTGCCTCACGGACGTTCAAGCGGTGGTCGAGGCGCTCGCTCGATACGAAGAAGTAACAGGGGCCATCTTCAACCGTAGCAAGTCTGTTGGCCTGCGGTTGGGGGCCTGGACCGGGGTAAACTCGCTTCCAGGTATTTTCAGCTGGACCGATAGACCGGTCCGCATTCTCGGTGTCTGGTTTGGACCGGGACTTCAGCTGGAAAAGAATTGGTCGGAAGTACAGTCTAAGGTCAAATCGTCAGTAAAGACTTGGATTGGAAGGAAATTGTCCTTGAAGGGTCGGGCGGAGGCGTGTGCTACATACGTCTTTCCGCTCATCCTTTACCGTTTGTCTGTACTTCCTCTCCCTGCAGAACGACTAACCCGCTTACAAGGGCGCCTCGATTCACTTTTGTGGAACGAGGGTAAGCATTATGTCTGCAGAGAGGTCTGTGTTCAAAATCCGAGCGAGGGAGGCCTGGGTCAGCCCAGTCTCTTGTGTCATAGAAACGCCGAGAGATTGGCTTTCCTGGGTCGTTCGCTTGAAGGAGACGCTCCTTGGGTCCCTGTGGTTGAGAACTCGTTTCCCAACCTCAAACCCAACCCTTCGGTAGAAGGTCGTCGTAGACCGAAGGGGGAGTCCAAGTTCTTCTCCGAATGCCGAACCGCTCTTAGAGCTTTGCCGGGGACCAATGTCCTCGATCAGCCAAGGAAGAGACTGTATCGGGATTTAGTGGAGGGGACCGCGAAGGATCCACTTTGTAGGCGGATGGGATGGTCGATGGAGGTTGTCCGTTCTCAATGGCGTTGGGCGCCGGGACGGGAGGTTCTGAATAACTCGGAATTCTCCCTGACTTGGCGACTGGTCCGAAATGCGCTGCCCCTCTTCGACGTACTTTTCCGGTATAAAGAACATACCAGCCGCTTCTGTCCGTGCTGTGACGAACGCGAGCCCGAAACAATCGAGCACGCGTTTTTTAGTTGCAGCCGGATACAGCCCCTATTAAGGTACGTCGAGGGGGTAACAGCTCGCATCGATGCCGAGTGTCTGCTCGATCTCGACGTAGGAACTTTTGTGTACAACATGGAGCCGCCGTTCCCCAGGGAGGAAAGTTTGGTTTTCCTGGCGATCCTAGCAGTAGCGCGCATGGCCATTTGGATCGCGCGCCTCAAGTTGGTCCACGAAGGGACATCTGTTCCTGATCGGGATCTGATCGTTTACTTTAAACATTTGCTTAAAGTAAAGATCAGATGCGATTGGAAGAGGTTGCCTAGAGTGGAATTTGACAAGAGGTGGGTGCACAGCACTAGTTTGTGCATCCGTCGAGGAGCCAAGTTTCAATACGTGTTCCCTCCTTAGGCATGGCATGGGCGGTGCTGGGTCCTACGGAACCCATCCCGCCTAGGTTAGCATTGTAAGTTCAGTAAAGTAACTCTTGACTGGTGGTACAAATGAGATCCTGTTCCTGATTTTATTTTTTGGTATTAGAGAACCTCTGAGTCTGCCCAACCCCCCTGCTCCTCATCTTTATTTTCTGATGCCCCCGATCATCCCCCTACTCAGAGGTCACCTTCCTACCCCCTCTATCCGTTGCTTTATTTTCTCCCACCTCCATTAAGGCCACTTCCCCAAACCCCATTAGGGATGCTCTGCTTGTTTTCGGTTCCCCGGAAAACAGTGGGGGATCTAGCCACATAGAATAGTACAGGGGGGTCTTACTAACAACACATTAGTAGTTTTTTCCTTATTTTTGAAATGAACATTTTCATTAGTTTTTTCCCACTCCACGAACATTTTATGCCAATTAATTCAAGAACTCTTTCTAATGAAATCGAACTTTATTTTCTCACACATACACATACACATACACACACACACACACACACACACAAAAAAAAAAAAAAATGCACACACAACATACAGAAATGAATATACAAATTGTACATAGTTAAATTTTACATTGAACGCTGGGGTTATTAGTTAGATTAGGATCCACAGAGTGATTGAGGTATTTTGGTAAATGTTGCCAGTCAAGAGTAAGACTTCAAAGTCTCATCTGTTACATAGTCAAAAAGACCCTGTACCCTCCCCCTCCCAATTTCTTGTAGGGCCTTGTGCCTAATTTTGTTGAATTGAATTTTTTGTACGTTTTTTATGTTCAATTTTTTCTTTCTCAATAAAATATATAAACAAGATCAAAGTGTAGTATCTGTTCCGGCAGATACTGCAAGCAAAGACCATATGTGTGGGCAACCTCACATATAAGACCTTGGTCAATGTAGGGGCAACCCTTCATACCAATTGTCATTATCCAACTCCCCTACTCCCCGGGGAGTTGGTCCCCATTTCCCCTTCACTCCTCACATTAAAAATCGGCCTTGTGCCTAATTTGCTCGGTGGGGGAGCAAATAAATACCATCTGTTCCGGCAGATACTGCAAGCTATGACTAGCTATGACTAGCAAAGACCAGATGTGGGGGCAACCCCACATGCCTGACCTTTAACCAGCTCCCATTTCCCACCTCTCGGGAGCTGGTCCCCTTTTTCCCTTCCCCCTCCCTTCACTCCTCACATTAAAAATCGGCCTTGTGCCTAATTTGCTCAGTGGGGGAGCAAATAAATACCATCTGTTCCGGCAGATACTGCAAGCTATGACTAGCAAAGACCAGATGTGGGGGCAACCCCACATGTCTGACCTTTAACCAGCTCCCATTTCCCACCTCTCGGGAGCTGGTCCCCTTTTTCCCTTCCCCCTCCCTTCACTCCTCACATTAAAAATCGGCCTTGTGCCTAATTTGCTCGGTGGGGGAGCAAATAAATACCATCTGTTCTTCAGATGCTGCACTTCCATTTCTTGTTCTCTTTCGGTGCAGTCCTTCACGACTGAGACAATTTTTTATTTTTGTACCTTTTCTCCATGTTAAAAAACGACCCTGGTGTCTGTGTCCCATGGGGAGGCATAGTAAATCGGTACAATAATATTACGGAGTCTCTATTCACACTGAACGTCCACAGAATGCTTGGCAGCAAACTATTACATACGAAAGATGCCATTGTGGAATTGCCACAAGTCCTGCCAGGTTTTATTATAATTTTAATTCTCAGTTTCTATTCATTTGACTCCCCACAAGGTCAAACTTCGTTCAGTTCCTCAAAAAAGGATCATTTCGGATTAGGAGAAAAGATAGAGTGCAATATCAGAACAAATATTACACTTTGAAAAATTTATTTCTGAAAATTTAAATTCTCAAAAACAAGTAAGACACAATTGCATTCAAAAGTGCGGGGAAGGGGATCTATAGTCATCCTTATCCTGGTACCTAAGATTTGTCTATTATGTTCCTAGCTAGAATATTCAATCACCACATTCACTCCAGAGGTTGTCCTCCATGAGATTCCCAAATTGATTTTTTTTTAAATAAATGTGTACATAAATAAAGAAATCGTTTTTATTTAAAAAACATTTTTCAAATATTGCACTTTGATCTAAGCCAAAATGCTAACTCTAAAAAAAAAAAAAACATAGTATTTTTTTTTTTTTCGTAGAAAATAATGTAAATTGGGAAAAAATGCTCATTTTGGTCTTTGTTTTTTGGTGAAATGGTACATGATAAAAATAGCACAAGTGAATAATTAGAAAAATAAAATGTCACAAAGCAAGAACACAGAAAAAAGACACGCATAATAATTATGTCATGTGTGAAAAATAAATTAGTTCAGTCGTCAGTGATTCAATTATTGAACAGAACTCAGAACTAGAAACACTAGAAATTACTAGCCTGGGTGCCTGGCATTGCCCGGTTGTTTGGAGGTGTGTGCTGGGCAAAAAAAAATATAAATAAATAAAAAATAATAAAAAAATTTTTTTTAAAAGTGGTAGTAGGCAGGCAGGCTCGAACTTGTACCACAAAGGAGGAAAAGAATGTGAAAAAAAAAACATGACATCTTTGCCATTGCGTCCATCGCCAAACCGGAAGTAGCGAAGGCTAATCAATCAAAAAGAGGGGATGACTTTCAAAAATATCGGCGAAAAAAGCGATCCGTCCTTGTAGAAAAGTGCGCAGTTGAGGGTGAAGGAATTAATGTTTAGCCAATTTTTTGATATTTGTCATCTGAAGAGTGGAGCTTCAAAACGATACTGATCTCGTAAAAATCCGTCACCTCTGTTGAAAGTTTAAGGCAGACATACATACATACATACATTTAAACAGACAGGTGAGATTTATGTAAGAGACTAGCGAGGGGTACCCGGCGTTGCCCGGGTGTTTGGAGGTGTGTGTGGAAACTCTGGGGGTGGGGGGGGGTTAAAAAAAAAAAAAATTAAGTATGAGGATCGAACCCAAACCCTTGAGGCAAAGTTGTAAATTAAAGTGTGGAAAAAAAAAAAAAGTGCGACGTTAACCATTGCCCCACCGCGATAAGCTAACGGAAACATGTTTGAATTTATTTAATTACTTGGATTTGGCAGGTGCCCATTTTAATGAGTTAATGAGGTCAAGTTTGACTGCAGGATAACTTTTTTTTTATTTTTATTTTCCCAAGATGTTATAGGAAAAAGACTAACCCACATGCGGTGAGCGACAAATGTTGAATATTTATCTTCCCGAAATCGAGCAAATTAAATAGACGGGCGAGCTTCGTTGTTAACTCTGAGATATTACAATTTATATGTGATATAAAAAGTTTTAAAAAGTTGTGAACCGACCGATTGCTTCTCTGAAAAAAGCCGTTTGTAGACATACAGAAAAAGCGAACACACATACATACATTTTCGCTTTTATATTTATAGATTATCTCATTTATAAAACTCACTATGTCTTTTTGTCTATAGTTTTTCAATCTATATCTCCTCAAAGATGGAAGGTCACAGAGCAGCACGAGATGGCTCAAATGATTGCATATTTTGTCAATCAGTTTTGTATGGGTTTTTACCCAGTTAAAATAGATACTAAGGAGTCAAAAAAGGGGTCAAAATTGAAATAAATTAGAACTAGCCTAACGTAAGTCGACTTGAACTGCTCTTCTATGCATGCGTAAATATATATACATTTGTACATTAATGTTAGTTTAGTTTTAACTATTTCATATTTGACTAAAATGAGTAACGTCTCAGGCTGGAATGCTACAGATTTTGCTTTCAGTTTTAGTTTTGATTCTAGCTGATGGTACCAAAGTCATAATTTGTTTTTTACTTTTGAAATCATGACTATATATTGGGTACAATATCATATGAAATAATCGACAGAGAATTGACTCAATGATAATATATATATATGAAATCTAGATAAGCTAAAATATCATATTTAAGCATATTTTACGAGCCCCCCCCCCAATAATTTATATATCAACTAGCAGTTGGTTGTGATAAGTGAAAACAGGCATAATCCTGTGTAGAAGATGATCATTTACTTTGTGATGAGATATCATTTTAATAATGTTTAACTGTTTTAACTATTAGATGTTTGTGTTTTCCGTGGAGGAGGGTCTGCTGCCATCCACACTTGTCTTGGTGGTAGTGCTGTTTGTAGTTAACTATTAGATGCAACCATGTTCTTGTTTTTCCGGGAGAGGGGGGGTGTTACCACCCGGACTGAGAGTCTGAGTGGCAGGGCTAAGATTACATAATTTTAGCCAATCTTCTATTTTTCCCTAAGAAATACATACAAGACCTTACAGTGAGGATCTGAAACGTGTCGCAACCTTGTTAAAAGAAACATTTTAGTGCAGTGTAATGTTTTTAAAAATTGTGTTCTTGAGTTGAACAATTTCTTGCAAACTGATATTCATAGTGTGGTTATTGTTATACAAACATTAGGTAGAAAGTTAAATGAAATTAAATCTGCATTGAATTACCTCATAATCTGTATGATAGAATGTGTCAGTTTTAAAAACTTTGAAACTTACACATCTTAATTTATAATTCATGGCGTCGTAATGCAGATATATAATAAGCTCAATAGGCATATATATCCTAGAGCTATTTTAATATTCAATAAGATGATTGATATTTTATGATTAAAAGTAAAGAGATATATAAAATCTGACTACATAATCAGAAAGAACACATAATTTTACAGAAAAGTATCAAGTTTCATAAGAATAGCTTTAATAAATAAATAAATGGTGAAGAAATTACTAAATTTCTTTAAATGATGAGGTCCATAGTTTGGCAAACTTTTTTTTAAAAGAGATTATTAAAGAAAAATATGCAATGAAAAATACACATTGATAAAATAATTAGTTAAAATGAAAAAAAAAAAAAGTTGTAATGCTAAACCAAATTCCATTCTGTACGGCTTTGTCTTATTACTTAAAAGTTTTCTTTGGTCGATCAATCTTCTTACTATTAAAGACATCCATGTTTCTGCAAGAGGAAAATTAACACACCACACAACCATACCAGCATAAAAGATTCATCTTTACAATAAACTCCATACTGGATAAATATATCGCTTTCAGCAAATCCACTCATCTATTGTGTTAGATTTGGTTAGATTTCACATTGCACATACATCGAATCATGTATCTTTCATTATGCGGGTTGGAAAATTGGGTACTTCTACAGAATTTGAAGTGAACATTGTTTTTTTTTAAAGTCTAACAAGTTTTAGATTTAATTTAACAAGAGTCCATTTAGTTTGGTTGAAATTCTGTAGAAGCACTGAAAATTGAAAATCAATTGATTTTGAAGCACGAAATGTAAATTGTCGACAACACTCAAATTCACGTGGCTAATCAAGTGAAGCCACTCTTGACACAAGTGCCACTTGCTACTGTATGAGCTACAACAAAGTTTGAGGATAGATATGTCATTTTCGATGTCAAAAAAAAAAGAAAAAGAAGAAATGATGAAACTTGAGAACCACACAATCACATGAACAAAAACTGCCCTTCCTTCAGAAATTGTTGTTACCCAAATAGTATATTGATATAAAGAATGGCTTTGCTTGATTAACCACGTGAAACAATTTTCGTTTGTTGCTTCAAAATTAACCCATTTCACCATCAGTAGACATCGTGTAAATATTTACTTACAAAAACTTATTTAGAATATTTAACTTAATGTGTCAGAAATTGTATACATATGACTGGTAGTGTCTGTATAATATATATATATATATATATATATATATATATATATATATATATATATATATATATATATGTATGTATATATAAAGGGGATTAGAACAGTAGTCTAAAGAGCAGAGAGTATTTTTATTGTGATAGCAAAATAACTAATGTAATTAAAATACAAGAAAGAACAGTGCACGTTGTAATGCAGATATATAATAAGCTCAATAGGCATATATATCCTAGAGCTATTTTAATATTCAGTAAGATGATTGATAATTTATAATTAAAATTAAAATTTAAAAATTAGATTTGTTGTGTTCCTTCTTATGAAACCGATTTTTAATTTTAATTATAAATTATCAATCCTCTTACTGAATATATATATATATATATATATATATGAGAATAATGGAAATAGTATTCTGACGAAATAGAGAAATAAAAAGGAACAAATGGAATTATGTGTTCATCAACGTTTCATCGTTATTTTGAGACTTCCTCTGGATGAATGAGATTAAGAAAAGAAAAACACCACTTTGCAAATTTTTCTTGTGAAAAGTGTGATGCTGTTCTATTTTAGAAACGGAAAAAGACGTTGGAAATTAAAAAACGGATGGGAGCTTGCATTGTTAAAGAGAGGTAGATTTTTAATAACGTCATATAGCCATTAATATATTTTTAAAAGATATGACACAGTTAATATTCTTTCTGGTAAAAAAAATATGTCCATTAAAATTCAAATATAGGTGTATAACTGAATTTCCAACATCTTTTTGCCGTTTCTAAAGTGGAACAGCATCACACTTTCCACAAGACAAATTTTCAAATATTTGTGTTTTTGTTTCTTAATCTCATTCGTGAAAGTGGAAATTTTTTAATCAGTTTTCATCAGGAAAAAAGGGTCGCTAAAGGGTAAAAATTGAAAAATTGGCACGTGTGAGTCATCAGATTTTTATCTATTTGCTGTTTCACGAATGTGCATGCATAAATAGTTCACGTGACAGATTATTTATGTTAAGAGTAAGTAGTTTGAAAACACTTTTTACAGACTGTATCATGCTGGTCTAATGGTTATCGTACCTAACACTGATTGGAATATTGGTGTACAGGGAAATTATGTCTAAACTATGCATGGTTTTATTTTGCATGTCCATATTTTTTATTCTATTTAGGAGGTCACCAGAGTTTTTGATATGTGAAGTGCTGATGGTGCCCATTAGTGGAGTTAAAATTTGGGCAATAGCTCGTGCTAATTTATGGGTGACGCTTCCAATGTTTGATATTATAGGTCTCATAGGGACGTTCTCTTTATGTATTTTTGGGAGGCCGTATAATATAGGAATAGTGGGGTGGTATTCTATGTTATTTATCCATTTTTTATCATTTCCGATAAGTTTCTTTACGGATTTATTAAAAGTATCAAAATCTTTTTCTATTGATTTTAAATCTATCGGAGTGTATATATCTCCGTCTGCCAATAGTGTGTGCATTTTCTTTAGATATAGGTCTTTATCTATTATAACTATACCACCTCCTTTATCGGCTTGTGAAATAATAATGTCTTTATTTTTTGTTAAAAGTTTTAAGGCATCAATGTATCTTTTTGGTAGTGCTAATTCTTGAGGTTGGGTAGTTGTTAAAGCTATTATCCCTTGTATGAAGCCTTTAGTAAAATCAGAGTCCTCTTGTTTATAATTTTTTAGGGTTGTGTTAGTGGTGATTTTCGAATGCTTGCCGGTAGCGAATTTAAGACCGAAACTGAGAGCTTCAGTTTCAATGTCCGAGAGTGGTTTAGAAGTAAGGTTTAGAATAAGGTCTGGACGTCCCAAAGTTTTCCATTTGCTGTTTTTTTATCAATTTCGCAAGTTTGTTATTCAATTTAAAGTTATGGCGTGTGTTAAATTTTTTGATAGATCTGTAAATGTTCTTAATTGATCTGGGTGTTTTCTTGTAATTTTGTTGATAATCAGCAATTAATATCCTGGCTTTCCGAAAAAGATGAGAGCTTTGGTGCTTTAAATATATTATAGATGACAGAAGATATTTCTCAATGTAATCCGGGAAAATATGGTCTGATGTTTTAAAAGATTTAGGTATGCATGCAGGTATGACTTTTTCTTCAATACATTTTTCCAGAAAAATTCTCCTGTTGTTGTGAGAATTTGCTGCGATTAAGATGCTCTTATATGTTCGCAGAGAAGATCGGTTTTCCATTTCGACAGAATGTATAAGGAATGAAAAAATATACCAGCGGTGGTTGACGTTATGTTTAAAGAAAAAATAGAAAAAACCGAATGAAATTATTAAAAAATCAACGTTTCGTCCTTGTTTCAGAGGACATCTTCAGGATAATTGAAATAAAAATGTGATAAAAGAAAAAGTCATAGATCGTGCGAAAAAAGACAGTTTTTTAAAATCCAACCCATGTCGGGAAAGGACGAATATGTGTGCGTATGGGAAGGTTGTTTGATGTCTATATATACACTTTTAAAATGCATTAAAATAAATATGTACATTTTTTTTTTTTTTTTTTTCTTCTGCGAAACTATTCATTTTCCTGAAACATTCAAAGAAAAACGAGCAAGGTATCAGGGTGGATCCTGGCTAGCCGTTTTTCTTTGAATGTTTCAGGAAAATGAATAGTTTCGCAGAAGAAAAAAAAAAAAAAAAAAATGTACATATTTATTTTAATGCATTTTAAAAGTGTATATATAGACATCAAACAACCTTCCCATACGCACACATATTCGTCCTTTCCCGACATGGGTTGGATTTTAAAAAACTGTCTTTTTTCGCACGATCTATGACTTTTTCTTTTATCACATTTTTATTTCAATTATCCTGAAGATGTCCTCTGAAACAAGGACGAAACGTTGATTTTTTAATAATTTCATTCGGTTTTTTCTATTTTTTCTTTAAACATAACATCAACCACCGCTGGTATATTTTTTCATTCCTTATACATATATATATATATATATATATATATATATATATATGTCTATATAAATAAATATGTTTAAACAGAGGCTAGGAGCTAATAAAGTAGACTAATTATAGGCCTCGTTTGTTTGGATTTGATAGTAATGATGTTGATCTTCTGTAAGACACAAATACTGGGTGGAATGATAAAATGGTCGCTCTAAAAAAGATATGATTCCATTTGATGAAAACCAGTTTTCTTTGTTGCAGACCATCTACTAGTTGGCCAGTTGTGTACAAATCCTTAGAGTAATAGGAGCCTTCTATCATGTCTGAAAGTGACACAATGTTTAACGAGCGAGACTGGAGATGCGTCACTGTACAACTCATGCTCTCTTCCAATCCAAGTTATGACAACAGGACCATTGGCAACACCCTCAAAATGCATTCTTGGATTACCATTAATAACAGGGACATGCACAAGGTGATAAAAACAGTTTCCGGTCATGGATATAGTCGTTCGTGTGGTTTCAAGTAAAGGCCACATCAATCCATCTCCAACCTTCGAAGTTGGCTTAAAAGTCAACACCAAAGTATACCTGGATGTTCTAAAGAGTATGGTGATCCCCGGGTGCAATCAAGTGGCTACTGGCAGACCCTGGATGTGACAGCAGGACTCAGCACCAGCCCACAAGTCCAAAGAGACCCAGGCTTGGTTTCAGAAGGAGTGATATGATTTTATACCCTTTTCTCACTGGCTCTCCCTCCTTCCCCAACCTGAACCCACAGGACTACTTCGTTTGGTCATACGTCGAGAACATCACCAACATGACATCCCACAACACTAAAGCCAGCTTGATCGCCGCTATCCGCCGACGCTTGTGAAAAAGGCACGCTCCCAATTCCAGACCCGTATCGAGGCAGTGATCGAGGCTGAAGGTGGCTACATTAAATAGATGTCAGCTCCACTACATAATCAAGTTACCTGAATCGATTTTTTCAATAAAGCTGTTTTCTTTAAGGCGACAATTTTATTGTTCCACCCTAGTACATTCTTATTTTTTTAAGTCATTTAGGCAATTGCTTTTTTAACCGTTTAGTTTCACCCTTCCTCGCTTCTCTACCCACGTAGCGCCGTGGTAAGTTGTTAGGCTATTTGCCACAAGGCTTCGGGTTTGAGCCTACCTCCATATCAAATTTTTTTTTTTTTACACCCGGGCACCGGGCAACCCCTCTAGTATATAATAATAATAATAATAATAATAATAATAATAATAATAATAAATATATATATATATATATATATATATATATATATATATAGCTTTTGCTTAAAAGGGAATTATTAAAATAATCGATCTGTCGCCTCTCTTTGTACAAACATCTCAATAGAGATTTTAAAAAATGAATCTTTTTATTTAATTATTTAAAAACAGCAATCTGAATTATGTCCCCTGCTTCTGCAACCTGATTTTTTAAACAACTGATATGTCGCCTTTCTTTGTATAAGCACCAAATTTTATTTATTTTTTCGAAATAAAACGATTTTTTTCTTTTTCAAAACCGCATTAAATGCTTTAATCACCGGCTGCTAGGATGGAGAGGCCTTGCAACAATGGTTCAAACTTTATGTGCAAATGTTTGCGTAGTTATATATATATATATATGATAAATGAATTAAATTATGGAGAATTACAACAAAATTGATGGTTTGACAAAGGAGTACAAATAATTATTAAAGTTTTTTTTTAACCTATGGATTTTCAATGAATGCCTCATCTCATCGGATGAAAATGTTAAGGGTTATTATAAATTTTGCTTACTAATATTTATTTGGACTTTATGTTTACAGTATTATACAATATGTAATTCTACGGCATTTCAGTATTTAATTAGGTGCTTGTGCACTTATTCACCCGTGCTATATTTAAATAGTATTCTCAAGTTAAATTACAGTTTTACAATATTTTTTTTTTATTTATTAAATTGTTAGGTGAAAGCACAGCACAGCATAGTTACAAAACACCCTCCCATGTCAATACACATAAAAAAATATTTCAAAATACATGAAAATGAATGAGTAATCAACAATAAAGCAAGGGAAAGATGGTGTTCTTCTGTCAAGAAGTGACAATCATATATATATATATATATATATATATATATATATAATTAAAAGTACTTGTACAATGTGCACTTACTGAACCGTGCTGAAATAATAACGTTATTATTTAGAAAGCCATTCTTAACACGGGGAGGGTGTTTTGTAACTATGCTGTACTTTCACCTAACAATTTAATAATAATAATAATAATATATATATATATATATATATATATATATATATATATATATATATATAGCTTTTGCTTAAAAGGGAATTATTAAAATAATCGATCTGTCGCCTCTCTTTGTACAAACATCTCAATAGAGATTTTAAAAAATGAATTTTTTATTTAATTATTTAAAAACAGCAATCTGAATTATGTCCCCTGCTTCTGCAACCTGATTTTTTAAACAATTGATATGTCGCCTTTCTTTGTATAAGCACCAAATTTTATTTATTTTTTCGAAATAAAACGATTTTTTTTCTTTTTCAAAACCGCATTTAAATGCTTTAATCACCGGCTGCTAGGATGGAGAGGCCTTGCAACAATGGTTCAAACTTTATGTGCAAATGTTTGCGTATTTATTTACATTACATTTAAGAATATGTCCATTTATACACACTTTTTTGAAGACATGTTTTTAGTTGATTTAAAGGCGACAATAAATGTTTTTATTTTTACGTAAAACAGCGAATCGTCGAGAGAAAAAATATGGAGGCGGATTGTTTTGTTTTGTTTACTACTGCGTCTTTTTCGACAGATTTTTCAGTCACTTAAAAATTGAAAATAAACTCAAATTCCTGTTTTCTTATCTTCACAATTATTTTTGTTTTTACCAGTCTTTTTTTAAAATGTTGTCAATATTTAAACGAAGCAGATTCCTATTACATATAGCTTGTTATTTAACTTATGTATACTTTTGGGCATCCGTAGATTAAAATTTGCCTCCCGTCAAACGTCTCACTAAAACAAATAAAACTACACATTTAAATGTTTAACAACAAAAAATAGGGATATTTACCTTTTACGTATATGATCCACAAATAATTTTCCGATTGCGATGACAAAATTAATTGCTAAAGATGAAATGGCTTCTTTGTTTTGCTTGTATGTTTCTTTTATTATTATTTCTAACCTTCTTCAGCCATGATGGAGTTCGTTGATAAACAGACCGAAGAGAAGAATGGCTAAACAAAAACGCGTTTTTCCTGTCTGATTTATCTCAAATTATAAAACAACGGCGATCGTTTCGGTTTTCTAAAAGAGCATTTCAAATCGCCATCAAAGAGCGGAATCATAATTCTCTAAAACAACCGCAACAATAATAATTCAGTTTATTTTTTAAAGAGCGGCTGCAGAAAACAGTCAGCGTCCTGTCCAGCTTTGCAACCAATGACTCAGCATTTTCAAAATAAAAACATAAAAGAAAAAAATAAAAATAAACGCAGGTTCGAATCCAGTTCCCTTCTGTAAATTCGATTTCTTTCTTTTTTCTCTTTTTTTTTTTTTTCAGAATGTGTGAGCGAATATATAATTATTTCAAGAATGTGTGAGAGAATATTATAATTAATTAATTATTTATTATTATTATTATTATTATTATTATTATTATTATTATTATTATTAGTAGTAGTAGTAGTAGTAGTAGTAGTAGTTTTTTTTTTTTTTTTTTTTTTTTTTTAAATTGTTTGCTCTTTTTGATTTCCGTTTTCTGTGAAGCAGACGGGATGCCGGTAACGACACAGATATGGTCCCTTAGGTATATCAGAATTTTTGTAGGAATTTTTGACACCCCTAACAAACACTAAACTGCGAATAAAATATTTTTTTAAAAAAACTCGTAATTTCTCTTTTAAAATGGGTTGTTTATTTTTTTTATGGATTATACTTCCAAAATAAACTATTAAAGTTGTATAAAAATTAATAGAAATATTTTTTTATTTAAAAAAAAAAAAAAAAAAGTCATGAAATAAATTGAATTTTACGAGTTCGGTATTTTTCAATGTTTAAACTTTAAAAATCTATCAAAATTTTTCTATTGATTCTATTTTTACGATATTTTCAGGGTCAATGTGAAATTTTATGCTCTTTCCAATAAACCGAATATTTTAGACAAACGTTTTTTTTTTTTTAATTCACGCTACCCCATTTTGAAATGTCTATTAAAAAGTAAATAATTAATTTATGTGCCAAAGTTTTATATATCACAAATTGAAGATAAAAGATCAATAAATAATATATTCTAATTTAAAACGAAAAAAAAAAGAACAGTTTTTTTTAAATTTACCTGTAAAGTCCGAAGTTTAAAACCTTTTTTTTTTAACCACGTTGTTTGTATTTTTTTTTTTTTTTTTTTTAATGAAACCTTGGTCCTTGCTCCTTTAATTGAAAAAAAAAAAGGGTTTGAATTACATTTTTCGAGTAGTTATAAGCCTCGAAAGACAGGGGGTCGAATTATTCAATATTTTTCACGAGGTTTCTAACACACCTTATGGTCCCTTCTGATTAATGATTAGCACAAAATAAGGCACGGGTGCACTTTAACTTTCTGCAAGTATATTTTATTTTTATTTTCTGAAAAGTGATACTAGCGAAAAGGGGAGACAATGTAAAATGATTGTTACAATTCTTAAGACTTTTATTTAATATTTAATAAAAAAAAAATTATTTTATAAAAAGTTACATAAAAATACATTCCATTCATTTCGTAATATTCTATACAGAATATTATATTTTAATAGTTCATTTAAAAATATTCATTTAAAATATAGTTATTTTGAAATATAAAATGTTAAATTTCATTTGTAACTTTAAAAAATAATTTATTTTGAAGTATGGTTACTAATTTTTTTTTTTAAATTACGGAAATTGATATTGACTTTTACTTTATTAAATAAATATATAAAAAAAAATATTGCTATTTGACTGTTGCAGTTTACATTTTTTTTTGACAAGTTAACTTAATACACGTTTCTGTAAGTAATGCCTTTTGGTATGTTATTTCATTGCGGCACTATATCTCAGTGTCACGGTTGCTAACACACTCTACAGCATGGCTGGGTGGTGATTTGGCCGTGGGCGTAAAGATACACAGAAGTGTAATCCCAGGATTCCCTTTCTAGATTGATCCTTTTTCGGCTGGACGACATGGAGTAAGCACGTGTGTTTCTGTCTCTCTGTGAATGAGAGCGGGCACCCCCTTTCCATCAGCACTAGTTAGGACTATCTATGCAGCTCAGTCTAATAATTTTTAAAGTTTAAGTATTAATTGCTTTTGATCCTTTTTGTAAAACATTGTAAAATATTGTAATATATTTATGTATAGAAATAAAATAGTTAAGATTTCTCATAAATATTACGATTGTATCGTGTTGTGTGTTTTATTGAGTCTGCCATGAATGCCTTCATCAAACAACGGAGTGGTCCAGAGGACGAAAAAAGAAAATTTCAACCAGAATGCCACCAGGGTGAAGGGGTCATCTTGAGAGAATAATGGAGCCACACCCACATCCAATATGTCAGGTATGATTTTCTTCTTGTTATACAGACCTTAATGACTGGCCATCTTCATATCTTCTTGAGACCACTTCTAAGACAATTAGTGTAACATGTTAAGCCAGTCACACGCCAGTGACCGGCTGATCGTGTTATATCAGTATTTTATTAAACTTGTTATGAATTACCAGAAAAAACCCTGGAACATGAGCCACATTTAACTCAATTTTGAGCGCTCTAATCAACGATACCAATTCGTTACATGATGATGAGTGGTGAAAGTAGCAATTACAAGAAGCCTCTCCAACCACTGATATCCATGACAAATAACATCCTACCTAAGAATTCTTCCTTCAAACTCCTCGGCTTAACATTCACAGTAAATATGAACATGAACAAATACATTGAAGACATTGCGAAGGCTACTACAAGGAAGGTGTGCTCCCTCTATCATGCTAGAAAACTATTTACACCTGAGAGTATCCTGTACCTCCACAAAGCCACCATTTGCCCATGCATGGAGTATTGTTGCTACATCTGGGCTGGTGTATCTATCACTAGTCTTTCTCTCTTGGATAGGGTTGAAAAAAGAGTTTCCAAACTAATTGGTTTCACTTTGTCAACTAAACTCCAACCTCTGTCCCATCACCACATGCTGCATCCCTGTGCCTGTTTTACAAGTATTTTAATGGAATGTGCTCTGATGAACTCGTTGCACTTGTGCTCCTTCGATGTACATATCCCTGACAAATCTGCTTAGCAACAAAATCACACCCCTTCGCTGTTGAAATCCCTAAATTTTCAGAAAGCTTTCTACTCTAACAGCTTCTTCCCTTGGACAGCTAGACTTTGGAATTCCCTTCCTGCTACCTGCTTCCCTGATTGTAATTATATGCAGAAGTTTAAATGTAATGTAAACCAACATCTTGTTAATCTTTATTAGACATGGTTCCAATTAGTAGAACCTTATATCCTATATATATATATGTATCTTGTATAGAGTAAAGGTGAGTATTAAAAACAATATGTATGTCAAATCAGGCTGACAAACCTAGTCAGACATCTTAACACACACACACACACACACACACACACACACACACACACACACACACACACAGAGCTTTATCTCAATCCCACTGCAAACGGATGTGTTACAAATTTGGAAGGTGGGAAAATGAGGACAGCACAATAAGATGCAGAGTAATCTGGCCCAGCAAAAATAAGTCTGAGTAGCCCTGTCAGCATTCTTTGGTGAGGGCACCTCAGGCAACTAGTAATAAACTTGCTTCACCTGAAAGCCAGGAGGCAAGACCTGGGAAGGTGAACCTCAAGAACAGTTGCATCTGTCTGACAGCAAAAAGGCCACTGAAATGGCTCAGTTTTAATCAAACTGAGTATCCAGGTCTGAACACTGACTGGCGTACTACAAAGTACACACACACGCACACACATTATATATATTATATATATATATATATACATACATACATACATACATATATATATATATATATATATATATGTATATATATATATATATATATATATATATATATATATATATATACAGTGATGATCATATTTATTGGCACGGTAAAATAAAAGTTAAATTTTGTCTAATAAATTCTAAAAAAGGGATTAAATTAAAGAAAATAACAAAGTATATTATGTATTTTTAACTGGCCTTTCCGATGCAGCAATCGGATTTTAGAAAAAATAAATAACAAAGGAACAACAAACATAATTGCAAAAAACCCTTGTTCAAAATTATTGGCACGGCTTTGTTTTTCTTTTAGTATCAGTATAATATCAATCAATTTCCGGTTTACGTGCTTTCTGAACTTTTTTATAGCCATATTATGCTTGTTTAACGCTAATTCAGTGAATAATTTTTTTCAGATAATTTTTAGATAGCGATTTATTTAAACTATTATAAGTGACTAAATTATAATTTTCAATCGCCATGGTTAAAACTAAGGAACACAGCGAAGACGTCAGGAAGCTTGTTGTAGCATGCCATACCAATGGGGAGGGCTATGATGAGATTTCAAAGAAGCTAAACCTTCCCAAATCCACTGTTAGAGCCATAATAAACAAGTTCAAATCGCAAGGCCACGTTATGAGTTTAGAGGGTAGAGGGAGAAAAAGGATTCTTTCCCCAAGAGATGAACGGAAAATTGTTCGACAAGTAAAACAAAACCCAAGGATCTCTGTTGGGGAGATGAACAGAGCACCTCTGGAGTGAATGTATCTCGACATACAGTTGGTAGAGTTTTGAAGAGAGCTGGTTTAAAAGCATGTCGTCCGAGAAAGACTCCCTTATTGAAGCCTATGCACCTGAAAGCAAGGCTAGCCTTTGCAAAACGTCATATTGATAAAGATGTTGCATTCTGGAAACGTGTTCTATGGACTGACGAAACGAAAATAGAGTTATTTGGCCATAATAAAGTGTCTTATATTTACAGAAAATCTGGCGAAGCTTTCCTGCCTAAGAACACCATACCCACAGTGAAGCACGGTGGAGGCAGTTTGATGTTTTGGGGATCCTTTGCTGCCTCTGGACCAGGGCGACTTGTTAAGGTCACAGGTAGCATAAAAAAGGAAGATTATGTTAAAATATTGGATGAAAACCTGAAAGACTCTGCTAAAGAGCTCTCACTTGGTCGTCGTTGGTGGTTCATGCAAGATAATGACCCAAAGCATTCGGCTAAACTGACTAAGAAATGGCTTGAGGACAATCATATTAATGTTTTGGAGTGGCCATCACAAAGCCCAGACCTTAATCCAATTGAAAATTTATGGAGAACATTAAAATTGAGGGTAATGCAAAGGAAGCCTAAGAATCTTATTCAATTGGAGGATTATTGTCAGGAAGAGTGGGCTAAAATTACTACTGAAGAGTGCAACAACTTGGTTGTAAACTATGAAAAGCGACTGAGGAAGGTAATCAAGGCCAAAGGCTATACAATTGATTATTAAATAAATCGTGCCAATAATTTTGAACAAGGGTTTTTTGCAATTATGTTTGTTGTTCCTTTGTTATTTATTTTTTCTAAAATCCGATTGCTGCATCGGAAAGGCCAGTTAAACATGCATAATATACTTTGTTATTTTCTTTAATTTAATCCCTTTTTTTAGAATTTATTAGACAAAATTTAACTTTTATTTTACCGTGCCAATAAATATGATCATCACTGTATATATATATGAAAGTGAAATTGTCTGTCTCTGTGTGTGTACATTTCCCTACCAAACTACTCTGTCAATTTTCGGTCAACAGACTCGAGATTTAGCATAAGAGATATTGAGATTTGGGAAAATCTTTTTAATCAGTTTTTGGCCAGAAATTTGGCTGTCACGGGGTCAAAGTTCAACAATTTGACCTTTGAAAACTCTACCAAACTCCTCCACAAATTTTGGGTCTAAACACGTGGAAGTTTAGAGGTAGGTTACTTGGACATAGATCCCACGTTTTAATTTGATTTGAGCCCAATGTTGAAGGGGTCAAAATTTTTAAAAATTGACCTCTACGGTCTCTACCAAATAATTTTTGGTCTAAACATTTGAGATTTTACGTAAAGTGTATTTAGACATAGGGCAAGCTTTTTAATAAGTTTTTGGGCAAAATTTTGGCTGCCAAGAGGTCAAAGTTGAAAGACTTGACTTTTGCCGACTCTACCAAACACCTTCGCCAATTTTGGGTGTAAACATTTCAAATTTTAGATGTAGGTTACCTGGATGTGAGTCAAACTTTTTAATATATATATATATATATATATATATATATATATATATATATATATGCACAGAAAGTTATGAACAGTATATAGGGCCTGAACAAAGCTGGGCTGAACTTCTAGTATATATATATATATATATATATATATATATATATATATATATATATTTTAAGGAATTAAATAAATTCTGCAATTTAACATTTTAAAGTTTTATTGTTAGATGTGGTCCAGTAGGCCAGTTAATGAATAAGGTACTAAATAAAATTAAATTCCAAGTGACTGTCTTCTTGAGATGTAGGCAATATACTTCTACCTAACTTAGAGAAAAACATACTTCCATTGGAGTCGAAGGGATTGCTTTTTCGTTTGCTTACAGATGATTGGATCTTTCAGTTATGGAAGCAATTGAAAGATGCCAATATGATGTTGGCAGAACTAAGGTCAGAATCTACATACTGATATTTCAATATGCCTTAGCGGACAAGAAGAGGACAGGATGAGATTCATCTATTCTTGTCGATCCAGCCCTTGACCACCTGATCAAACTTACCTGAAGCACCTCATTACATCTCAGGGACGTCCACATCAATCTCTGTGTGACGTCATCCCATGCTATTCAGGATCCAGCTTCCTCATTTCCATTCCTGTGACTCTGTTCCTGTCGATCCAGCCCTTGTCCATGTCCACATGGATTAGACCTATCTGAGACATCACATCACACCATGAGGATGTCACGTCGATCTCTCTACAGTATCACTCCATGCTGTTCAAAATGCAGCTTCCACATCTCCAGCCTTTCCAGCTATCCAGTTTCTGCATTCCTGTCCATCCAGTCTCTGCTGTTGCTCAGGGACATTTTCAGTTTTTCAACCTTCATTCTTCCAGAATCTTCGTCGATTGACTTGCAGCAGTTGATGTTTACACATCTGCATCCAAAATCAAAATGTGTAGATAAGTTTGTATGCACATCGTCTGCGCATATACCATCCTGAATGAAAACAAATAATTATATTTTGGACCAATCAGAAAACTTTCTGAATTTATTCAAAATGGTCTTTTTGGGAGCCACCTAAATCCTTTAAAAAAAACAGATTTTTTTTTTTCAATAAACCAGTGGAATCCAGTTGACCTAAGTCTACAGATTGGTGTTGCTGGGCACCCCTCCATTGGATGCTAATCTCTGCAACATCTCTCCACTCACACACATACACAAACATTAGCAAACACATAGACACACATACACGCTCATTATCATCTGCTCATTTAATCAATTGAAATATTACCAAACTTTATCACTGAACAATTTTAATATGATAAACAAAGAACATTGACTCTTATAAACAACTTTCAATGAATTATAATTTATTTAATTGAGCAGAGAAGTTTTGATTATGATTTTCCTGATCCCTGAAAAGCAAGGCTATTACTTAATCGATTCAGACTTCTTCAATGTCTCTTCTTTATCATTATTTTCATGGCAAGTGCTCGTTTGAGCTCCAATCTATGGTCCCCCTTCCTAAAACATTCACGAGAAACATTTGTCTAGCTGAAAACACTATCAATAATTTCCCCCACTCTTTATCTGTGCCTAAACCTAAACGTAGATTCCATGAACAAAGCTTCTTTCTTAGAACTGCACACCTGTGGAACTCTCTTCCGTTTGCCTGCTTTCCAGCTGACTACAAACATTCTATGGTTTTCCTATTGCTGTAAACCTTCTATTTTAAACATATATAAATATATCTACCTTCAAACTCCTCAGCCTAACATTTGCGGGCAATATGAACTGGAACAAATACATAGAGGACATTGCAAAGGCTGCTGCAAAGAAGGTGGGTTCCCTCTATCAAGCTAGAAGACTACTTACCATTGAGAGTATCCTGTACCTCTACAAGGCCACCATTCACCCATGCATGGAGTATTGTTGCCACATTTGGGCTGGTGCATCTACCACTAGTCTCTCCCTCTTATATAGGTTCCAAAAAAGAGTTGTTAATCTAATCGGTCCCACTTTATCAACTGTGCTCGTCTAAACTCCAATCTCTGGTCCCCCCTCGCCAATCTTTCACAAAAAACACCCGTCTAGCTGAATCCACCGTGAAAACTTTCCCCCACTCTTTATCTGTGCCTAAATCAAAACATGGATTCCATGAACAAAGCTTCTTTATTAGAACTGCACGCCTGTGGAACTCTGTTCCGTCTGCCTGCTTCCCACCTGACTACAACTTGGATGTGTTCAAGTCCAACATTAACAAATTCCTAATGAACCACCCCATTAAGTAAACACTTCATCAAATCTCCACACTAACGTACTGTACTTGCAATAACCCTTATCCCTGAGTGGCTTCCGGGCCTTGATAAGTGGTGACCACTGTGTAAAAAAAAAAAAAAAAACTTTTACACTGAAAATATTTCTCTGAATCCGGTTCATCCCCAAAATACTTCAAGTGTGTGTTGAGCAAAAAAAAACAACAAAAAAACCAAGTGGTAGTAGGTAGGCAGACTTGAACCCGTGCCACAAAAGCAAAAAAGAAAGTGAAAGAAAAATCTGATGTCTTAGCCAATGTCTCCATGATACAACCCGAAGTTAAAGCGTTGAAATTAAGTAAAGTCAATCCAACGGTGACAATGACTTGCTAAAATGTCGGTGAAAAAAATCGATCAATTTTTCGATATGTGGAGCTTCAAAATGATACCGATCTTGATAGGATCCATTGCCTCTGTGGAAATTTTTTGCAAGACATATAAACATACATATATACATACACGCATGATGATTGCAACGTCTCGTCAGACGAGTGCCACTCCCTCAGACACTTAAAGTCCATAAGCCCAAAAATGACTTCCATTGCCACAGGACCATTTTTATAGACAAATCCCTGAGGGAGTATCTATACACAGATGATGTTACAGAGTCTTAGCTTTGTACGACAGTTAAGTCTCTCTCGGTTTAAAATGTTGAGATCCAGCAACAAGCAAGAGCAAGATAGCCAGCAACAAGTTAAACTGCAGACCAGCTTAATGCGGGTAATGGTCTCCTGCTTTATGGGTTTTTAAATCAGAGATTTGCTTCTCCTAGAAAGGTTGCCTTTACCACGGCTTACGGGAGCCCTCTCCACCCCAATACACACATACATACACACACGGTGCTAGTTGGCCGTTGACCTCGAAAAAGGGTTTATTCGCCCTTACATACCTACATACATACATACATACATTTAAACAGATAGGTGAGATTTATATTATAAAAGATGCTCATCTCTACTGTCCTTGGTCAGGGAGGGAGAAATCCTTCTAGACAGAGACAACTTCGGTGCTTGTTAAAATATAGTCGACAGATCGAATATAGTCAGCCTAAGGTAAATATTCAGATATATTACAACAAAACACCGGTCACTCTAATTTGTTTTTTTAGGGGTAATTGAGGTCGCTGACAACAAATCTGATACTCAAACCGGGGGGGGGGCATAAACGACAGCTTGCTTCACCTAGCAAACTGCCTTCTCACATGGCATACCAATCTTCCACGGAAAATTTTAAATTAGATGAAAAAGAAATAAAAGAAAAGAAAAGCACACCAAGTGGGGGGGGTGTGTAATTTAATTTTTATTATTTTTTTTCCAGAACATAGAATTTTCTAATTTTCAAAAATACATTATAGCACTTTTTGGGTGGAAAATTTAAAATTAGCTGAAAAAGAAATAAAAAGAGAAAAAGAAAGCACTCCAAGTTGGGGAGAGGCGGGGAGGCTAATTTAATTGTATTTTTTCCTGGAACATAGAATTTTCAAATTTTCAGAAAGTAACGCATCGACATTTACCGATTAGAACACCATTTTACATTTTAAAATGTTTTTTTTTTTTTTTATTCAATTTTCACCCCAAACAAGGCACAGTGCCACTTTGAAGCAGGGGGCTACTATTAGGGACTTAATTAGCGGGGTCATTATGAAGGGAGATAAGTAGAAAGATGTTTGTTAACATTACACTTGAACTTCTGCATATCATTGCAGTTGGGAAAGCAGAATCCCGGAAGAGAGTTCCAAAGACCCGCAGTTCTGGGGAAGAAACTATTGGAGTAAAAGGCTTTCTTGCACCTAGGGATCTCCACTGTAAAGGGATGAGACTTAGCTTGTTGGGTTTGTCGGGGGTAGTTACGTCGGGGAGGTACAAGTGTTTGCAGTTCGTCAGAGCATTCACCATTAAAGTATTTGTAGAACAGGCAGAGGGATGCAACATCTCGTCGATGGGACAGAGGCTGAAGCCTAGATGACAGTTCAGGACCTATCAGGTTGGCGACTCTCTTTTGAACCCTGTCCAGGAGCGAGAGACAAGCAGCAGATGCATCAGCCCAGATGTGACAACAGTACTCCATACATGGGCGAATGGTTGCCTTATAGAGGTATAGGATACTGTCAGGCGTAAGAAAAAATGTAAAATGGTGTTCTAATCGGTAAATGTCAGTGCGTTACTTACGGAAAAACGGTTAACTAAACTGCAGAAGCACCTATTAAGCCACATAAGTTCTATAATTGAACAAAAAAAAAAATCAAAAACATAAAAATGTTTGGTGCTTATGTTTTTATAAACTGCATTAAAAACTATGTGAGACAAAAAAAAAAAAAGGTCTCCTTAATGTGTTGTACTTTTCTTTAATTGTAAGTCATTAAAAAATGTCAGTCCATAATTTTTTCCACCCAAAAAGTGCTATAATGTACTTTTTGAAAATTTGAAAATTATATGTTCAAGGGGAAAAAACCCAATTAGATTACCCCCTCCTCCCCAACTTGGAGTGCTTTCCTTTTCTTGTTTTATTTCTTTTTCAGCTAATTTTAAAATTTCCGCGGAAGATTGGTACGCCATGTGAGAAGGCAGTTTGCTAGGTGAAGCAAGCCGTCGTTTATGCTACCGCGCACGCGCGTAGCGTAAACGGAAGCTGTAAAATTGGCGGAAAGTAGTTCGTGGGTCCAGGGGTTAATACCATGCAAACGGTAAATTTGTCCCGCGTTTGACTATCAGATTCGTTGTCAGTGCCCTCAATTACCCCTAAAAAAACAAATTAGAGTGGTCGGTGCTGTGTTGTAACGTATCTGAATATTTACCCACAATAACATATATTGAGCGAGTTTCTAACAGTATTTTGTTTAGTTTTTATTTTTAACTCCTTTTCCCAAACTTGCCAGGCGCCATTTTTAATTTTCCAATATGTCGGCGAAACACTATGTTTTTCAAGCTGAATAAACATGTTAAAGTAACTTATCTTGCCTTTGATAACATTTATTTGTTATTTATTTGTTTTTGACAACTTTTTCGAATCTATGTGTACAGTAATACAAACCAAACAAATCTATGAAAACGAACGATTCTTTAACTATGTACTAAAATTGAATTTATTATAATTTTATTTTATATTTATTTATTTATTTTTATCTACTTACTTAATTAATTAATACAATTTATTTATTTAATGATAATCGCATCCGGAAATTTCCGACTATTTACGAAAATTAACCGGAAGTTTTTGCTTGTTCAATTCCATCTACTTCCGGTGTTTTCTTCAATACCGCTTTAGGTCGTTCATTTGATTTTATCGTTTTAAAAATTTTCTTTTTAATTTATGAATGACAAAAGCAATATATCTGGATAAATTCTCCGTGATCTTTTGAAACTATACAGTATTCAGGTAAATAAAATAATTTAATTTCATTTTTCATTCCCATATTTTTACCATAAAAAACTGAAACTTTTTTTCTCTCTCTCTCTCTCTAAATAATCATCGTCACCAAAATTTTTTAAAGTTAATTATTTCATGTTTGTTGATGTTTTTGCACCCCCCCCTTGCGCAAGGAGGTAAAAACATATTTGAAAATGTGATATTTATAAAACAATAACGTTATTTTGAAAGCCATTCTTAACATGTAGAGGGGATGGTGTTTTGTAACTGTTCTAAGCTTCCACCTAACAATTTAATATAATAAAAAGATATCGTAAAACTTGAGTTTAATCTGAAAAACAAACAAACAAACAAACAAAACTATTTGAAAATAGCACGTTATCAAAAATGCATCTTGCCTTTGATAACATTTATTCATATTTTAAATAAATTTTGGTATTTTTTTAGATTAGGTCCACCTCCACAATTTTCTTTAAAATGACAACTTTTTAGAGGTTTTCGATTATGCTGAATACGAAAATCGCATTGAAATTTTACAGAAATAATTAGTTATCGAGATATAAAATATTATATTATGCATTGTATTCTTTGGCGGCCATCTTTTTTCACGCGCGTGCAGTACTGCACTACTGCAGTAGTGCAGTA
Source organism: Euprymna scolopes (assembly GCF_053919585.1). NCBI lineage: Eukaryota > Metazoa > Mollusca > Cephalopoda > Sepiida > Sepiolidae > Euprymna > Euprymna scolopes. Next base: position 10,104,426 of record NC_136511.1, on the reverse strand, counting down.
CTGCAGTGTCAGTCATAGAGGAGTAGATTTGTTTATGGCGCATAAAAAACATGGCCGCCAAAGAATACAATGCATAATACAACTTTTTATATCTCGATAACTACTTATTTTTGCAAAATTTTAATGCGATTTTCGTATTCAGCATAGTCGAAAACCGTTACAAGTCGTCATTTAAAAGAAAATTGTAGAGGTGGAGGTGGACCTAATCTGAAAGTTTACCAAATTTTTTTTAAACTCTTTTTCGTACATCTGTGGATTGTAATACAAACCCGGTCATTTATTTATTTAATTATACTGGAAAATATAACTCAGCGACACCTAACAAACATTAAAAAGTAATTGATGCTTAAAAATCAGCCCTCATAAGTTGTCCATATTGTCTTTGTCAAAACCTGGTAACGTGTTATGAGAACGGTCAACAACACAAAATGAAAAATGTCATTACTCACTGAACCGTTATTGATCTCGTAGATCAATATAAGAAGCCTACAACAAACCACGTTGAAATCAAAAATAATCTTTAAAAAAAATGACAAAATGATTAAAATTTACAAAAACAAATAAATTAAAATTGCTGGGGTTGTTTTACAATGTACTAAAAAAAAAGGGGTTTGTATTACTATCCGAAAAAGTTGTCAAAAAACAAATATATAACAAATAAATGTTATCAAAGGCAAGATAAGTTACTTTTCTACCAAACTGGATATAATTTTCGTGTTTTTATTCAATGTAACATGTTTATTCAGCTCGAAAAACGTACAGTGTTTACCGATGTATTGGAAAATTCAAAATGGCGCCCAACTCTCTCTTTAACACGGTAAGTACGGGAAAAGGTATTATAAATAATAAACTCGACAAAATACTGTTAGAAATTCGCTCAATATATGTTACCGTGACATAAGTTGACATATATTCGGTGTTTTTTAAATAGTATTTTGTCTAATTTATTATTTATAACACCTTTTCCCAAACTTACCGTGTTAAAGAGAGAGTCGGGCGCCATTTTGAATTTTCCAATACTTCGGTAAACACTGTATGCTTTTCGAGCGGAATAAACATGTTACATTGAATAAAAACACGAAAATTATATCCACTTTGGTAGAAAAGTAATTTATCTTGCCTTTGATGACATTCATTTGTTATATATTTGTTTTTTTGACAACTTTTTCGAATCTATGTGTACAGTCAGTAATACAAACCCAAAAAAGAAAAAAATTTTATTACATTTTCACCCCAGAGAAGGCACAGTGCCACTTTGATATAGGGGTCTACTATAAGGGACATAAGTTGCAGGGATACTATGTAGGGAGTTGAGTAGCTAGATGTCTGTTCACATTACACTTCAGCTTCTGCATGCCAGTACAGTTGAGGAAGCAGGAACCCGGAAGGGAATTCCAGTCTAGCAGTTCTAGAGAAGAAACTATTAGAGTAGAAGGTTTTCTTACATCTAAGGATTTCTACTGTGTAGGGGTGGGATTTTGCTGAGTGTCGGGGTATTTACATTGAGGGGATTCGTCGGAGTATCCACTATTAAAATACTTGTAAATGCAACATTTCATCGATACGACATAGGTTGAAGCTTAGATGACAATTCAGGACATATCAGGTTGGCAACTCTCTTTTGAACCCTGTCTAGAAGTGAGAGACTAGTCCAAATGTGAAAACAATACTCCGTACATGGGCGAATTGTGGCTTTGTAGAAGTACAGGATACTTTCAGGCATAAGTAACTTTCTAGCATGATAGCGAGAGCTTACCTTCCTTGCAGCAGCCCTGGCAATACTCTTAATGTATCCATTCCGACTCGTGTTCCCTGTGAACATTAAACCGAGGAATTTGAATAAAATACTTTTAGGTAATGTGTCTTTAGCTATTGGTGGTTGAGAAGGTTTCTTGTAATCATTAAAGGAAACAAGCTTAGTCTTGGCAGCATTGAACGTTACCATCCATTTTTTACCCCATTCCATTACAGACTGGAGATCTTCTAGGGTTTCCGCCATTGCTTTGAATATGTGTTCATCCATTTTCCCTTATGCCTGTTATAGAGTGTGGTGTCGTCAGCAAATATACACATCTCAGAGACTATTTTATCAGGGAGGTCATTTATAAATATGAGGAATAATAAAGGTTTAAGGATCGACTACTGAGGTACACCTGCATTTATATCATATTGTTTAGACGTACGACGATCGCGGACAACCTGAATACTTATTTAAGAAGGATTTAATTATGTTAAGTATACATCCAGTAATACTATAGGATCTGATTTTCATGAGAAGACTATCATGCCATACCCTGTCAAAAACCTTAGATATATCTAGGGCTACTGCCCTCCCCTCCCCTGTCTTATCCAGTGCATGGTATATACGTTCAGAGATTACAGTTAGAATATTTGCAGTAGAATGGGCTTGCTTAAAACCATATTGATGGTCGGACGAAAGTTTAGTAACTGGTCACAATTTAACTCTTTCATCTTTGAAATCTTGATAATGGGTTAAAAATAAAAAAATTAAACAAATACTGTTTGAAACTCACTCAATAAATGTTACTGTGACATTCAGTATTTTCTTTTATTTTTAAGTCGTTATTGTAACTTCAAAGATGTAAGCATCAAATCGTTATATAGAATCAAATTTGTTTTTGACCACTTTTTTGTATGTCTGTCTATTGTAAAACAAATCCAAATTATTTTTGAAATAATACTAGAGACCAGTGGTAGTTTTTGACAACATTTGTTAAAATCGTCTAGCTGTAACCACTATCAACAATTTTCCCCATTCTCTATCTGTGCCTAAATCTAAATACAAATTCCATGATCAAAGCTTCTTTCCTAGAATTGCCTGCCAATGAAACTCTGTTCTGCTGGCCTGCTTTCCAGCTGACTACAATATGGTCGTCTTAGAGTCCAATGTAAACAAGTTCTTGTTGAGCCAGCTCCTGTAAATAATCAAATTAGATCCAATTTCCATCACTAATGATTACTATGCTGTTGTCCCAGTGACCACTGTACATTCATTAAACTCTTATCCTCGGGTGGCCCTCAGGCTTTGATAAGTGGTAACTCACTCATAAAAAAAAAGAAAAGTTTTTGTCACGTCATCAATTTTCAAGTAAATATATCTTTCTTCGTAACACTGTTTTACAAAGAAATTTAGGAAAGCACAAATATACTTGTAGTTACCTAATTTTGTGGTGTTGAATTCAAATTTGATTTCTAGTTTTTTAGATATGCATAGTGTGCAATTTGTGCATATACGGTGCATAAAAACGTATGTGAATTCAGGGTTTATTTTAATATTGTGACACTTCTGGCTTAGCATTACATTATATATATATATATATATATATATATATATATGTATATATATAGTAAGTTATAAAATGTATATGGCGATTAAGCTACACTGAATATTCTGCGTTTCATCCACTCTAGGATTCTTCAGGCTTATGCATAAGCCTGAAGAATCCTAGAGTGGATGAAACGCGGAATATTCAGTGTAGCTTAATCACCATATACATTTTATAACTTACTAACTAGCTCTACCTACGTATTGAGCACTTTTGAAGTAAATACTTAAAGTTTACGCATAAATCTATACTTTCGTATATAAATTTATGTGAGTAAATTAAGTAGTTATATACATATATATATATATCTCGACGGATTTTGACAGTTAAGGCTGTAGGTCTCAATCCACACTAGTGCTCTGGAAGTCATTGGAAGATCTCGCTCGCGGGCGGTGCTGGAGGTTGGTGTCTCTAAATTATCGTGTTCTACATCTTTTGGGTTGCTCAAATGCGCATTTTATTGCCTTGCGTATTATTTAGTTTTACTTTGTTATATTTTCAGATTCTCCAACGGCTTCAAACATGTTAAAACGTCGAGGATGCTTCAACAAGGCCAATTCTTTCTGCTATGTGTATGGGGACTTCACAACAGTTGCACAGCGTCGAACCATCACTTCTCTTCTCAGAACTGCCTACTTTCACTATTTTGATTGTAAAATTGGTTCCGACGGTCTTAGTGCTGCTAAGCTCAAAGAAGGCATCTTTCTCAGACCTCAGATCCGAGAAGTGCTGATTTTGAGGAGCTTCTTAACTTAAAGGAAAGGAACTGAGAGCATGGGAAGCATTCAAGTCGGTTTGTAGTGGACTCCTTGGTAACACACATGTACCAGATTACCAAGCCTGTGTTGAGAAGTTGCTAAAGTCTTATGAGGATATGAAGTGCCAAATGTCACTCAAAATTCATTTTCTCCATTCCCACTTCAACTTGTTCTTGACAAATTTTGGAGCAGTGAGTGATGAGCATGGAGAAAGATTCCACCAAGACATTACGAATATGGAGAGCAACTATCAAGACAAATGCAACCCCGGCATGGTGGGAGACTTCTGTTGGATACTCTTGCGTGACATTCCAGAGGCAAAATACACCAGATTTTCCAAGAAAACACACTTTTGACTGCCTGTGATACTTTGAATTGTGTAATTGTGTCATTCAAGTATATTGATTCAATCAGTGTTCTTTATCTATCCTGATTTATCTGTTATAAGCTGCTGCAACTCTTGAAATATTCACATATATTCTCTGTTTAAACTAAAATGAGACGATTTAAAAGACAGAAAACTAGAGGTGATAGAGCAGAACTATTTATAAATTTGAATTCAGCACAAATTAACAGAAAACAACTATCCCCATTCTTGCCTCAGAGCAAAAATTTATTTTTGTAAACCAGTGTAATCATTCGTTTTTATACTCTCTTCTCCTTCCAGACTTTTTCTCTCCTTTCTTTCTTCGGTAAAAGTGTAGTATATTGGTTTTTATTGGAGGGGATGATACATTAAAACGTGTCATGTGTTATCTAGTGGATGTAAGATATTGTTCTTTTAACAGACAAATAATAAACGTATAAATCGTATGTATGTTGTGTAGCGAGGAGGACATGATATTGACCTGTAAACCGAGTCATGTTGTATCAGACTTATCGCACGGGATATTTTTATAGTTCATATGTAAGAAGAATAATATATGCTTCATACCTTTTTTTTCTTGAAGAGTTCTTCTGTATCTTCCCGCTGCTCTGTGACGAACCATGAAGCGATCAGCACCAACCAATTGAGACATCTGTTCTTATTTGTGAAACCATTAAAACAACTCTTTATATTCTTATAATATAAATTTATTACAGTTGTCTCAAATGGTTTTCACAGGATCTGCAGTTAGTCTACATTTTCTGTTCATACAGCCTGCTCTTAGCTGTCTGTCCACCCTTGTCTAGATGTCTGTCCGCTCTGGTGGTCAATCCTACATTCTCTGAATCTCTCCAAAACTAACTACATCACGTGTTCTCTTACGTCACCTAATTACGTGTCTCAGACCAACCTAATCCACAGCTAGTTATTTGTTTATTCAAAACCCCAAAATAATGTTTGCATATATTTTCTATTTTCACATTCCTTTTGCGATTCACACGTCAATCATTTCTTCCTCAATTTAATTGTTTATTCTTCTCATCATAATAACTGATCCAGCAACCATCCGTCGCTCAAGCCAATTAATAAGAATACAATAACAATAATAATGTTTTGACCATTGACCCCGCTTGCCACAGTTAAAAGATACTACGCTATGATCACAGCCTAAAGCATCATAACATTACAAAAGTGCACTGGGGGACCACCTGAAGACTTACCTTTAAGGTTGATTACAGGGAGGTTGATTTCGGAATACCCCCCCCCCCCTCCAACCTCCCCATGTTAAGAACGGCTTTCGGAATAAACCCCCTTTGCAGGTTGGACAACCAGTGCACTGTCTTCGGGTGGTCTCCCAGTGCACTTTCACCCTTTCTTCCTCTGTTTTCTTCATCTCCCTTTTCATTACTCTAACTCACACTCTCTTTTCCTCTTCACTCCTCTTTTCACCTTTCTCTCCTCTTTCCACTATCTTCTTTTCTCCACTATGTTTTCCTACTCTGCCCTTCACCCCTCTGCTTTTTCTATCCTCTCTCTCCTCTTTTCTATACATTCTCTCCTCTCTAAAATAGTTACATCATTCGTTTCTCCTTATCTTATCATTCCTCCTTTATTTTTCATTACCCTATCTTCCACCTGCTTAACGTGTGCACAGTGACAAGCAAACTCGTAAAATAACAACTGCTTCAAAGTTTTAGTGATTAAAAGATTGGTTATAGTTTTTTTGTGACCGAACGATATTTTTAGGGAATTCCGATTTTATTCGTGTCAGTTCTTTCAAACTGAGAACAAAACACACACTCAAATCGGATTTTTTCTTTTTCTTACAACTAAATGTTGCTTATCCACCTAAGCCGCAACAGATACGTTTCGTTTCCCTCTCTTAACTGATAATAAATTCACACCCAAACGAGGCAATGTCAAAAAATGTGTGTAGACTTGTGTAGAACAAAAAAACATTTGTCTTTTTCTGCTGCTAGCTTGGACTTCCAACAGCGCCTAAATTTGCATATTTCTATTTTTATAGAAAAAGTTCTAGGTTTGAGTGCCAGTGCTTCTTTACAGCAGGCAAAAACCAACCGTGACTGCTTAATATTGACTCTCCACGTTATTCCAAATGTACAACACAATCACATTGACACACCGGTTCTCGCCAGATCACCAAAGTTAAGCAACATCGAGCCTGGCCAATACCAGATGGGTGACCATTTGGGAAGGCTAGGCGCTGTATGTACCTTCTGGGAAGGTTGGGCGTGGAGCCAGCACTCTCACCCTGTAAAAAGAACTCCTCGCTACAAAAACATCTAAAAAAAGTTGTAGATGGTCTATGCCCCTCCAGGGGCACAAGGGCTAGGGATGGGACGTTATTTAAAAAAATTTTTTTTTTATTACATTTTCACCCCAAATAAGGCACATTGCCACTTTGATGTAGGGGGCTACTATTAGGGACACAGGCTACAGGGGTACTAGGTGGGGAGTTGGGCAGCAAGATGTCGGTTCACATTACACTTGAACTTCTGCATGTCAGTAGGGGAGCAGGAACCTGGCAGGGAGTTCCAAAGTCTAGCGGTTCTGGGGAAGAAACTACTGGAGTAGAAGGCTCTCTTACATCTAGGGATCTCTACTGTGAAGAGGTGGGATTGTACTGCTTGTCGGGTTTGTCGGGTATTTACGTAGAGGGGGTACAAGTGCTTGCAGCTCGTCGGAACATACATCGTTAAAGTACTTGTAGAACAGGCAAAGGGATGCTACATTGCTGAAGCTTGGATGATAGTTCAGGACCTATTAGGTTGGCGACTCTCTTTTGAACCTTGTCTAGGAGTGAGAGACTAGTAGCAGATGCACCAGCTCAAATGTGACAACAATACTCCATACATAGGCGAATGGTGACCTTATAGAGGTACAGGATACTTTCAGGGGTCAGTAGCTTTCTAGCACGGTAGAGAGAACCTACCTTTTTCGCAGCGGTCCTGGCAATGTTCTCAATGTATCTGTTCCAACTCATGTTTCCTGTGAACGTTAGGCCGAGGAGTTTAAAAGATGTACTTTCAGATAAAGAGTCTTTGGCTATTGCTATTGGTGGTAGAGAAGGTTTCTTTTAGTTATTTAAGGAAATATGTTTAGTCTTGGCAGCATTGAATGTGACCATCCATTTTTGTCCCTCATTCCACTACAGATTGGAGGTCATTCTCTAGTGTTTCTGCCATTTCTTTAGATATGTGTTCATTTGTTTTCCTGTCGTGTGTGTTATAGAGCGTGATGTCATCAGCATATATACCCATCTCACAGACAATTTTGTCAGGGAGGTCATTTATGAATATTAGGAATAATAATTTGCTAATTATGGATAAGTATAGCATTGAACGACGTACGCAAGTTTGAAATTGTTTTACCAAAATCAGGGGTCAATTATTTTAACTCAAAGAACTTATCGACGGAATTTTCATATAAGAGATAGCCCAAGTCACAACACAATTCTCTTGTGGGAATATCTTAAAGATAAAGTCTATGTTAACAAACCCCGAACCCTGCAAGAATTGAAGGAAAACATCAGGAGCGAAATAAAGCAGTTAAATCGCAATCCAGAGTTTCTGCAATCTGTCATGAATAATGTTTTGGAAAGAGCACAAATTTGCGAAGCTAAAAATAGTCAACATTTAAAAGACATTATTTTTCATAAATAAAGATTGTTTGAATTTTGCATTTAAAAAAGAAAATTCCCAATGTCTTAGTCAAATTGTGTTAAAATTACAGGAAGATATCAAAAATAATCTATTTAAGTTCAAAACCCTCCAGTGACTTTTTGGACACCGCATATATATATATATATATATATATATATATATAATTTTCAGATTTAATTCAGTTGATAAAATTTAAAATTCTTTATCATAGTGTTTTGATGACGCATATACTTGATGCTTGTAATAACTATTTTGTTCTTTCTATTGCAGCATAACTGTCTTTCCCTTTGTTAATTGCTTGCTGAGAAGTGGTTAAGGGTCAACCATGGCCCCAACCGTACAGACAGGACCTCGCGATGAGCGGGATCGGAAAAACCGGAATGTTGTTGAAAAACGATCAGAGTTAGTGTGTCGGGTGAAATACAACAACACCCTACCTGATATTCCGTTCGATCCGAAATTCATCACATATCCATTTGAATCAAACCGCTTCATTCAGTACAAGCCAACGTCGTTGGAGCGCACCTACAAATACGACATGCTCACCGAACACGATCTTGGTGTGACCATCGATCTCATCAACCCCGACACATACAAGACAAATATGAATCCATACGCCGATTCAGAAGACGAAAGGCTACTTGAAGAGGAGATGAATACGCTTCACGACTCTCGCCGATCCCGGCATCATAATACATCGGTCTCTTGGCTGAGGAAGACCGAATATATTTCTACAGAGTACAATCGATTCACACAGAAGTCTGACAAGCACGAGACTAAGGTTGGCTTCAAACTAAAACAGATTATGAAAGACGAAGATTTGTATAAAGATCGTGAAAGTCAGATTAAGGCGATTGAAAAGACATTCTATAATGCCACCGTGCCGATTACGAAACACTACAGCAAGCCGGGCGTCACTCCCGTCGAGGTCTTACCAGTATTTCCAGATTTTGATCTTTGGAAACATCCATTTGCTCAGGTAATAAAAATAATAAAATGCTTTTTTTATTTTCTTTAGTACAATTCATTGGACGCAATTTGTTTGTGTTGCAGGCTTTGCTTTATAAAAAATTCTGTAAAAAGACTGTTGGAAACAAACACTTAAAAACTATAAATAAACACAACATAAATGATGGCATATGAATGTAGTCTGCACTTGTTTTGGTATTCAAACAAATATTCAAAAAATGATATATTGAAATTTAATTAAAACCAATGGTATCTATTTGTCATGTTGAAATTCATAAAATATCCAAAAGTTACTAAAAAAAACTATGAGGTAGAAAATTATCAATGAAAATAATTTTGAATGAATTGCAAGTTTACTTAAATAATAGTCATAAGAGTTTGCATAGGATCAAGGTAAGTAACTGCGGTCTTATTCCAATTTCCTAAAAATCCTAAGGCCAATTACAGGTTTATTCAGTTATCTTCAAAATAGCATAATAAATCTACTATAAAATGGATAGCATTATAAACAAACCATAAAAAAAGGAAATATTATAAACATACCATAAAGTAATTATAATATAGTCAGCATTTTCAATATTCCATCAAATAGCATTATCAATAAGTGTTGAGACATTATGTTGAACAAAGATGGCGGTGAAGAAGCAGTGCAGTTACGATAACTGAGTGTGAAATAATTGCCAGTAACAAAGATGGCGGTGAAGAATCAAATGTGGTTCGTGACGTAGACGACGGCGAACTGATTGAATCCAAAATTCGACAAATCTCATAGTAACTTTGGAAGCTTTTCATTGGTTGGTTATTATAACTTATGGTTATAAAAGCAATTGTCAAAATCATTGGTTTCATACCCACTGTAAGGAGTCAAAAACATTTAACATACCCTCTTTTTTGATATAATGGAAAAATCCTTTCGGATTCAATTTGATTTGACTTGAGAAAAGGAAAAAAAATAAATAAATGAACAAATAAAATAACAATTTTTTTTGTTTTGGGGAATTTGTCTTTCTTCTCATTGGTCAACAAGAATTATTAATATATTGGTATAATGTGTGCAAAAAGAAGCCATTCTTTTTGTAAATCTCATAAAGTTTTTTCTTTCTTTGATACATATAAAAATAAACACTTTTCAAATATATATGTATAATCCTATTTAAATACATACAAATATACATTTTTTTATTTTTTGCTTAACAAAAACTGGAAACATTTTGTTAGTTGGTTAATTTGGTTAGTAAGATAAAAATGGCCATAGTTTAACGTTGTGCCCGGGACAAGTTACAATCTATTTAAAAAAAAAAAATTTTTTTGTGTTATTTCGACTGTCTTCTCTTTTTGGGTTTTTGAAAATTTCATAATTAGATTCCAAAAAGTCCGGCCATAAAATGTTTTGATTTAATTCTTTTTATAGGTTTAGAGAAAATGTTGGCTATATTATTCTCAGATGTCACATAACTAAGAGTAATAGATTTTTTACTTTTTTTCATCCCTTATGAAATGATATCTGATATCAATATGCTTCGACCCTTGATGAATCATAGAAATATTTGCTAATAAGATACTGCTCTGATTGTTACAATGAATTACTATAGGTTTTTTACTTAGATCTGGTTTTAAAATAGATTTTAGAAGGGTGTTCAGAAAAATTGCCTCCTGTGCGTAATGGGTGAGGGCCACAAATTCTGTTTCACAAGCAGAAAGGGCAAAAATTTGTTGTTTTTTAGTTTTCCAAGAGATCATAGGTCCAGTCTTTGACAGCCTAAAACAGTACCCCATTATACTTTTTCTATCCTCAGTTACCCCAGTCTGAATCTGAAAATCCTTCTAAATTTAGAAGATATGCTGATTTTTAAATATTAAAGATTGTTCCTTGGTTCCTTTTAGATAACAAAGGATTTGTTTTGCACGATTAAGGTCCTTAATTGTCAGTCTTGATAAGTTTTGAAATAGCTTTGTTACAGTATATATCAGGCCTAGTTGTGGTCATCAAATAGATGAGGCTTCCAATCATTTCTCTGTATAATCGATCGTCTATTAATTTTGTTTCAGTCTCTATATTTTTTATTTCTATCTATCTCAACAGGAGTTTATGCGGTTTGTAATCTTGCATTCCGAACTTGAGCATAATTTTTTCAATGTACCGTGATTAGTTCATTGTTATAGTTTCATTTTCACAAGTAAATTTTATACCGAGGAACCATGACAATTGTCCAAGATCGGCCATTTTAAATTTTTTATTTAATTCATTTTTAACATCTTTTAAAGTGTTGTCACAGTTTGAGGTGAGTAATATATCGTCAACCCAAAATCAACAATTTATTACCTACATTTTTGATATACATGCACGCATCTACGGGACATTGTTTGAATTCCTGTTCTATTAAATAATTATGGAGTGTTAAATTCCAATTGTAAGCACTTTGTCTTAGTCCATATAACGATTTATTCAGTTTTCACACAAAATTTATATTTTTCATTTTAAATCCCTTTGAAGGGTAAATATAGATTTCAAAGTCAAATCGGAGCATTTAAATAAGCATTTTTTACATCCATTTGATGTATTTTTAAATTGTATTGAGCGACAAATTGTAATAAAATTCAAATTGTCGTTAAATTTGTCATTGGTGAAAATGTGGCAAAATATTCCACTCCAGAAATTTGTGAAAAACCTTTTGCAACAAATCTTGCTTTAAAAGTTTCACTGCCAGAACCTGTGATTTTTTTGGAAAAATTATATTCTTATCTTTTGGTTTTGCCACTATTTCGTATGTGTTATTTTCAGATAAAGCTTTCAATTTGGATATCATAGCTTTTTTCCATTCTTGGTAATTGTCTGAATTAATCGCCTGATTATAACTTTCCGGTGCGTAACTGTAATCCACTGCGTAGTCTTGTATCTTTTCAATTTGTAAGAAGTCTGCCCTTTTTCGCTCCCTTATTGAGTATCAACGTGTCTCGTTAATATTTTTGTCAGAAGTTCTACTGCAATTGTCGTCTTTATTAATATTTTCATTGTGATCGATTAAGATGCTAGGTAATATTTTCTCATGTTTTTCATCCACTGGATCACCATTTTTTAAATTTAATGTATCATTGAATTTTACACATCTAACCCTTTTTATGGCATTTTGGGTTGGAAAGTAGATTAAATATGTTGGACTGTTTTTATCGTAACCTACGAAAATACCTTTTTCGCTTTTGGTATTTAGTTTACTGGTGTTTTCTATAAATGCAAAACAATCAACCAAATACATGCATTCGGTTCATTTTGGGGTTTACACCGCAAAACGCTTCATATGCTGTTTTGCCTAATCTTCTATTGAACGATCTATTTCTGATATATGCTGCTGTCATTAAAGCATACGTCCATAAACTATGCGCTAATTTCGATTCGATAAGTAAACATCTTGCCATCTTGAAAAGGGCTCACCATGCCCTTTTAGCGGTGCCATTTTGGAAGGGGGAATACGGCGCAGATTTCTCGTGTTTAATATGGTGGTTAATTAATAGAAGTTCAAAATCTTTACTAGTAAATTCAGTCCCATTGTCTAAACGAATACATTTTACCGAGCCATACGGGGTAATATCAGCTTGTTTCTTAGTGGCGAAGATAGTCTCGGATTTGTTTTTTAGAAAATAAATCATAATTAAACCGGAAAAATCAATAAAGTTTAAAACTTACCTTAGATTATTTCTGCCCATCATGCTGATCGGACATGCCAAGTCACAATGCACAAGGGAAAGAATTTTGCTTGTTTTGTCATTTTCCCCTGTGCACAAACATCATAATTTGGGAGATCGTCTGAAGGTAGTATTTTCATGCCTTCGACTACATTTGGTAATTTTTTAATATCAGCTGTATTGCAGTGTCCTAGAATCATGCCAGGTTTCCAAGTCGTGACAGGCAGTTTTTGAGGGAACCATACTTTTTAAATAATATAGTCGGCCATTTTCTTTAATGTCAAATACAGTTCCAGCGAGGCATATCAATTTTGACTTGTTTTGGCCAAACTTTATATTCGCACCTTGTTTAATGGCAGCCTGTACGGAAAATATGTCTTGCTTAAATGTAGGTATGTACAGAGCATTTTTTAGAATACAGTTACAGATTTCGCCTTTATTATTTTTTAGGTATATTTTAGCATCGCCTCTTTTCAAGACTATATCATTTATTTGACTACCGTCGGCAAGTTCGACAAAATGACTTTGTGGATTAAAGTTTGAATCAAAATTAATAAAATCAGATTCCTTGGTGATAACATGTGCTGTAGCACCACAGTTTACAAGATTTTTACCGTTTGTCGTATTGTCAAAGTTACATGTGAATAGAAATTTATGTTCTTCATGAAAGTTCTCAACGTTTTTTATGGAGTCCATTTTTGAGCTTTTATATCAACATTGGAAACTTTTATGGTTTGGTTGTCCACAATTATAGCAGATAATTTTATTCTTTTTCTTGGGAAAATTACTTTTGGGGAAAACATTGAGGTGAGATGCGTAATTTGGTAGTGTCTGTTTTCACAATGAATATATATATATATATATATATATGTATATTGTGAGTAAAATGATTCATAATTTTGAATTAAAAATCAGTTTCAAAAGGAAAACAAACAAAATCAATAGATTGTACGATCGTTTCGGAAACAATGTTTGTATTGCAATAGACAATATGTCTTGAACAATAATTTGATAAAAAGATTTTTTAAAATAAAGTCTCCTCGTCAGCAAAAAAAGTGGGGAGGGAGGTAAGGACACCAAATATAAAACTAACATTTTTGTATTAAGGTAGATATTCTGGAAAATATTTAAAAAATATAAAGAAAAAAAGAGGTTACTAATTTTCATGTTGACAAACAAAATAAAATAAAAATAAAAGTAAGTGGAAAAGTAAGGTTCCTATTTACAATGCCTCCCCATGAGACAGAGTTAGACACCAGGGTCGTTTTTTAACGTGGAGAAAAGGAACAAAAATAAAAATTGTCTCAGTCGTGAAGGACTTCTCCTCTACTGACAGAGAACAAGAAATTGAAGTGCAGCATCTGAAGAACAGATACTACACTGTGATCTTGTCCCGAAGGCCAAGTAAGGAAAAGTAAGGTTAAGAGAGGATATCTTTTAATATTTCTGATAAAAAATATATATACCTTTTTTCTGCCCGCTTTTTAAGCTTGTAAGTATCTTACTCCATCCATTCATTGGCATGTTGTTAAATGTAGTTTCTGAATGGTTGAAATGCTGATAAGGAAACCTCTGATAAAAGTATTATTACCAGTTTAGTATCGTTGGAAACACTATATTTAAATTTAATTATATTTACTTTATAAAGGGAGATAACTGCCATTTTTGAAAAATGATATTGAAATAAAAAATAAAAAAACTTATCTAATATAACTTTCACTGAATCTATTTCTTTACCATAAATGAAAAATAAAGATACAATATTTCATTGTTTTTGATAGCATTTTAATTTCGTGAGTGTCTGCGCCTGGTAAATTTTAGATTTTGGAAGTTAGGGAGCTGAGGAAGCACAGACAATCAGCTTGCAAGACAGCAGATGACAATCTTACTGATATCACGTTGCTGATGAAGGAATCATTTCCTCCAGTTTCAGCTTCATATCCACCTGACTGGTGCTAGCAGATCACACTGCCTAAAGATATTGGCTTCCTTATCTAAAATTCCTTATCTAAATTTCACCAAAAAATAATATTGTTTTTGTCATTTCACTTTGCAAAAATCAGTCAGTAAACTCAAAACAAAAACAATTTTCCTCTACAAAACAACCAAATTAAACGCCATGAATAATTTTTTTTTTTTTTTTACACGGTGGTCACCACTTATCAAGGCCCGGAAGCCACTCAGGGATAAGGGTTATTGCAAGTACAGTACGTTAGTGTGGAGATTTAATGAAGTGTCAACTGAAGGGGGGGGGCGGTTATTTTAAGATAAAGAACTTTAAGTATAAAAACTTACGAAATTGATCAGATTCAGCATTAAATACCTTGAAAAGGGTTGATATGCCATAAAACAAAACAACTAAACCAAATATCCATCTGATCATGGCATCGTCAATACATCAAAGCCATTGTAGGTTAGAAGTGTTTTGTGCTCATGTCTCACTGATCTATGATATTATTTGAGTGTCTTTTTTAAAATGTTGATAAGCAGCTATTTGAATCTATTTTGCAAAACTATCCCTAATCAATCGGCCACCAACTCCATAACCTAGTGACAAGGCAATGTGGGTTCACATCCTATTAATCATACTTACTAACCATCAGCACTTAATTTAAAAAAACTGCTAATAATATTATGAAACTCATCAGCATACTCACATTCGTATTGGATGGACACAACCCTTACACATTTTTATGCCCCTTTTCTTGTTATTAGTTGGCATGTATTTGTAGTTTTTCTGTTTTCTAAAAATTAACAAACTTTTTTTTTTAATTTCAGGTTATCTTTGACTTTGATCCAGCTCCCAAAAACACGACTGCTGCTGCTGTCCAAGCTGAGGAAATGTCACAAGCCATGATCCGAGGTGCCGTTGATGAAAGTGGAGAACAGTTTGTCGCCTACTTTTTGCCCACTGAAGAGACCCGTCAGAAGCGGAAGCGAGATGAGGCGGACAGTGTTCTCTACCAACCGGACGATGTGTATGACTATACGTTGGCACGTGAGTACAATTGGAACGTCAAAAACAAACTTTCCAAAGGCTACGAGGAAACCTACTTCTTTGTCTTTCGGGATGACGTTGTCTATTATAATGAACTTGAGACTCGGGTGAGACTGAGCAAACGTCGGAAACTCGGGGCCACACAGGTGGCCAAATCACGGCTGATCGTCAAGCACAGGGATCTGTTTGACAAAGAGATAGCGGCCCAAGATGCTCGTCTGTTAATGTTGGATGTGCCGCAGGAAGAAGAGGAGGAGGAACCAAAAGATGACTTAATGGATGTTTCAGGTAATCAGTCAGGCGACGAGGAAGGTAGCGGAAGCGAGAAAGAGCATGAGTCTGGGCGCGAAAATGATGCTAGCGATAAAGAGTCTGCAGCAGGCAGCGACAAAGAATCTGGCGCAGGCAGTGACAATGAGAGCGTCAAGTCGGGTAGCAGTGATGGGAGTCGGAAGAGTCGACGGAGCAATGCTAGTAGTGCCGCAAGCAGCCGAGGCAGTCGCCAGAGGAAGAAGAGCCAGAACACAAGCGGTAGCGAAGAAGAGAAAGCCAGTGGTAGCGAGAGCGAAGCAGAGAGCGATGCGGGTCAAGCTGGAAATAAGAAAGATGAGGAGGAAATCTTCGGCTCAAGCAGTGAGAGCGAAGCTGAAGCGGAGGGTGACAGCAAGGCAAATAAGGAAGATGAGGAAGAGATATTTGGTTCAGCCAGTGAGGCTGAAAGCGAATCAGCGAACAAAAAAGACGAAGAGGAGATCTTTGGATCAGCAAGCAGTTCTGATGAAAGTAGCTAGAAAAAAACTGTCAAATCAGAAAGAATCAGTAAATCTTTGGTTTTTCTTTCATTTCTTCTAAACCTGACATTTTTTTACGCTCATAAAAAAATAACAAATGATATTTTGGAACAAATTGAATTATATTTGCCAAAACAAAAAAAACAATCAGCATCAAAAGAAAAGTAAAACAAAACATCAAACTTTGAAATAAACGTGTTATACTTACTTTTATACTTACGGTTTTATTTCTTATCTTTTATTTTTTTTTCAGGATTTTTATTTTATACTTACTGTTTTATTATCTTTTTTTATTTTTATCCCAGTGCATCTTTCTTTTTTTTTTTTTTTTGTCCCACATTAAAAACTGACCTTGTTTCTTATTCTGCCTTGTGGGGAGGCAAATAGATAGGAATTGAATTTCATCTGCAACTCGATGGCCTCAATCACACCTATTGGCTGGAAGAAGTTCAAAGGTGGCCAACTGAAGACAAACTGAAGACAAAACAAAAAACAGTGAAGACAGATATGGGATTGCTATCTGTATAAAAGCCAAGTACGTCCAAGGATGGAGTACTGCTGCCACATCTGGGCAGGAGCTGCTAAAAACAGCCTATCCTGCCTTGACAGAGTACAAAATAGACTTCATGGTTTAGTGGGGGATGCACTTTTCTCTTCCCTGCAACCTCTCTCCCTCCCACAGAAGATACGTTGTGAGCCTGTCTTTGTTTTATCGCTATTTCCATGGCAGGTGCTCGTCTGAGCTCCAATCCCTCGCCCCCCCCCCTCGCCAATCTTTCACGAGAAACACCCGTCTAGCTGAAACTACTGTCAATAATTTTCCCTACTCTTTATCTGTGCCAAAATCCAAACATAGATTCCATAAGCAAAGCTTCTTTCTTAGAACTGCACGCCAGTGGAACTCTGCCACTTGCCTGTTTCCCACCTGACTACAATTTGGACGTTTTCAAGTCCAACATAAACAAACTCCTGACAAACCGCCTCCTTAAGTAAGACACTCTATCAAAACCCCCAATACTAATGATTACTACAATACTATCTCATTGATTACTGTACACGCAATAACCCTTATCCCTGAGTGGCCTTCGGGCCTTGATAAGTGGTGACCCCCATGTAAAAAAAAACAAAAAAAAAACCCCTTTTGTTTTTAGTATTTGTCACTGAAACTGAAGATGAGTGAACCGCCTTGACATCCATTGAATACATTTGGATATCGACCATTCCTTGGTGAATGCTGTTAAAAGATTTAAAAGATTAGAATCAAAAAGTTATTTGGAATAAAATGTCTTGCTTTTTATATATCCAAACAAAATCAATTATTATCTATATAATATTCTGCTAGTATAAATATGTTCAATTTATTTACACGTTGAAAAGAAAAAAAAAAAACGCAATCGATTTTTCTTTCACATTTGAAAGCCTCAATATAAAACAAGGTGCTTGATTTTGTGGACCAAGTAAAAAATAGATACCCTGTAGCAGATGACGATTGGCGCACATTTTAAGTGACACCGGTGATTCGACCTTGACATTGACACAACCACATGGCGCTTGTAAACACGTCAAATAGCAGACGTGGTTGAATTTTCGCGAGCAAGACTTTTTAAAAAATATATTTACAAAACCTTTAAAGATTTCAAAGAAAAAATATATATTTACAAACCAATTTTTTAATATTAAATATTTGCAAAACTTTTAAGGATTAAAAAAACAAACTTTTTCTATTTACACAAAACTTTTTAATGTGAGTAACAAAACGAACATATTTAAACAAAATATATTTAAATATATGGGTGTCTTTCTGAGTGCGTCGTTTTTTTTATATATATTTACAGAAGTTTTTAATAAAACAAATTATAATAAGAATAAATAAATAAAAAGAATGAGCTAAAACCAATGTTATAATTAAGAATTTCTGTACAACATCCATTTATTTATATGTTGTTTAAATGTTGCGTTTTATTGCATTAAAAGCTTATTTGTATTTAATTTGCCCTTTTGGAGAAGTAAGCAAATAGCAAATTTTTTTTAATGAAAATAAAAGTTTTAAAAAATTTGTCTCTTGTGATACTACATTTCATCTTTATAAAAATAAGTTATAAAAAGCATCTTTATAAAAATAAGTTATAAAAAGCATCTTTATAAAAATAAGTTATAAGTGTATTCGATTTTGTTAACATAAGAAAATATGAAAGGATATGAAAGTATAAAAATATTTAAAACTAACACTGAGACCCGACGCTGCCCAGGATTGAGTGATGATCAACGACTGTTTCACATTCCAATATTTTTATTGTCATTAAAATCAGTGAAATCGTTCATTTTTCAATCAAATAGGTACTTGTACAGTTTAATCAAGACATTAAAACAGGAAAATATTGAGAAAAGGTTATATTGTACATATCCGTTTTGAACTGAAGATCTCCGAAAAAAAATTCACTTAATTTGATCAATTAGTTTTTTTTTTTTTATAGCGGAAAAACGTGTTTTTATGACAGCACATTGAAGGTAGACATCTTTGAATTTTTTTAATTTTTGTTTGGATTTTTAGAACGCGCCATGGGGAGATAACTCAGATTAAAGTGCCGACACTCCCTCCCCATCTTTTAATACTAACTTTTTTTCCTAAAAATCGAACCTTTTGCTCGATATCATAACAAATTTTTTTTCACTGTAAAAAAAAAAAAAAAACCTACTTGATGAAATTAAGTGAAATTTTTTTCGGAGAACTTCATTCCATAATGGATACGTATAACATAAACTTTTTTTTGATGTTTTCATTTTTTAATGTCTTGATTAAACTGTACAAGCACCATCAAATCGAATGATTGCCTACTCTAGTTGAGGACCCATCGTGGTGTACTTCACATGCCTCCCTGCAGTAACTTAGTTCACAATATATTGTAGTCTACATTGCACTGTAGAGAAGCTACTGTTGATTTTTCCAAATTATTTTCATATATAACGGCTTGAATTAAAGTTTAAAATGCAAAAATAAAATATCATGCTTCAATTGTGCTCTAGATAGAAACATTCCAAAGAATCTGCTGTTGATTTTATCTGTCTGGCCCTTACTCCTTGTACAGTGATAATAGATTGAATTTAAGTTTAAAATGAAAAATCAAGTATCATGGTGCAAATATACATTATTTCAAATGTGCCCCTGTCATATCAAAGAATCTACTGTTGATTTTATATGTCAGACCTTTTGCCTTGTGTCGTAATAAAACTTCTCAAATCCACTTGTGATGTTACGCTGTATAAGGTGTTAACTTTGGTCAAAATCGCTATTCCTTCTTTCATCGGATTATTTCGATTCTCAATGTATATTGAAGATATTCTGATAAGAAACCTATGTAAGAACACTGCCAGACACATAAAATACCTTTGTGTGAAATTTCATTAAAATCTGTCAAACTGTTTTCGAGTCCGTAGGAAATGAAATCGCACACACACACACAGACAAAATTCTTTTTATATAAAAGTAGAGATAGATATTCATCTCTTTTATGAAGCATTGTTGTCACATCTAGGTTGCTGCAGCAACTACAGAGTAGAACGATAAATTTGTCGCCCTAAAGAAAACAACACTACAGCTTCATTTTAAAACTTTCATTGAAAATATCAATTCATGTGACTTGATTATATAGGAGAGCTGACATCTATTCAATGTAGCTGCCTTCAGCCTCAATCACCGCCTCAATATGGGTCTGGAACTGGGAGCATGCCTTTTCCACAAGTGCTGGCAGGAGCTTGGCAAATACTCAGTGGACGGTGGCGATTAGGTTGGCTTTGGTGTTGTGGGAGGTCATGTTAGTGATGTTCTCGCCGTATGACCAAACAAAGTAGCCCAGCAGGTTCAGGTCGTGGGGCGGGGTAGTAGGGCCTAGTGTGAGAAAGGTATAAAGTCATAGCACTTCTGAAGCCAAGCTTGGATCTCTTTGGATTTGTGGGATTTGCTGTCATACTCAGTGTCCGCCAGCGGCCACCTGATTTCACCAGGAAACTACCACACTCTTCAGCACATCCAGGTATACTTTGGCGTTGATTTTCAAGTTGACTTTGAAAATGTGAAATTGCATAATGTGGTTCTCACTTGAAACCACTCCAAAGACCATAATCTCCAGCCTCTGTCATATCACCGCAATTTTATATTCGTGTGTTTGTTTTACACGTACTTCAATGGAATGTTCTACAAACTTGCTATCTCCTCAATATAGATACCCCTGACCTGATGATCAGAAAAATTCCACCTCTTCACTGTAGAGATCCTCAGGTATCTGAAAGCTTTCTCCTTTCCATAAACTGCTAGCCTTTGGAATTCCCTTCCTGGCCCTTGCTTCTCTGACTGTGTGGTGTTATTATAGATCCTGGGTGAAGTCGATTGATCTTGCTGGTGGATTCTCGTGTTATTTATTGCTAATGGACAAACCAGGTGAAAGTTTGATTCCCAGACAATAAGTTGAGAAAAAAAAAACAGCTGATAAAGACCAAAAGGGTCATGCAGGCGTTGATTTATTTGCTTCCCCACTGAGCAAATTAGGCACAAGGCCGTTTTTTAATGTGGAGAGAGAGGGAGGGGGGAGGGAAAGGGGATCCAGCTCCTGAGAGGTAGGAAATGGGAGCTGGATAGTAACTGTGGTCTGTAGGGTGATCCCTACATTGACCAAGTTCAGATATGTAGGGTTACCCCCACATATGGTCTTTGCTAGTCATAGCTAGTCTTTGCTTGTAGCATCTGCCGGAAAAGATACTACACTTTGATCTTGTCGCCCGGGCCCCCGAGGGGGTTTTGGGCAGTAAAGCGTTATGCAGGTGAACTAGAGTGTTTTCGATAAGCTAGTGAAAGATAGATTTTTGCAGTAAAACTAATGCGTTCTGATTGATGGGAAAGCTGATTTAGTGTAGGAAAGAAAGGAAGAAAAGAAAGTTATTACATTAGAATTTCTATATGCGAGAGGGGAGATCAGCATTCTATGTGGAAAAGAAAGAGACCATATGATATCAGAAGAAAAGAGGGAGCTATAGAGAAAAGTCAATGAGTTAGATGTCGTAATTGTGGTGAGAGAGGAAAGAAAGAAGTTGTCAATAAAAGCAAATTTTTTTTTCAGACAACTGAGAGGCTCCTCCACAGTTTCTGGCAAATCCACGCTACTGTTGGTTGCAATTTGCCCAGATTCAAAACTAAATTGCAAATCTTACTCCAAGGAACTTAAAAGAAACATTAAATTGAAAACAAAATCTTTAGCCTATCCAGAACATGTTTAATAAATCAGAAGAAAAATATAAATATCCATATATATCAGAATATTTTAACCAAATAATTATTTTTGATAAGAAAACGAGTACCAAGGATTTATTAATTACTAGCTTGGGTGCTCGGCATTGCCCGGGTGTTTGGAGGTGTGTGTTGAGCAAAAAAATAAATGAATAAATAAAAAAAATAAGTGGTAGTAGGCAGGCAGATTCGAACCCATACTGTGAAGGAGGGAAAGAATGTGGGGGGGGGGGAAAGTGACATCTTTGCCGTTGCATCCATCGCCAAACTGGAAGTAGGGAAGGTTTAAATTAAGGTTTGTCAATCGAAAAGAGGTGATGACTTTCGAAAATATTGACAAAAAAAGCGACCCTCTCCTTGTAGAAAAGTGCCCAGTTTGAGGGTGAAGGAATTAATGCTTTTAGCCAATTTTTTGATATTTGTCATCCGAAGGGCCGAGCTTCAAAATGATACCGATCATGTGAAAATCTGTTGCCTCTGTTGAAAGTTTTGGGCAGATATACATACATACGTTTAAACAGACACATAAGATTTATATAATTTATTTATTTTTTTGCCTTTTTCATGTTTTAAAAGTGATTCAATTTTATGCAGATATCAACAAACCAGATCTTTCCAGCCAAATGATGTAAACAAACCAGTTTCCAGCTAAATGATGACCTTCTGTGAGAGAAGAAACCACTATTAGCAACTAACAACTAACCATGGAGACATCCCAGAGAGTGAAAGTACTGGTTTAGTCTCTCCAAAAACCCATTAGTGTGAAAAGTATGCTACCACATGGACTTAGGGTCTGTGCACTTTGGAGCTAAAACTGACAATACATGCATGATTTCAGCATTCAGTAAATGGCTGAATACATTTCAGGGGTCCGAGACTAGACAATGTTACATTTGTGATCCTGCAGTTGGGGATTACTTTTAACTTGTAATTAGGGCTATGACAACAGCATATTCTTTTCCTTGTTTTGATTCTCAGGTATATATCCATTGATATCTTATGTTTTTATGTAGAGTGATGTGATCGTCAGTTGATTAATTGTGTCTAACTGTCGGATATATAATCGAGAGTAAAAACAATGAAAAGAATATGCTGTTGTCATAGTCCTAGTTGTAATAGAGCGTTAATGTGAACAACAGTCCGTGGGAGTGATTGGATTACAACTATGCTAACATGCAGGTTGGTTGGTTGGTTGTTTTTGTTTTACGGCATATCAACCCTTTTCGGGTTATTTAATGCCAAATCCAAAGATTTTGAAGAAAAAATTTTTTAATAGAATATATTTGTTGTTTTCACGTCGGTTTCTATTTAACCCATAGTTGGGACCCTAACAAGTACTACCACTCCGGGTCAGAGTGGACCTGGAAGCAATGGTAATTAAAGGATGGCTCCACACTCCCCAAAGCCCGCAAGCTGGGACCTCACCACTGGATATAGTTTAAGGTCATATCCAGGACCCCCATTGAGGGACTTTTACCCTCTGCAGGGGGACAGTCGGCGTATTCTAATGCCCCACCGACAGGGCCGCTAACATGCAGGAATCTAAATATGTAAGCATCTTGTTGTGCAGTTGCCCACTTAGGATGTTCTGATAGGTATGACCCCTAAGTCACAATTGCCTTTTGCATCTCCGTGGCAGTATGCTTTACCTTTTGAAGTGAATAAAGGTAACATTAAAATAAACAAATCACAAATTGGTCGAGAGCAGGTATGACTTGGCGATTTGCTTTTTCTACTGATTCAACATTTTTCAGATCTTTTCCAAATAATTTTAAAGACACAAATAGATTTTAATTGTCTTCTTTCTCCATGGCTGAGAAGTTCAAACTTGAAAGTTAAGAGGTGACGGGTCTGAGGTTCAAGTCATGTATTTGGCAATGATGATTCCAGTAAAAAGATAAAACATATATGAATGTGGAAAGAATTAAAAATCATTATTTTACTGCTCGTAGCTTTCAGTTATAAATTTATTATATTTTTGCTAGAATATCTTATCCTTTACTTTTCCATGTTTAAGCTTAACCATATTATTTTCCATGCTCGCATTTTTCTATTGTCATATTAAGTATGGATACTAACACTCCTAATGTATTGTTCGTAAGTTTCTATAAGCTTACATCTCATAAAGGTGTGTCTCCTATCCATGCTTTTGATCTATTTGAATAAGACACAATAAACGTGGAAAACATAAAAATCAAAGCGAAGCAATATTTGGATCGTACACTTAACAATATTGATCAAACTTATTGTTATGATGTTCGTATTTAAATAATTGACGAGGGAAAACAGTAAGCCTCAAATAAATATGTATTAACGAAAATACATAAAAAAGGTTAATCAAGCAATATCTTTGCTCAACTGCTGGATTAGTTGGTGACAACCGTATTCTCCGCGTGTCTGTCTTTCACTGACTCTGTCAATCGGTCCTCGTCACCCAGAAGTGACGTCATGGAATGGTTCATTGACCCAACACTTATAAAATAGGTCCCAGTTTGTCAACTAAGCTACAACCTTTGCCCTATATATTTTTAAATTTTTTATTTATTACATTTTCACCCCAAACAAGGCACATTGGCACTTTGGTGTAGGGGGCTACTATCAGGGACATGAGCTACAGGATACTATGTAGGGAGTTGGGCAGCAAGATGTCGGTTCACGTTACACTTGAACTTCTGCATGTCAGTACAGTTGGAGAAGCAGGGACCTGGAATGGAATTCCAAAGTCTAGCGGTTCTGGGGAAGAAACTACTGGAGTAGAAAGCTCTCTTACATCTAGGGATCTCTACTGTGAAGGGGTGGGATTTAGCTGCTTGTCGGGTTTGCCGAGGGTATTTACGTCGTGAGGGCACAAGTGCCCTATCACCGCAATGTTACATCTCTGCGACTGTTTTACAAATATTTTAATGGAATGTGCTCTGATGAACTCGTTGCATTTGTGCCCCTCGACGTATATATCCCCGACAAACCCGCTTAGCAACAAAATCACACCTCTTCTAGGTTGGGGTCTCTAAATGCCAGAAAGTGTTCTACTCTAATAGTTTCTTCTCTCGAACAGCTAGACTTTGGAATTCCCTTCCTGTTTCCCTGACTGTACTGATATGCAGAAGTTTAAATGTAACGTAAACCAACATCTTGTTAATCTTTCCTAGGCATGGTTCCAAATAGTAGCCCCTTACGTCCAAGTGGCAATATGCTTTGTTAGGAGTGAACGTGAATGAAAAAAAAAAATGACCCTGCAGATTAAATCATGCATATATTATCGCCTGAACTTCAAAACTTACAACAATTTGATTCTGAAAGAACTCCTTAAAAATTATAAAAACACAAACTATAAGGACTTTATAACAAATTCAGACGCATTAGTTCTGAAATTGGCATAAATAAAACCTTGAAATTTACACTTATGAGCACGATTCGGTTAAATATCCTAAAATATCAACTTATCTGATTCTTGTAGGGGCTGGCAATTACCGACATTCCTTATGTTGCATTTGGTAATGATTTCTGCAGAAGACCCAAATAGTAGAGTAAAATCATTGATTAGAATTATGAAATGTAGTGTGTGACATGAATAAAAGAAAACCTGAATGAAATGTGAAAATGCGTTTGAATCGAAACTAGCAGTAATATAAAATAAAGTCTTCAAATGTTCTTCAAATAATCTGCGAATTCTGAAAACACATATTTACACAATCTAACTATATATCTATAAAAGTGAACGCGTCTGTGTGTGTACATTTCCCTACCTAACTATTCTGCCAATTTTCAAAATCTTTTTATTTGGTTTTCGGCCAGAAATTTGGCTGTCAAGGGGCCAAAGTTCAACGATTTGACCTTTGAGAACTCTACCAAACTCCTCTGCCAATTTTGAGTCTAGCCACTTAAAATTTTAAATGTAGGTTACTTGGGCATGGATCAAACTTTTTAATTTGATTTGAGCCCCAAACAATAAATTTTAAGGAGTCAAAGTTAAAAAAAGAAATTGACCTCTGTGGTCTCTGTCAAATTACTCAGCCAATTTTACATAAAGTGTATTCAGACATAGTTAATTGGTTTTTGACCGAAAATTTGGTTGGCAAGGAGTCAAATTTCAAAAAATGTTACCTTTGTGGTCTCTAGCACACTATTAAGCTAATTTTGGGTCTAAATATTTGAAATTTTACATAAAGGGTATTCAGACATGCAGCAAGCTTTTTAATCAGTTTTTGGATGAAAATTTGGCTTCCAAGAGGTTAAAGTTGAAAGAGTTGACCTTTGCAGACTATCAAACTCCTCCGCCAATTCTTGATCTAAAGACTTGAAATTTTAGATGTAGGTTACCTGGACAGTAGTCAAACTTTTTAATATATGCACATAAATTTATAAACAGTACATACTTTTTTTATATATGCACATAAATTTATAAACAGTACATAGGGCCTGAGCAAAGCTGGGCTGAACTGCTAGTATATTAAAATCATCACCATCATTGTAAGCAAAACATTAATTTAGTCCATGAACTAATATTTTATCGATGGAATAAAATTCCTACCCCTTTTTTAAATAAATTAATAATTAAACTATGATTCTTAATAGGAATTTAAATAGAATCCTGGTATATACCAGATTTATTAACGTGGCAGTTTATCTAAATAATTCTATATTAGTCCCTTTTAAACGTTGATAAATCCAATGAAGTGTTTTTTATGAATTAATTCATTTTATTGGTATGTGTGAACTTTGTAGTATATGCCAATCAAGGTTCTGACCTTGACAATCAACTGATTATCAAGGTCAGAACCTTGACTAGCGTACAACAGAAAATGGACCATTTTGGTGGCTTTTTTCTGTTGGACTGATGCAAATGCTCTTGGTAGCCCTAGGAGGTCGACTCTCCCAGGCACTTGTCTGAGGCACCCTCATCAGGGAATACCGACAAGGCTACTCAGACTTATTTTTGCAGGGCTATTAATCTGGTGAAATCTGCAGAAACTTACCTGTATACGAGTCAAATATGCCACAAGACAGAGTACTATTGCCACATCTGAGATGCTACTCAGAGCACCCTCTTCTGCCTTGACATAGTACAAAACTGACTTTGAAATCTAGTGGGTGATGCCCTTTTCTTCTCTCTACTACCTCTTACAGACGTTGTTAATCTTTCTCTTCTCACTATTTTCATGGCAGTTGCTCAACTGTGCTTCAATCTATGCCCGCCTCCTTAAACATTCAATTTTGTTTTCTCTATCTTAAAATAAATGAAACTTCCATGAGCAAGGTTTCTTTCTAACAGCTGCCCCTCTGTGGAAAAAAATACCACGGTACTGCTTTCCAGCTGACTATAAAATTGTTGTTTTCATGACTAATATAAACAAACCCTTGTTGAGCTGCCCTCTTAAATAATCAGATAATCCCCAATCATCACCACCACCACCACCATCATCATCATCATCATCATCATCGTCATTACCATCATCATCATGACCATCATCATTACCATCATTATCATTACTAATCATCATTACCATCATCATCATCACCACCACCACCACCGTCATCATCATCATCATTGCCATCACTATCATCATTATCATTACTAATCATCATTACCATCATCATCACCATCATTATTACCAATCATCATCATCATTACCATCATCATCATCATGCCCATCATCATCATAATCATCATCACCATGACCATCATTATTACCAATCATCATTACCATCATCATCATCATCATCATCATGACCATCATCATCATCATGACTATCATTATTACCGATCATCATCATTATCATCATCATAACCATCATCATTACCATCATCACAGTATTATCTCACTGTCCACCTGACACTCATTCAATCCATATCACTAACTGACCTTTATGCCTTGATAAATGGTAACACCTTAGAAAAAAACAAAAACTGTTGTCATCATATTTGAAGGTGACCAAGTTGGAATCAGAAGGGAAGCAGCCCCATGGTGATGTTTCACAGATGAACAGCATGCAAACAAACTCTATCCATGGAAATTCCACCTGATGCTAGACACATGAAGCGGGAAAAGAAAATCATTTTCCATTGTGGTAACAAGACAAGTTCTTGCTGTGAATGCCTTACAGAAAGCACCTTCCATCGAAATAACTTCTGTGAATAAGAAATTCATGAGAAGAGAAGAGTCCAATTCACTCCACTAGATTTCAAAATCGGTTTTGTAGCCTGTCCAGATAGAGGAGAGTTTTTTTTTTTTGTGGCATCTACCCAGAATTTCTGGTGCAGTAGAATGATTCAACTATTTTCCAGCAACCATAGAAACAGACAGGATATACGTCTTCTATTTCAGAAAACTATGGTTGTTCACATTACATTAATATTTCAGCATATTGGTACTGTCAATGAAAACAAGGAGCAAGGATAGAACTCCAAGCAAAAGCAAGCGGTCTGAGGAAAAAAAGCCATTCAAATAAGAAATGTTCCAACATCTAAGGTGTCTACAGTGAAGGGGTGAGACCATGCTGTTAGTCGAGGATATTTACGTTGAGGGAGTACAAGTGCAATGAGTGCATTGAAGCACATTCCATGGAAGTACTTCTATCACAAGCATAAAAGTACAACTGATGCGATGTGACAGAGGCTGAAGGTTGGCAGACTGTGCAGGACCTCTTAGATTAGAAAGTCTTTTTCCAATCTGTTCAAGAGGGAGACGCTAGTGGTTGATGTAAGAGTCCAGATGTGGCAACAATATTCCATGCATGAACGAATGGTGGCTCTGACAAAGATACTGACAAGGGTGAGAATTTTTGCAGCTCTCAAATATTTTGAAGTCTGCTCTGTTGCTTTTAAGGTTGCCCGGGTGTTTGGAGGTGTGTGTGTTGAGCAAAAACAAAAATAAAGTGGTAGTAGGCAGGCAGGCTCGAACCCGTGACGTGAAGGCGGAAAAGAAGCGAGAGAGGTCTTACCGCCACTCCATGACACGACCGGAAGTTTGGAACGTTAAAATTAGGCAAAGTCAATCCGACCAATACGATGACTTGCAAAAATGGCTCGCAAAAAATCGAAGCCTCCTTGTAGAAAACTACCCAGTTGAGGGTGAAGGAATTTATGATTTTGGCCAATTTTTCAATATTTGTTGTCCAAGACGTTGAGCTTAAAAATGATACTAATCTCGGAAAATCCGTAACCTCTGTTGAAAGTTTTCGACATACATACATACATACATTTAAACAGACAGGTGAGATTTAAATTATAGATGGAATACCCGATATAGTACGGGTATTTCAAATAGTTCCTGATTTAACAGGATCTCATTTCAAAATCTTAAAACGAAATCGACATCACAAAAAGTATCATGTTCAGGGTATTATTTACAAGGGGGGAAACTCTGTAGAAAGTTAGAGAATTATGTCCCTTGAAATTGTTGGCTTTTTCACAATTTTCTGTATCCTCACTGTATTTCTCCGGAGTTTTCGCTCTTCTGTGAAGCAAAGAAATAAACACCTGATTAAAATAAACAGAATCCTGACCGCTGTATACAAACCGTCGTACTTTTTTTTCTTTTTAAACCTTCCAATTATATTTTTTGTGCAATAATTAGTTTACAACAATTTTGTTTAATTTAATGGCCTTTAGGCCAAGATCACAGTATTTGTAATTTTTACATATACAGAAAATAAATGATAAAAACCTCACAGTGTAGTATCTGTTCTGAACACTTCACCTTTTCTGTCCTCGGTTACTGTAGGAGAAATCCTTTATGACTGAGACAATTTTTATTTTTGTTCCTATCCAGAGTGCCCCTTTTTGGGGAGCTGGATTTTCTCCACCAAAAACCAACCTTCTGTCTAACTGCCCTCGTAGGGAGGCAAGTAAAGAGGAATTATATATATATATATATATATATATATATATATATATATATCATCTCTCTGCCTGTTCTACAAATACTTTAATGGTGAATGCTCCAAAGAACTGCAAGCACTTGTACCCCCTCAACGTAAATACCCCCGAAAAACCCGACAAGCAGCAAAATCCCACCCCTTCACAGTTGAGATCCCTAGATGTAAGAGAGCCTTCTACTCCAGTAGTTTCTTCCACAGAACCACTATACTTTGGAATTCCCTTCCGGGTTCCTGCTTCCCCAACTGTACTGACATGCAGAAGTTCAAGTGTAACGTGAACCGACATCTTGCTGCCCAACTCCCCACATAGTACCCCTGTAGCTTATGTCCCTAATAGTAGCCCCCTACATCAAAGTGGCAATGCGCCTTGTTTGGGGTAAAATGTAATCAAAAAAAAAAAAAATATCAGGTTGACAAGAAAGTTCTTGCGGTTTTTAACATTTAAATTCCGATGAACATATTTCGGCTCAAACAAAAATTAATCGATTGAAATAAGCCCCATTAAAATCAACACACTTTTGCCAATGCAAAACACGTATATTTATGCCAGTAATGTAGAAATAATGCGTTCTGGTGGTGATGAAGTTGCTGAGTGTGTTTTTGATAGTCATTAGATTTTTGAAGCCTTTCTCATGCAGAAAGTTGCAGAGACGCTTGAAAAAAGGGGTAGTCAGTAGGTGAGAGGTGTGGAGAGTATGGTGGATGAGGCAGAATTTTGTAGCCCAGTTCGTTCAATTTTCGCAGGGTAAGTTCAGCAACATGTGGTCGGGTACTGTCATGGAGAAGAATTGGGGCTTTTTGACTAATCCTGGGTATTGTTGTCGAAGTTTCTGATGCATTTCATCTATTTGTTGACAGTGCTACTCCACCATAATGGTTTTGCCTGCATTCCAAAAACTGTAATGGATGTGACCGATCGTAGACTACTAAACAGTCAGCATTACCTTCTTTTGTGCAACTCTGGCTTTGGGAAGTGTTGTGGAGCTTCGTTGGCATCTAACCACTAAGCTGTCATAATGAATCCAGTTTTCATCACAAGTCACAACCCGGTCGAGAAACAGTTCATTCTTGTGTAAAAGAAGGGAAGATGATACTTCATAACAGTGTCTCTTTTGGTTGTCGTTCAATTCGTGACACACCCATTTATCAAGTTTTTTTGTCATTTCAATCTTTCTCAAGTGGTTGGAAATCATTGTATATATTACATCTAATTCTGAGGCAAGTTCTTGAACAGTTGTGCATTGATTGGTTTTGACTAAAACTCTTAATAAATCGTTGTCAACATCCGATGGCCGACCACTACACTCATCATCTTCAAGACTCTCATCGCCGCCACAAAATTTCTTAAACCACTATTATGTTGTGCGTTCAGTAATAGTTCCTGGGCAAAACGTTTTGTTGATATTGCAAGCTGTTTCAGCATCTTTTCGATCTAGCTTGAATTGAAATAAGAAAATTATGCAAATTTGCTTTTTTTCCATCTTGTATTCAACGTTCTGGAAAGAAGACAATTGTTTTAAAACGATTGTAATTTAAACGATTAGATAGAGCGAAAAACAGTCTTTAAAATGATATATAAAGTAAAGGTATTATAACGAAAACTTATTTGGAAATACATCATTTGAAATCAAAATTAAAATTCTGCAAGAACTTTCTTTTCAATCTTCTATCTATAAATATAAAAGCGAAAATGTATGTATGTATGTGTGTTTGCTTTTTCTGTGTGTCTACAAAAGGCTTCTTTCAGAGAAGCGGTCGCTCGCTTCAAGACTTTTTAAAACTTTTTATATCACATATAAATCGTAATATCTCACAGTTAACAACGAAGCTTGCCTGTCTATTTAATTTGTTCGATTTCAGGAAGATAAATATTCAATATTTGTCGCTCGTCGCATGTGTGTTAGTCTTTTTCCTATAACATCTTGGGGGGGGGAAGCGTTCAGCAGTAAATGAAATCACGCAGTCAAACCTGACCTCATTAACTCATTAAAACGAGCACCTGCTAAATCCAAGTAATTAAATAAATTCAAACGTGTTTCCGTTAGCATGTCGCGGTGGGGCAAGGGTTAACGTCGCACTTTTTTTTTTTTTCAAAACTGCCTGAACGGTTCGGGTTCGATCCTCATACTTACTTTTTTTTTTTAACCCCCACCCCCACCCCCCCACACCCCCACCCCCCCACACACACCTCCAAACACCCGGGCAACGCCGGGTACCCCTCGCTAGTCTAATATATAGGTAATGTCACTAAATAAGGTTTGTGGATGATATGAGAAAAATAAGGCATTCAAAATGAGGAGTCACTTCGAGTAAAACTTTAATTTATTTTACCCATATAAATTCGAGAAATGCATGATGAAAATATGTAAACATTTTGATTGTGTAAGAATCAAGATGGATGCCATCAGCAATTTCGTAGAGCATGAAGCTGCATTGACCTTGCCATCAAAAACCAAGATCGAGTGAAACCAACTGAACAAAGTCAAAGCTGACTAGTTTGAACATGACAATTTAAACAACTTTTATTTTTACTTGTGTAGAATAAATGCAAAGAAAACAAATACATGAGAAATAATTTAAACGACTTTAATGCATCAGGACAGTATTCAGGAGCTATTCAACTCTCCAGAAAAAGCTTGTGCGAGTCAAGCCCCTATAGAAAAATTCATAACTAAAAACTGTGTATATGAAATCCCATGTAAATGTGGAAAACTATACAAATGTGAGACATGTCATCCATTAAAAGTATGGTTAGGAGAACATCGAAAAGCCGTAGTACGTGGAGAAATTAAAAAATCAGCTATAGCTGACCATATCTGGAGGGAAAAGGGAAACCATCTACCATTATGAGATGAAGGAAAAATTATAGACAGAGAAGAGCGATGGAGAGTAAGACGACTCAAAGGAGCAGCACAGATGCTGGGAGATAACTAATTACTAAGTAGACGTAGTATAGAATTTAATACGATATGGGAACCATTAATTATAAACAATAGATAATATATACAAGCAATAAGTAAAAACATCTATCTATAAATATAAAAGCGAAAATGTATGTATGTGTGTTCGCTTTTTCTGTATGTCTACAAAATACTTTTTTCAGAGAAACGGTCGGTCGCTTCACAACTATTTAA
Organism: Euprymna scolopes; assembly: GCF_053919585.1. Taxonomy (NCBI): domain Eukaryota; kingdom Metazoa; phylum Mollusca; class Cephalopoda; order Sepiida; family Sepiolidae; genus Euprymna; species Euprymna scolopes. The sequence continues at coordinate 10,071,539 of NC_136511.1, read as the reverse complement.
AACTTTTTATATCACATATAAATCGTAATATCTCACAGTTAACAACGAAGCTCGCCTGTCTATTTACTTTGCTCGATTTCGGGAAGATAAATATTCAACATTTGTCGCTCGCCGCATGTGGGTTAGTCTTTTTCCTATAACATCTTTGGGGGAAAAAAAAAGCATTCAGCAGTAAATGAAGGTATTATCCCGCAGTCAAACTTGACCTCATTAACTCATTAAAACGAGCACCTGCCAAATCGAAGTAATTAAATAAATTCAAACGTGTTTCCGTTAGTATCTTGCGGTGAGGCAATCGTTAATGTCACACGTTTTTTTTTTCACACTTTAATTTACAACTTTGCCTCAACGGTTCGGGTTCGATCCTCATACTTACTTTTTTTTAAACACCCCCCCTTACACACCTCCAAACACCCGGGAAACGCCGGGTACCCCTGGCTACTCTATATATAAATCTCACCTGTCTGTTTAAATGTATGTATGTCTCACAAAAACTTTCGACAGAGGCGACAGATCCTGACAAGATTGGTATCATTTTGAAGCTCGACCCTTCGGATGACAAATATCGAAAAATTGGCCAAAAACATTAATTCCTTCATCCTAAACTCGGCTGTTTTGTACAAGGAAGGGTTGATTTTTTTGCCGACATTTTAGCAAGTCATCGTCACCATTGGATTGACTTTGGTTAATTTCAACGCTTTTGACTTTTGGTCGCGTCATAGATACATTGGCTAAGACGTCAGATTTTCTTTCACTTTCTTTTCCGCCTTCGCACGTCATGGGTTCGAGCCTTCTTGCCCACTACCACTTTTTTTTTAACAACTCTCTTCACGCTGGCTGCCTACTGTTGTTTTGATTCACTCTCCACGCTACCATCATTTTTTTTTTTTACACCTCTCTCCGCATTCACGAGCTTACCTGCCTACTACCACTTTTTAATTTTTTTTTTGCTCAACACACACCTCCAAACACCTGAGCAACGCCAGGCACTCAGTCTATATATATATATAGATATACGTTAATATATAGCAATAATTAGTAATATATGGTGATATTTACAACTAGAAATAAAAATAGGTTTAAAGCTCCTAAAATTTGTACTAGAATTGTCCACAAGGACCTATGGCGCAGTGGTTAGAGTACTTAGAAAAAAATCGATTGTAAAAAATTATTATTCTCCTGAAGGTTGAAAGTTCAATCCTCAGTGATTGCGAATTATTTAGGACCTTCATCAGCTGAGAGAACAAGAACCTGCTACCACCATGAAGTAAATAAAATTTCCGCTCAAAATTCCGTCCAAATTCCCAAGTTCTACAGAAACATTCCCGAGTTCAACAAGATACACCTGAAGAAGGTCGGAGGTTACATCAATCGAAACATTGTGAAAATCACACTCAAGATGAGAACAGTAGTCCGATAAATCCAAATAAAACAAATAACCAATCCTTATCTCAAAAATTCAGAAATGTAATAAGAACCGAGTTTTAAAGGGGCTGACATAATTATTACTATAATAATTTTTGAATATCTACATTAGCAAGGAACAGACCACACGGCCAATTTTAACTATGAGAAATGCCATTGAAATTTAAACATTTATTTTTAAATTTCGAGATGTCTGTCCAGAGTGATCTAATGATTATAACATCATGATATGCGCATTAATATATATATATATATATATATATATATATAATATATATATATATATATATATATATATATATATATATTATAGAAAAATGCGAGCATGAAAAGTGATATGGTTAAGCTTAAACATGGAAAAGTAAAGGAGTAGTTAAAACTAGAAAAGAAAAGGACTAGATATTCTAATAAAAAATATAATAAATTTATAACTTAAAATATTGCTACATTAAGAATCGATTATATAATGAAATAAATTGTATTTAAAAAAAATTCTTAATGCTGCAATATTTTAAGTTATAAATTTATTATATTTTTTACTAGAATATCTCGTCCTTTTCTTTTCCAGTTTTAACAACTAGTCCTTTACTTTTCCATATTTAAGCTTAACCGTATTCCTTTTTATGCCCGTATTTTTCTATTGTAATCCATGATTTTTTTCAGGCTTCCAATAAATTCAGTTGTTCTTTGTATAATTTCAGTCTTATTTTTTTTGCCCCCATAAACACATATCTAATAACAATGTAAGGCACTCGTCTGCTTTCAATAAAATCTCCCCAATTATCTCCCTTTCTGGCTTTCATTTTATCTGTTTCACGAGTTACTTCTCTTTTCAAGACAGTAGTCGCTGAAGTGATGATATTGTTATGGAAACCAGTCATAAAAAGCGTCGCTCACCTTCTTACATTTTTTTACGATTTTGAACACCATAAAATTCATCATAACTTTTGTTTTACTGAACGAAAATTTAAAATCTTTTTTCACAATTTAGCTGAGAAGGTGACCTATAAACTGTAATAATTATTTGAAATTTGGTCGAAAAATGAGTGCGCAGTGAAGCTTTAAAGCAGTTCTAATTGATTAAAACATATATTCAAACACTATCGTGTTTGAATTATATATATATATATATATATATATATATATAGATAGATAGATAGATAGATAGATATATAAATAAATAAAATCAAACAGTCTTTGATAATGTAAAAGGGTCGAGGCTATAGAAGATTATGAAAAAATCTTTTAAGGCATCAAAAATAGTTTTAATTTTGTTTATTGCAAACTATTATTGTTATCTTTTCACAACGTTTCGGCCAACTATTCTTCTGGCCTTTGTCAGGTGGTTACTGTTAGGAGATTCAGAGTTCCTATCCCGTTGCAGTTACCACCTGATAAAGGTCAGAGGAATAGTTGGCTGAAACGTTGTGAAACAACTAATAAAGATGAGGATAATAGTCCGCAATAAATAAATTAATAAATAATACTCATCTCAATAATGAATTCCAATTAAATAAAAAATAGTTTTACGTTATTTTTTTCGATATATATTACTAAATGAGGAATTATTTCCATAAAAAATCTCGTTAATATTATGCATCTAATTAATATTATGTACTTAAAATTGAGAAAAAAGTATGCTTGAAAAGTGTCAACATTATATGAAAAAACAAAATCAAAACAAGACGCCAACCGAATTTGACCTGGTGTCGTGTTATTTCGCTTATTTACATAATGTTGAACTTTCCAAACGTGTTTTTTTTTTTTCAATTTTAGATGCATAATACTAACTGAATTAATTTTTAATGCGTAAACAGATTTTTTTTGCATTCTTCCATTGCTATGACATTTATACATTACCCTGCTTTTTTAAATTTAAATATATTTTTATTTTGAAAATATGTTTTCAATGGTTTAATTAATAATTGTTAGCCAAATATAATTGTATTATAACGTAACAAACACTTATTAACAAATAAATTCAGACTATATACTCTTTTTATATAAATGATAACAATAAACTAAACGGCAAAAACTAAACGGATTTTTGCTGTTGGTTTACACAAGTTTGTAATTTCCCGCTACCAGGAGGTGAATACATTTTACATTTCTGAATTTTTTAGATAAGGATTGGTTATTTTTATTATTTAGAATATTGGGACTACCGTTCTCATCTTTAGTGTTATTTTTAAAACGTTTCGCTCGATGTAACCGCCAACCTGCTTTAGGTGTATCTTGTAGAACTCTTTCTGTTGAACTTGGGAATCTGCACAGAATTTCAATGAAACCGTTTATTTAATTCACAGGCAGCATACTCTTTTTCCATCAGTCAATTTGCAATTTTATTCTTAATATCACTCGCACTGAGGATTGAACCTTCAACCCCCAAAAAGGTGTTACTTAGGACTAAATTTTTTTTTACTTAGTACTTTATCCGTTATGCCACGAGTCCTTACGCAAGTGTTCTGATTGAAATTCTGTGCAGATTCCCGAGTTCGGCAAGACACACCTGAAGAAGGTCGAAGGTTACATCGGCTGAAATGTTGTAAGAATAACGTTCAAAATGAGAACATTGGAATAATACAAACAATGTAAATTAAAATTCTTCATCTCAAAAAAAAAAAAAAAAAAACACGCTACAATCCCATTCATCATTTTCAATCCTCTCATAATCTTCTTCATTATTCAAATGACAATCCATTCATTTCATTATCCTTTATCCTTGCATGCCTTATTAAGTAATGATTCCTTAGTAAAAAGGAAAACAAAAAACAAAAGAATATCCAGAACAGATACTGCTAGGGAATAAATGGAAGTGCAAATTCCTGGGTTTCTGTGCTACGCATGCCACAAAGTTGTCTAGGAAATTTTTCCTTGGAACAATGAACAGATCCAACACCTGGACCTCAAACATTTATATGTCAAAGTCAAAGTTAAAATAAACTTGCCGAAATTAAATGCTTCATATATCACACAGGAACTCATTTACCAAGGGAAGTAACTCTTTATAAATCAAACAGGATGCAGTCCCTTGAAATTTTAATGCCAAATGTTCAAATAACGTTAACACGAATGTTTTATAAATGATTTTAAGATTGCTTTCCGTACTGTTATGAATATAACTTGATATAACACAATAAAAGGCGAAAGGGCATCTCGCCAGAGACAATCCACTAAGAAACTGCTCCGCATTCGCTGATGTACCTTTAATAAATGTCTCCGCCACATTTGTAAGATGTGGAAATATTTGTGTACTTTTGCTACCGTGCTGAAATAATAACGCTATTATTTTGAAAGCCATTCTTAACATAGGAAGGGAGGGTGTTTTGTAACTATTCAGTGCTTTCCCCTAACAATTTAATAATAGAAAAAAATATATCGTGAAGCTTGAATTTAACCTGAAAAAAGAAAGAAAAAAAGAAAGAAAGAAAAAAAAAGAAAGAAAGAAAAAAAAAAGAAAGAAAGAAAAAAAAGAAAGAAAAAAAAAAGAAACTAGTGCGGTGACACAAGTGTGCAAGCACCGAAGTGGGTGATCGGTGAGAAAACCAATTCACAATTAGGATTTATCAAGTTATAGGACCGAGGTTGTGTGTTGCTATTTTGATCTAAGTTAGGAGTCAGCAATTGTGAGAGTGTATTCACGGGACCATTGTAACAACCACTACATACGGTCGGAAGAAGGACATTTCATAGCTATCACCGTTTTCAACAAGCACGCGTATGAAGAACGAGCAAGCACAGAACGACATGATGTGCCCACCAGCATACATATTAACAAGGATCTATGGTACGATTGGTACGTCCAGTGACGCAGCAAGGGTTGGGGGGGGGGGGTCGTCCGCACCGGGCGGCACGTGCCAAAGGGTGGCATTTTGAGAGGGTAAAAAAAATAAATGAAAGCTAACAAAAAATCTGAAATTTTATGCCGAAAAAATTGTAAAACATCGGGACTTTTTTTTTATCAGAATCATAAAAATGTGTCCCTATTTTATGAGCGGCACACGTCAAGGGTGGCATTTTGAGAGGTTTAAGATAGAAAATAGAAAAAAATAAATAAAAGTTAACACGAAATCGGAATTTTGTAAAAAATCGGAACGTTGTAAAAAATGGGAACATTTGGAGGTATCCGAATAAGAAAAATGGTCGCTATTTTACGAGCGGCCAATGCTGACAGCATTTTGAGAGGGTAAAAATATAAAATCTAAAAAATAAACAAAAATAAATAAAGTCTAACAAAATATCTGAAATTTTATACCGCAAAGTTTTAAAAAAATCGGAACTTTTGGAAGTATTGGAATCGGAAAAACATGTCCCTATTTTACGAGCGCCACATGCCAGGGGCGGCGTCATTTAGAGAGGGCAAAAATAAAAAAAATGGAAAAAATAAATAAGAATAAATAAAAGCTAACAAAAAATTTGAAATTTTATACCGAAAAGGTTGTAAAAAATCAGAACATTTGGAGGTATTGGAATCGGAAAAGTGTCCCTGATTTACGATTCTAAAACCGATTGTTTTAAATTTTTAATTTGATTTTTCATTATCGGTACTAATGATTAATATGTATTATTTTTAAATTATCACTAAATATTATCAAAATACGATGTAAATTTGTTTTATTTGTAAAACAAAATTTTAAACAAATTGCATAAATTCTCTAAATAACCTTTCAAAGAAAGCAGTTGATTTAGATGTTCCAGAAAATGTTGAAAAATTAAACAAAACATTTTTGTCAAGAAAAATACTTCCAAACATCACTGATAATTAAATGATACAACGGAAAATTAGCAACAGAAAATTACGTAATTTTGGAATTGTAAAAACATTAAGCAAGTACAGAATAAAAATCGACTCTAAACAGATTTTATGATCGTCATATCAGAGAACATCATTTTAAATGAGAACAAAGCGCTACACCTCAAATACTATTTAAGTGGCTTACTATTCGATAGTTTAAATATTGCCGAATTTCTGTCAAGTTTTCAACAATCACGGAGTAATTGATTTTTTTTTCAAACTATTAACAAAATTTTATAACTGAGGTATCTATGATTAAACCGAAATTTATTATGATGAATTTATTCTGGTAATGGGATTTTAATTTTTCACTTTTTTTTTTATTAATATAATACTTGTAAAAGATAATACAAGAAAAATCTCCTTAGAACGCATACCTAACTTAGAAAAATCGACTTACTTGCTTTCAAACAAGAGTAAATATTTAAAAATATGTATATTTCTGTGAGTGACACTTGAATCCTATTTAAAACTATATCGTCTTTAAGAATGCTCTTAAACTACCTTCAACTGACATTTATGACGTAGATGACTAATTTTCATACCTTGCCAAAATTCGTTCCCCGGTGTCTAATTTTCACAAATTCAATTAAATCTATAATATAAAGCTGAATATGTGTGTGTGCGTGTGTGTGTGTGTGTGTGTGTGTGTCTGGTCACGAATAGGCTCCTATATGGTTGACTATTTAAAAAAAACTGATTACATATAATGATAGATATATCGAGACCCAGGAATGGGTATGTTTGATCTGGCAGAACGGCGGTTCATTAAAATTGTGGGGTCTGCGTTCGCGCCTGGTCCACAAGTATGGAAATAAAAAATTAAAAAAAAAAAAAACCTTTACAAGTGTTTTTGATATAGATGTACATAATAATACTTTGATGAGTATGTTTTAACGTAAATAGGGATAGTATAATAAAATTGTGGGGTCTGCGTTCGTGCCTGGCCTCCATAGAATGGAAATAGGCACAAACTTTAATAAAGACTTTTCATATCTATCTGCGTAAGTATACTTTGATAATTATGTTTCACTTTGAAGAAATATGGTATAATAAAATTCTGGGGTGTTCGTTCGCACCTGACCTCCATAGAATCGAAATATGTCACAAAGTTTAACAAGGTTTTTTAATATAGATCCACAGAATATTGTGATAAGTGTTTCAGTGTGAACAGGTATGGTATAATAAATTATGGGGTTTATCTATTTTATTTTTACTTTCATTATATTTTGCTTTGGTTTTGATACCCCCAAATTCAACCCAAATTTACAACCCTTCCTTTTCATAACTTATCATACTTTCATAAATCAGAGTCCATTTTCTGTATGCTGTTTTTGAACCCAGTCAACGACGGGTACTTTTGCTAGTTAAAATAAAAATATAAAAAGTGATTTTTAATGTTTTTGATTCATTTGGGATTTTATTTTAATTAGCTGGTGGGTTTGTCCGGTGACCTTTTGTCCGATCCCCTAGGTGTATATATGTCTACATGCATACATGCCTGTCTGTCTGTCTGTTTGTTTGTCTGTCTGTCTGTCTCTCTCTCTCTCTCTCTCTCTCTATATATATATATATATATACACGTGTGTGTGTATACATATGTGTATACATGTATATATATATGTGTGTATACATATGTGTATACGTGTATATATATGTGTGTGTGTATACATATGTGTATACATATATATATGTGTATACGTGTATATATATATGTGTGTGTGCATACATATATATATATATATATATATATATATATATGCGTGTGTGTGTGTGTGTGTGTGTGTGTGTGTGCTAGTGATGGGAAGATTCCAAATTTTTTCCCGATTCCGATTCAGTTACCAATCCTGTCTTGAATTCCCGATCCGATACGATCCCTGATTCTGATTCTTTTTAAATTTCTAAATATTTAATTAGTGATTTGTTTTTATCTTTCTTTTGTTTTCGAATTACTCTAAAACCTTCTTATGTCTGCATATATTATCGAAAAAAAAATGCACTTAGTGTGTGTGTGGGAGGGACATACATATATTAAATATACGGGGGGGGGAGGTCTAAATATTTTTCTCGAATGTTTTCCTTTTAATTGATCGAAAATAATGAAAGAACTAAAGATGCATTTCTCTTAAAACAAAGCCGATGTGCATTTGTCATTAGTTGGCAAAATGATATCTGACTATTTTATAAACAATTGAAAATAATTAACGACTATTATGCAAAATAAAATTGTATAGGAACATAATAGTTAACAAAATCCCCTCTCCATTTTAAACATGAGTTTCTAAATAACATAGTTATTATATAGAAAACAATTCTTAACTTAAGAACGAATGTGAATGTATTCTAAACTATTCTATACGTTCTATCTACCAAAGAATGGTCATCCGTATTTGCCCTGTTATTACTGCTGACAATGTCATAGATATGTAGTAGCTTGATTTGTTTTAATGCAAAAAAAAAACCCCAAAAAACAAAAAAAAAAACAACAAAAAAACAAAAAACAAAATACAGATAACTATAATAGAACTACATTTTACTAATATTGTGAGAATTTTACACTAACACCCTTGGCTAAAAATGATATTTTCCTTTTGTTTTATTCGACTTTCATTTTGTTTTATGCGATTACATATGGACACCTTCAAAATCCTGCCGGAAAAAAGCACAAACAATTATTTTTAAATTTAAACTTTCGTACAATAATTGAACCTAAAATGATGAATAATAATCATTTACAGGCTACTCTAACATTGAAGAAATGTTCACTAAGCCGAAGTCTGATTGGCAAGGTTGTAAAACTATGCGTAATCGCTTAGAACCCCCCCCCCCCAAAAAAAAAGCTTACAGAATTTATTTCCATGAGGAAAATAATATTTTTTGGTTAGTGTTCTAAAATGCTACAATGTCTCTGAAATGAAAAATCATCTTACGTCCACTTAATATTGCACACGTGTTTCACAACTGGAAGGATCTAGAGATCTGACTTGTTGAAGGAAACATAGTTGACAAAGTAGAGCAACATCTTATTAAGAAGGAAACTAAGAAGTGGCGGGAAATTCTAGCTAGATTGCTGAACATTATAATGTTTCTCGCCGAGCAGAATCTGGCACTATGGGGTCACTGGGAAGACATCCATAATAGTGGAAGAGATGAAAGAAAGAAAGGGAATTATTTAGAATTGGTAAATTTATAGCTGATGCCCCTGATAGTAGCCCCCTGCGCCAAAGTGGCAATGTGCCTTGCTTGGGGTGAAAATGTAATGAAAAAAAAAAGTATGACTGTGCTCCGTGAACATTTGATGAAAGTTTACCTGGGAAAGAAAATCGATATTTCTTATCTGTCACCTGAAATTCAAAATGAATTTGTGAGCATTTTGACAAAGCAGGCGAGAAAGAAAATCATCGATCAGATCAAAGAAAGCAAGTATTTTTGCATAATTTTTTATAGCACTCCTGGTGTATCTCACAAGGACTAGATGAGTGAGGTGTTGCACTACATAAAAATTGACGAAAATAATGTGACAGTGGAGGAGTCGTTTCTCCGCTTCATAGAGACAAAAGGTAAAAGCGCGGATGACATTTCTAAACTGATTTTGAGAGAACTGGAGAACGATGGGATTCAGATTGGTGACTGTATTGGCCAGGTATTTGACAATGCGGCTATTATGGCACGCCACCGATCGGGCGTGCAGAAACGAATCTTCGAAATCAACCCAAAAGCTCTATTTGTGCCATGCACTAACAATTCATTAAATCTGGCTTGTGTACATGCCGCTTCTGTAGCGGTTCACTCTGTTAGACTTTTTGGCATACTGGACCGGTTATTCTCGTTCTTTTCTGCATCTACACATCGCTGGGACGTCTTGATTCAGTTGATCGGTCTAAGTATCAAGCGTGCTATGGAAACTAGATGGAGTAGTTGAGCAGATGCTGTAAATGATGTGGTAAAGAAATTATTGGAAGTCGTCATTGTCCTGGAACAGCTCACAGAAGGAAGAGAAAATGCAAACACAAGATCAGATACATCTTTAATTCTCAACTCGGTATTGTCATTTCCATTTCTTTTATTTCTGAGCTTTTGGAAAACTATTCTCCCAGAAATCAATGATACCCAGAAGTATCTTCAAGAAAAGGGGCTGACGGCGTTGAAAGATTACCTTCTTCAGAATAGAGAAAAGATGGTGGACACTTCAATAGACGAGCCCAAAAAACTCTGCTCTAAAGTAGGGATAAGCATGGAGTATCGTATCCGCAAAAAGAAACGAATGAGTGGTGAACAATTGACTGATGCAGCACTGGAATTTGATACTGAGTTGAGACAGGAAATGCTGCCTGTCATAGACAGGTTGTCTGAAGAAATATCTTGCAGATTTCAACAAGTTCACAATCTTGCAAGTAAATATACTTTTCTTACACTGTTACATCTGCTTGATGATAATTATGATTGTCAGCTTGGTGAAGTTAACGAAGATATAGAAAAAGATAAATTCTTTGCCAAAAAAGGAAGAGATTAAAGTATTTTGTGAAAGCTTGAACTATTGAACTTTATACAGAGATGCCACCTTGGGGATTCCGTCCCTAATATTGTGATCTTGCTGTGCATTTTCCTCACTCGTTGCCAGCTATGAGCGCTCTTTCTCGAAACTGAAACTCATAAAAAAACTACTTTCGATCAAAAATGAGACAGACAAGGCTTACAGACTTGGCAATCCTCTCCATAGAGAGGGAACTTGTCGATAGAGTGAATTTTGATAGAATTATTGATAACTTTGCCGAAAAAAAACGTGAAAAGTATGTTTGTAAATTTTCAACCGACTTGATGTCTTGCGATAGTTCTTTCACAAAAAATAAATTTATAGCCTTATTTCCAATTCATAAATACATTCATTAAAAAAATTTTAAACTATTTTTATAAAGGGCTGAAACATTATTAACAACAACAAATTTCTTAAATTTTGCGCTTAAACCGAGCGATTGCACACAGGGATTTCAAAAGGCACGGATACAAGACGTTATTTTTCTCTTCGGGAGGCTCGACCTCTTAATAATAACATTATGAAGAAAAAGAAAAGAAAACTACATCGGACTATCCTCCTGTTGATACAGCCATGTTTTTTTTGTAAAAATTCGGAAATAACAATAAAAAGTAAATAAAAATGATTTTATCCTTTCTCAATCTTTTCATGTTTTCAAATGTTCTCATTTAAATTTACAAATTCAAATTTCAAATATTCTCATTTAAATTTATGAAAAATGTTTTTTAAAATGTGTGACTTTCAATTTCTTAAATTTTTCGCTTAAACCAAGCGATTACCCACAAGGATTTCAAAAAGCCCCGATACAAGACGTTTTTTTCTCTTCGAGAGGCTTGACCTCTTAATAATAACATGAAGAAAAAGAAAACTACATCGGACTATCCTATCTTTGATACAGCCATGTTTTTTTTTGTGAAAATTCGGACTTTAACAACAATAAAAAGTAAATAAAAATGATTTTATCATTTCATAACATTTTCAGCTGTCCAAATGTTCTCATTAAATTTATTATTATATTTGTTTGTGTAGCCAATTAATTTGATTTATCATGTTTTTATAGTTTGAATTATACGTTTTTGTTTTGAAAAACATATTTGGTTTCTTTTGTTTCATATTAACGTTTACATAATTCCCTTCAGATCAATGTTTACATACTTATTATTATTCAAATTATTGAAAAGAAATTGTTAAATTAAATTAAAATATAAAAAAAGGATAATTTTGTAAACATTAATCTGAAGGAAATCGTGTAAACATTAGTTCAATGAAAATAAATATTTTTAGGACTTTTTTGAATTTTGAAGGATTTAACAGGTTGTCATATGCCAGCAGTATGCTGGGGGGGGGGCAGAAAAACAGGTAATAATATGCCAGCAGGAGGGGGGCAAAACAGGTAATCATATGCCAGCGGCAAGGGCAAAACATGTAATTATATGCCAGTGGGGGGAGGGGACATATTTCCGACTGCCCCGGGCGGCAAAAACTGATGTTATGCCACTGAGTACGTTTCCTCGCGTAGAGATACACCAAACAGGCTGGAACGTTTGAGAACATTGCTATATAAAGATTTGACGCAAAAAATCAAACTAGTTTCTCTTTTCCAGTCCGACAGATTTCGCCAGTCCAACACGTGTTGATGAAATTCCGTCCTTGAGACGTTAAGTTACCCAATATGACTTTGTGCGCGCCACACACATGAACCTTAATTCTCATCATAGAAAGTAACCACATCGAGCGAGAATTTAATTCTTCTTTTAAACAATTTATTTCAAACTACTGTTCTTATATGATGAACATACACACGCATTTCGCTTACATGCTTTAATGTTTTTCTCTTAAAAAAATAATCACATTAATTCCAGGCTACGCGTGACACTCTGTACATAAAAATCAGTAATTTCAAACCTCGTGCTACTCTCATAAAATCCGCACCTTGCTAATCCTGCATTACGAATGTTTCACACACATACGCATACACACACATACACACATATATACACACATACACACACATACGCACATACACACATACACATACACACATACGCACATATGATGATGATGATTGCAACGTCTTGTCAGACGAGTGCCACTCCCTCAGACACTTAATGTCTATGAGCCCAAAAATGACTTTTATTTTTTTTAGTCCTACTGCTGAATTCACACGCTCAAGTAGGCATGACACTGAAGACGGTCATTGAGATCAATTATTACATACTTCCAGCAAATCAAGCCTCCACTTATCACAACTTTTCCATTGCCACAGGACCTTTTTTATAGACAAATGCCTGAGGGAGTATCTATACACAGATGATGTTACAGAGTCTTAGCTTTGTACAACAGCTAAGTCTCTCTCTCGGTTCGAAATGTTGAGATCCAGCAACAAGCAAGAGCAAGATAGCCAGCAACAAGTTAAACTGCAGACCAGCTTAATGCGGATACTGGTCTCTTGCTTTATGGTTTTTTAAATCAGTGATTTGCTTCTCCTAGAAAGGTTGCCTTCACCACGGCTTACCGAAGCCCTCTCCACCTCAACACACACATGCGTACACACAAATATACACGGTGCTAGTTGGCCGTTGACCTCGAAAAAGGGTTCATTCGCCCTTTGGAAGGTCTTGTTTTTAATCCTTCAGGGAGACTAGCCACCCTCCTCACCAAACAAGTCTGGTGGGGGAACCAGTTTAGTCACCGGTGACCCGACCATGAGGCAGGTAGTACTGGGTTACATGGTACCAGTAGCATATGAAATGACCTAACAAAATACACACATATACACACACACATACACACACATACACACATATAAACACACACACATACACACACATACACACACACGCACACATACACACACACGCACACATACACATACACTTATGTTGGAACAATTTAAACTAATATTCTTAACACGTAAATAAATGTTGTTTATTTCATGTTAATGCAGAAATTTCGAATTCTTTGTCAAGCTTCGTTATTTTCCGGATTATATATTTTTTCTTTATGTAAGGATGTGGATTGGTGAAACCTATTAATCGGCGATCTGGTGAAATTTACCCTTAACGGTCCCGCAGATCCCCTACTATTTTCGACTTCAAGAAATTTCTGCACCTGCAACCTCGGTCCTAAAAATTGATAGATCCCGATTATGAATTGGTGAACGCCGACTGACACTCTTACAAAATGATTAGAAATTGAAACAAATGTGCTGAACCGTAAAATACACGGTAGTTTTTGAATGATATGGTTAAGTGGCAGTTTTAGCCATTTGGAAGTGCTTTAAAGCTTCACCGCTCACTCATTTTTCGACGAAATTTCAAACAATTACTACAGTTTATAGATCACCTTCTCAGCTATATTGTGAAAACAAAATTTCAATTTTCATTCAGTGAAACAAAAATTATGATGAATTTAGTGGTGTTCAAAATCGTAAAAAAATGTAACGAGGTGAGCGAGGCTTTTTATGACTGGTTTTCATAGCAATCACGTCGCTTCAGCGACTAGTGTTGCTACTAATTCACTGCTGTCTCGAAAATAGAAGTAACAAGTGAAACAGAGAATGAAAGTATGAAAGGGAGATAATTGGGGAGATTTTATTGAAAGCAGACGAGTGCCGTACATTGTTATTACATATATGCTTATGTGGGCAAAAAAAAAAAAAATAAGACTGAAATTATACAAAGAACAAGTGAATTTATTGGAAGCCTGGAAAAATCATGGATTACAATAGAAAAATGCGAGCATGAAAAGTAATATGGTTAAACTTAAACAGGGAAAAATAAAGGACTAGTTGTTAAAACTGGAAAAGAAAAGGACAAGATATTCTAGTAAAAAATATGATACATTTAAAACTTAAAATATTGCAGCATTAAGATTTATTTTTAAAATTCATTTTATAACATTATATAATCAATCCTTAATGATGCAATATTTTAAGTTATAAATTTATTATAGTTTTTACTAGAATATCTTGTTCTTTTCTTTTCGCATTTTTCTATTGTAATTATTAATAGTTCTCATAGTATTATTATAATAAAAATAATAGTAAATAAATATACTGAAGTAATAATAACAACAATTATAGTTTTAATAATAATAATATTGCTAATAATATTATTATTCTTCATACTACTACTACTACTACTACTACTACTAATCTATGTATCTATAAAAGTGAAAGTGTCTGTCTGCCTGTCTGTCTGTGTGTGTACATTTCCCTATACAATAACTGTCAATTTTCAGTCTACAGACTCGAAATTTGATATACAGGGTATGGAGATTTGGGAAAATCTTTGTAATCCGTTTTCGGCCAGAAATTTGCCTGTTAAGGGGTCAAAGTTCAACGATTTGACTTTTGAGAACTCTACTAAACTCCTCCGACAATTTTGGGTATAAACACTTGAAATTTTAGATATAGGTTCCTTGGACATGGATCTAATAATAACTTGATTTGAGCCCAAAACAATAAATGTTAAGGGGTCATAATAGGGGTCAAAGTTTAAAAAAATTTGACCTCTGCGGTCTCTACCAAATTACTCAGATAATTTCTGGTCTAAACATTGGAAATTTTACATAAAGGGTATTCAGAGATAAGGTAAGCTTTTTAATCGGTTTGGGTAAAAAATTTGAGCTACCAATATATAAATGTATGTATGTATGTATGTATGCATGCATGTCTGCCTAAGACTTTTGACAGAGGCGACGGATTTTCACAAGATCAGTATCGTTTTGAAGCTCGACCCTTCAGACGACAAATACCGAAAAATTGGCTAAAAACATTCATTTCTTAATCCTCAACTGGGCACTTTTCTACAGGGATGGGTCGCTTTTTTCACCGATATTTTCGAAAGTCATCCCCTCTTCGATTGTCTAGCCTTAATTTAAACAGGCGTCACTTCCGGTTTGGTGGTGGTCGTAACAGCAAAGACGTCAAGTTTTTTCCCGTTCTTTTCCTCCTTCGCGATATGGGTTCGAGCTTGTCTTCCTACTACCACATTTTTTTTTTGCTCAACACACATCTCCAAACACCTGGGCAACACCAGGCACCCATGCTGCTGCTACTACTGCTAATAATAATAATAATAATAATGATAATAATAATAATAATAATAATAATAATAATAATAATAATTATTATTATTATTATTATTATTTTTTTTAACCATTGTCCAAAGGTGGAGCCTACAGAACAATTGTGTGCATATATATATAGTAGGTACCTTCAACGCGCGCCACAATTTTAACCCCCGCTGTATGTAACACGATGTAAATGTAATTTAATTTAATATTATCATCCTAACTTTTTTACCATTAAAATGCGAAACAAGAAAAAAAAATTAGCCCAACGTCATTGAAATCCTAAAAAAATTGTTAATCAACTTTTTGTTCTTTGCCTACATGGGGTTTAAATAGCAGAAATACCCATTAATTAATTTATTCAGATAAAACTTTCTTTACTTATTCTGATTGTCTACAAGCAGAAGACGATGTTTGCACAAAACATATATGCTGCGGTTTGATGAATAATGGTCACTTATTTTTTATTGATATATTCATACTTTTCCTCTTTGGACTTATTCATTTACTGAATCAAACTGTGATAATTATGTGATTATTTAGCAACCTATTACAAATGTGAGGAGGGGATAGCGTTTTGCAACTAGTGCATACTTTCACCTAACAAATTTATAACAGATGCTGTAATGAAAAAACTTCTCTACAGGACGCAATAGTGCTAAAATCAAATACAACCATAATAATCGCTCAAAAACAGAAATTTGACTACAGGTAACCTTAATGTTATCTTAATGTTACATAAACACTGGCAATTTAATTGAACAATTCAGCATGTCAACAAGCATGCGTAAGTATAAAAAAATATACAAAATCTCTTTTAACACTCGATAATCGTACGCACATATAAAAATAAATCAACTCTTACACATGATGCAATTCTGCTCCAAAAACATATACAACCTCTCTGAAGTATTGATAATCACTTACCATTATTAAAATTACATACTGGAAAACGAAAAGTTTCAGAATTATTGTCATTTTAACACGTATTGCTAACTCTTTCCTTCCACACACAGAACTATCACACAATGGAATCAAACACATATTGCTTTTTCCTAGCTCAGACGGAACACTCTCAAAATGTTAAAGCAGTATTGGTTTATAAATGTAAATATGCACAAAATACCGACACACCACTATCTCACACCACCCCAAAATGGAACTAAAAAGTTTTTTTTTCTTTTATGAGTACCAATATTTAATTTTCGATTTTTGAGCGATTATGAAGACTTTGCTGATGCTGTATTTGTTTTTTTTTTAATTATTATTTTATATTCCTGTTAATGAATAAATTTAATTTAATTTCTCGACCTAGGTTAAAAAGCTGTGACTTATGTTGACACTTTCTTTTTAGAACTGATCACACGCTTTCAAGTAAGTAAGAACACAACAATATTATGCAGGTAGGTTTCAGTGTACAGTTTATTTGCAAGGTAAACAATTATTTGTTATATACTTGTTTTCTTACAAATGTTACATTTTGTAGAGTATTTTATGAATTAGAAGAATGTGTTAGAGCTAATTTAAGAAAATAATGCTTGCAGTATACCAAAAACAAAAATGCTGGGTGACTTGAAAGATACTGTCTTTGGCATTTGAATTTGAAATCGATATGAAAATAATTGTAAGCAAGTTTTGATTTGAGATTAATATAAAATTAATTGTAAATAAGTTTTGATTTAAGATTAATATAAAATAAATTTTAAATAAGTTGGGTTTGAGATTTATATAAAATTAATTGTAAAAAAGCTCTAGTTTGAGATTAATATAAAAATAATTGTAAAAAGTTTTGGTTTCAGATTATACAAAATTAATTGTAAACAAGATTAGATTTGAGATTAATATAAAATTAACTGTAAATGAGTTTTGATTGAGAGATTAATATAAAAATAATTGTCAATACTATTGGGTTTGAGATTAATATAAAATTAATTGTAAATAAGTTTTGATTTGAGATTAATATAAAATTAATTGTAAATGAGTTTTGATTTAAGATTAATATAAAATTAATTGTGAATGAGTTTTGATTTGAGATTAATATAAAATAAATTGTAAATCAGTTTTGATTTGAGATTAATATAAAATTAATTGTAAATCAGTTTTGATTTGAGATTAATATAAAATTAATTGTGAATAAGTTTTGATTTGAGATTAATATAAAATTAATTGTGAATGAGTTTTGATTTGAGATTAATATAAAATTAATTGTAAATGAGTTTTGATTTGAGATTAATATAAAATTAATTGTGAATAAGTTTTGATAGGAGATTAATATGAAATTAATTTTAAATACGTGTTTATTTGAGATTAATATGAAATTAATTTCAAATAAGTTTTGGTTAGCGATTTATAAAACTAATTGTAAACAAGTTTTGATTTGAGATTAATATAAAATTAATTTTAACTGAGTTATCAATGAAGATTAATATAAAATTAATTGTAAATAAGTTGTGATTTGGGGATTTATATAATTGATTGTAAAAAAGTTTTTATTTGAGATTAATATAAAAATAATTGGAAATAAGTTTTGATTAGAGATTAATATGAAATTAATTGTAAATGAGTTTTGATTTGAGATTAATATAAAATTAATTGTGAATAAGTTTTGATGGGAGATTAATATGAAATTAATTTTAAATACGTGTTTATTTGAGATTAATATGAAATTAATTTCAAATAAGTTTTGGTTAGCGATTTATAAAAATTAATTGTAAACAAGTTTTGATTTGAGATTAATATACAATTAATTGTAAATAAGTTCTAATTTAGATTAATATAAAATTAATTGTAAATGAGTTTTTATTCGACATTAATATAAAATTAATTGTAAATAAGTTTTTGTTTGAGATTAATATGAAATTAATTGTAAATAAGTTTTGACTTGAGATTAATATAAATTTAATTGTTAATAAGTTTTGATTTAGGTTAATATAAAATTAACAGTAGACGAGTTTTAATTTGAGATTAATATAAAAATAATTGTTAATAAATTTTTGTTTGAGATTAATATAAAATTAATTTTAGATAAGTTTTTGTTTGAGATTAATATAAAATTGCTTTCAGATTATTATAAAATTAATTGTAAACAAGTTTTGATTTGAGATGAATAAAAAAGTAATTGTAAAAAGGTTTTGAGTTGTAGATTAATATAAAAATAATTGTAAAATTTTTTGGTGGTAGATTAATATAAAATAAATTGTAAATAAATTTTGATTTGAGAGTAATATAAAAGTAAATGTAAATAAATTTTAGTTTGAGATTAATATAAAATTAATTGTAAATAAATTTTGATTTGAGTGTAATATAATATAAACGGTCAACAAGTTATGATTTGAGATTAATATAAAATTAATTATAAATAGGTTTTGGTTTATAAAATTAATTGTAAATAAGTTTTATTTGAGAATAATACAAAATTAATTGTAAATTAGTTTTGATTTTAGATTAATATAAAATTCACGTTAAACTAGTTTTTATTGGAGATTAATATAAAATGTATTGTAAATAAATCTTGGTTTGAAATTAATACAAAATTAATTGTAAATAACTTTTTAATGAGATTAATATAAAATTATATGTAAATGAGCTTGGATTTGAGATTAATATAAAATTAATTTTACATATGTTTATGTTTGAGATTAATATTAAATTAATTGTAAATAAGTTTTGGTTTGAGATTAATATAAAATTAATTGTAAATGAGTTTTCATTTGAGATTAATATAAAATTAATTGTAACTGAGTTATAAATGGAGATTAATATAAAATTAATTTTAAATAGGGTTTGGTTTGGATAAATATAAAATTAAGTGTACATAAGTTTTGATTTGAGATTAATATAAAATTAATTTTAACTAAGATTTGATGGGAGATTAATATAAAATTAATTGCAAAGAAGTTTTGATTTCAGATAATAATAAAATTACTAGTAAATAAGTTTTGATTTGAGATTAATATGAAATTAATTGTAAATAAGTTTTGATTTGAGATTTATATGAAATAAATTGTAAAACATTGATTTGAGATTAATATGAAATTAATTGTAAATATATTTTTTATTTGGGATTAATATAAAATTAATTGTAAATATGTTTGATTTGAGATTAATATAAAATTAATTGTAAATAAGTGTTTATTTGAGATTAATATAAAACAACTTGTAAATAAGTTTAGTGTTTGGGATTAATATAAAATTAATTGTAAATTAATTTTGATTTGAGATTAATATAAAATTTATTGTAAATGAGTTATGAATGGAGATTAATATAAAATTAATCGTTAATTAGTTTTTATTTGAGATTAATATAAAATTAATTGTAAATAAGTTTTGATTTTTGATTAATATAAAACAACTTGTAAATAAGTTTTGATTTGGCATTAATATAAAATTAATTATAAATAAGTTTTTGTTTGAGATTGATATAAAATTAATTGTAAATAAGTTTTGGTTTGAGATTAATATAAATATAATTGTAAATAAGTTTAGTATTTGGAGTTAATATAAAATAATATAAAATAAGTTTTGGTTTTAGATTAATATAAAATTAATTATAAATAAGTTTTGGTTTGAGATTAATATAAATATAATTGTAAATAATTTTTGGTTTGAGATTGATATAAAATTAATTATAAATAAGTTTTGGTTTGAGATTAATGTAAATTTCATCGTAAAATAATTCCTGTTTGAGATAAATGTAAATTAAAAGTAAATAGGTTTTGATAGAATATGCGTGGTAGTCAAGCAAAGTTTTTTTTTATTTATTTCTTCCATTGTTTTGTCACAGATCTGCTGAATGAGTTCTACAATTGTTTGTGGATTGTTCTATTTTTTGAAAAAAAAAGAATCTTGAGTTAGTTACCCAAAATGAAATGATGGGTTGTGACCGGATGATGATGATGATGATGATGATGATGGAAATTGTAATATTGTTCTTTATTGAGACGTGATAAATTGTAACAAAGACATGGTAAAAAATTTATTTAGCATACAGACATAAGAGGAGACCATGTTGCTTAACCCATGTCCAAGCGTCTAAGACCAGATTTCCTCATTCCTACGCCAAGGGCTTACAGCTATTGCACACATGAAAACAGTTCCATGATATTACAACATCCACTTACTAGATAGAACAAAAAACTATTCACACAATTGTTATGCACAATAGTATGTTTGTTAATTATATCTTTTTGGCCTAAGTATTTCATGGCCATTTTTTGTCGTGTGATATGTTGATTGTTTTGGGGTTTATTAGTGTGAGATATTGTTTGTGTTAGTGTATCCTGTTTTTGATGATGTGATGTGATCATTGAAATGAACCTGTTTATGTGTGGATATTCCGTCGGATCTTATTTGGACTCTGTTTCGTGACCTTGACCTTTCTCATAGTTTTAGTTTGCTTGATAAACAAACCGTTGCCCAGTGGTTAGCTTTCTTACAATTGTTTCATCTGGATTCAAATGCTGAGCAAGCTTCACGGCGAAATTCGTGGCTTTGACCAGAATGTAGGTAGTTACTAAAGTTTTTAACACGTTTAATAGCTTGAATAGTAGTGCTTCTCTTGTTATATAGCGCCAGGACCCCTAGGTTGGGAACGGTCGTTGTTAGTTAGTTCCCCGCTGCAACAAAAACCCATCAGCCGTCTTTTATTGATCGTCTAGTTGTTTAATTTTCTGGTTGTTATGGTAAGGGCTAAGACGGCAGAGTTATTTCCCCCTTGACTGTGCATTATTTTCGCTCTCGACTTTCTGTAGCTGTCATTGCTTGTCATAACAGTGATCCCGACTCAAAAGAAATTAACATGCCCACAAAGGTCAGATGTAACTCAGCATAACAAATCAAGACGTAAGACACACTGGCTTTTTATATAAAAATATATTTTGTTTTGAAATTATTTTCTCGTTTTACACAGAGATTTTCAATAGTTCAAAATTTAACAGTGTGGCTTACTGTTCATTTCAGTGATGGAGAGGGGTGTGTGGAAACGTTATACTCTCGACAATCGCACGTTTCCTATCGGCATCTCTCTCTTCTTCTCTTCTCTCTTCTCTCCTCCTTCTTCTTCTGGTTAGACTCCAAAAATCACCGCTTATATTAGCATGTTTTTCGCTTGGTTTTTTCCAATCCACGCGATCTGTCAATCATACTGCTCGATACCGGTGCGCGTGTCTGTTGGTCACGTTTTGACAACTTTTCGCCACCTCTTGACCTAGAGCCATCGTGACCGATTTCTCTTCAGTTGACCGACTATTGGCTTTATTGATACACGTGAATTTATTCCACATGCTAACTTTCTATACATTCCAAGTTGCAAGGATTGTCACGTTCCTTGTTTTGTAAACAAAAAAATCGTCATCCGATTTCTTTGTTTACGACGTGATCACTTTTTCGTTTCGACTGGTGGACAATCGATTATTCGATGCCCACCTTTTAAATCTTTTATTATCTTGTTTTAAAGAAGTTTTTTCTTTCCAGTTATGTATCGGATGGTTCCAGCCATCCATTACATAACACTCTCCTCTTTATTGTTCAGCGTGTTTCTCAGTTATTTTAAGTGCGTGTTAGAAGCTTTGCATGTTTTGATGCAATTAAATGTTAGGTTTTCGAGTTGTTTGTCTAATTCTTTGGGTGTTGTATTATTGCATCGGTTAGGATGCATTAACTTTTCTGGGACTGGTTCCTTCGATATTGCGGCTGATGTTCTGAATTTTTTACGGTCTCTATTTTGTGACCCTGATCTTTGTCTGGGTTTTAGTTTGCTTGAGAAACAAACTGTTGCCCAGTGGTTATCTTTTCCATATGTGTTGCATCTGGATCGCAAAAACTGGGCAGGCTTCACGGCGAAATTCATAACTTCTACCACAATTGAGGTAGTTACTAAAGCATTCTTATAGCTTGAATAGTTGTGCTTCTATCCTCTTTATTGTTCAGCATGTTCCTCAGTTATTTTAAGTGTTTTGCTCATCAGAATAGTTTCTTCCCGTTTGTCTTTTCTTAACTCTTTTGGGAAAACTGGAATTGGAATGTTAAAGATAATAAGTTCAATTATTCGCTTTTGTTGTTCAGAATCAGATAACAAACATTTCTGTGTGTGGGTTGTCTCCACCTGTTTGCACAATCATTTAAACATTCTTCTTGTTTCAATTTATAAGACACTAGCAGGCCGCCCGACGTTGCTCGATCGTAAAATACGCATAAATATTATATTTTAATTCATGCAGAAACTGAGACATGTGTATACGAACATTGTTTTTTTCTAAACAGTTCAATTCTCGTAAATCAAGAAAAAAAAAATATTAAACAAATACTCGAGCTGAGATCGAAACCAAAACCTAAAGACATTGATATGATGACCATTATACCAGCTTGTAACGAAATTTAGAAAGTTTAAAAAAAAATCTTATTCTTTACATCAAGAAGCTGTCATGTTTCTTGACCACGCATGCGCAGTCGTGAAACAGTTGACAAATAGAGACAAATCCGACGACCCCACGTACTAATTTACTAATTTTGACCCCTTAGCAGCTCCTTTTGTCCAGATGAAAACCGATTAAAAGTTTTCCACATTTCTGAATATCCCATATACACAATTTCAAATCTGTAGATCACGAATTTGTTGAGTATATAGGTTGAGAAGTGTCCTTACACAAATACACCTTCTCACTTTTATAGATATACTAGCAAATGTGCCTGGCGTTGCCTGGTATTAAACGTAACGTTAAATTTCTTTAAAAAATGAAGTAAAATATAACGGAAACGTTGAGTATAGAGGTTGAGAAGTGTCCTTACACACATATTTTCACTTTTATATATTATATAATTAGAAAGATTAATTTTAACTGATTGACCATGAAATTTTGTTTTGGTTCTAGCTGTTATATGAACCCACTAAAAACAATTTCAGGAGAACGTTTTTTCTGTTTCTGTCAACCACCATGTATTAAATCTCTTCAGTTCGTCGTTATCGATTTGCAATAAAATGTAATTTTCTGCTGTTCTGCTTTTATTTTGTTCGAACACTATTTGAAAGTTTGAAAGTTTTTGCCGGATTACAAGTTTTCTCAATCCATTAAAGGACTATCGTTACGAAACATCTATTATATAAATTCCACCTGTCTGTTTAAATGTATGTGTATGTATGTATGTATGTATGTATGTATGTCTGCCTAAAACTTTCGACAGAGGCAACGGATTTTCACGAGACTGATATCGTTTTGGAGCCCAACCCTTCGGACGACAAATATCGAAAAATTGGCCAAAAACATTAATTCCTTCACCCTTAACTGGGCACTTTTCTACAGGGAGAGGGTCGCTTTTTTCGTCGATAATTTCGAAATTAATCGCCTCTTTTTGATTGTCTAGCCTTAATTTAAACCTTCGTCATTTCCGGTTTGACGATAAGCGCAACAGCTAACACATCATATTTTTTTTTGCACTTTCTTTTCCTCCTTCGCGATATGGGTTCGAGCCTGCTTGCCTGCCTACTTACTACCACTTTTTTTTGCACTCGAAATTTTCCTTTTTTTTTTTTGCTCAACCAACACCTTTACACACACCTCCACTTTCTTTTCCCGATTCACGGTATGGGTTCGAGCTTGCGACCAACTTCCACTTTTCTTTTTTTTGCTCAACACACCTCCAAACACCCGGGCAACGGTGGGCACACAGGCTAGTCATAGATAAACAGTAAACACTTTATAGAAGTTATAGAAAGAAATACACACATGGAAAATTAAAAAGGATTGAATTAAATACCTTAGCAATGTTTGGGTATTCTGTGAAAAATAACATATTTTTGTTGTTGGTTTATTCGACTTCCAGTCGAAAATATTTTTGTCTGTCATTCCAACGTAGATATTAAATGTTCACACTCGGGACCCACACGTTGTATGCAGACTACGTTGCAAGGAAAAGAAGAAAAGAAAAGAATTTGTCTTTTTCTGTTGCTCTTGAGACACCTGTGTAACACGCCTCTCCTTTGTCCTCTCTCTAACGTGATCATCAGTCTGTGCACACGTTCTTCTTTTTTTTAATCCTTTTCCTTCTTCCTTACCGTGACATCACCTCGCACACGGCTCATTCATTTTCATACAGCTGCCATACGCGCGTCCGCAGTCTATTACATTATTATAAGCGGAGGTTTGTTTTTATCTTCATTTCTTACATCTCAAGCGGATACCATGTAATAATGTAGTTTTATCAAGGCATGGTAAATTGTAACGAAGACATTGTTATGGAATTAATGATTTATTTAATATATCGTAGGAGATTTGATCGACATTCACCGATGCCTGATATCACAGTCGTGATGTGAGCATAGGTAAATGTTTCCCAATCCCTAACAAAAAAATAAAAGTTTGTCAAAATCAGTATTAAAAAAGACGAAATATAAAAATTAACAATATGAGGTTTTATTTAACATAGCCAATAAAAACGAATCATGGTTTTATTGTCGTCGTATTTTTAATGTGCGTGTCGATGCAATGGATTAAAAGTCCAATATTTGTGAAAATGCAGATATGCTCTTAAAAGGAACAGTCCTGGCATAAAAGCAATGTTTGTATGGTCGTTAAATCTCTCTCTCTCTCTCCCTCTCTATCTCTCTCTCTCTCTCTCTCTCTATATATATATATATATATGTGTGTGTGTGTGTGTGTGTGTGTGTGTGTGGTACAATGACGTAGCCCATTTTAAGGGAGCTGGGGGCTTCTACATTAATAACCCTTATATCTAGCTTCTGACCTTGTGCCTGACTTTGTGATGAAGTTAAAAACGTTTCATGCAGGTGTTTTGTGAGTTTTGGAAGGTTAGAGCATGTCGGTTGGGTTTGAATGACATGACATGTTATGAAACTTCACCGGTGTCAGAATAATCCAAGAAAGGTCAAACTTACACACGGATATCTGAAGTTGGAAAATAAAACATTGCGTAAAACGCATCTCTCTCTCTCTCTCTCTCTCTCTCTCTCTCTCTCTCTCTCCCTCTATCGCTCTCTCTCTCCCTTCCTTTCTCTATTTCTCTCATTCATTCCCTTTCTCTCTCTTTCAATGAAGAAAGAAAGAATTGAAATATAATTTCATTGTTGTAAAAACAGTTGAAGCTTGCACCCCGTACATGCGGAGGACACAGTAGTTGGGTGTGCACGCAATGGGTCGACTAAATATGCTTCCTGCTTGTTAACTGTTAAATAAATTATATATTTTTATAAAAATGCATTTGTTCGCTATTTTTGTATAAGTGTTCGATTTCAGCCTGCGGTTCCTCCTATGAACGCGACGACGGCAAGCTGCCTGTGCCGACGCAAGAACACACAAGAAGCAACCCATGCCAGACAGTTATAGCCGACGACATATCGACCCTTTGTTGTTGATGTTTCCAACATGTGCGTATCGTTAGATATTGTTGGATATCGTTTATTTCCCGGGGGGGGGGCTGGATGCGTTCCCAAGACATTCCTCAACCAAGTAACACTCCCGGGGAAGCGATAGTACCATATATATATATATATATATATATATATATATATATATATATATATATATATATATATATATATATATATATATATTAAACAGTCTGGTAAGGTTTAGATTAAAATGTGAAATAAAGAGCATGAGAGAGACATCTTTCTCTGACTGAGGCAGAAAATGTTTCTTTCCTTTTTTAATGTAAAGGAAAATAACGTTTGTTATTTAAAACAGTTCCACAAATATTTCAGATGTAATACAAAGCTATATATATTTTTCTTTGTAATTAATCCGGGACGATTATAAGCTTAAGTGCAAGGCGCGCAAAATGTTTTTCTGATATAAAATATTTATTTCTTGTCTTTTCCAAACAGTAATAAAATCCGTTACATCAGTTAGTTCAGTATTGTTAATCTAGTGTGATTCGATCGTTAATTTGCGAGACAAAATGAAGGGAAAATATAATTCTCGCTGATCTGGTATTTCCATGTGGAGAATTTTGATGAGTGACGCGCGCGAAGTTAAGTTGGTTGTTTTATGTCGCACCTCGATGGAGTCACTGGTGTTGTTACAACATGCCGGCTGGCTTCGACTGGACTGTCCGGGTTTGAGACGCAGTGCCCTTTTAATAGGTGACAGACTGGCTCCCAGAGAAAGTTGTTTGGTAAATAATTTTGAAATTTGCTTTCTTTGGGCTGCTTTCAACTACATCGGCGCGAAAAGACAGAATTTTAGTTTTCGTGCTTGCAGAATTTGCGTGGGCGTGTATAACAGATGTATGCGCAACTAGAACGCTTCTTGTTCAGCGACTTTTAATGTTTGTGGTGAGTCGCTACAGTATGTATGAGATGTCTTCAATAAGTTTCCAGGCCTTTGTTTTGTACAGGCATTTACAATTGTCGTAGACTTTTGAAAATTCAGTATGTTATTCCTATATGTTTTATGAGATGACGGACCAATTTTATGATTTTCAGGTTTAAATGAACAGCAGAAATTGGAATACACCCTACTAAAGCCTGATTGTCACAATTGGCAAATTTCAAAAATGCAATCTGAACGTGAAGACATTTTAGAAGAACCGTATGCAATAAGATTCTGTTTTAAACTTGGGAAAGGTGCGACAGAAACGTATGGAATGCTTCAGACTGCTTTTGGACCATCTTGCATGAATTGAGCATATGTTTTTGAGTGGCATAAGAGATTCAAAAAAGGCAGGGAGTCTGTGAGGGATAATGGGAGGTGTGTGAGAAATAGGGAAATCAGAACACCAAAGTTGATTGGCCAAATAATGAATTTCATAGATAAGGCTCGTCGTGTATCTATAGAGACAATAAGTTCACAGTTTGATGTCAGTGGGAGAACTGCACACACAATTATTTGTGAGGAACTGACAATGTGGTGCTCTATCCTTGTCACAGACTATTTGACACAGATGGACATCAAAACAGATCCTCACCTTCCCTATCATCCAGACCTTCCTCTGTGACTTTTGGTTATTCACTAAGCTCAAGGAAAACCTTAGAGGCTGTCGTTATGAGACAATTGAGGAGATGACAGAGGCTGTGATGAGGGTCATTGGCATGCTTACTGTTGCAATATTTTGGATTCTAATGGGGTATGATCCCACACAGTCGGACGATTCTATTTATAAACGATGCTGCTAAGAACTGACGAATCAAATTAATTCACCTTCTGCTACCAACCAATCAGAAACCAGAATTGCTTCATAAATATTAAACCTTTTCTGGAGCAATTTCACATGTTCTTTTCCCGGGTTTCGACACGGTAAGAATATTTTGTTCTGTGGAACTGTCTACTACAAACAAGTCACCTCCCAGGATTTGTGTGTAACAGCGAACCATCTGAAACTGTTTCTGAAACTCAAAATGGCTTACACTTCTAGACTTAGACAAGGGAACTTCCATGGAAAGTTGTTGGAACGGGACAACAAATGCATTTCAGCCGGACGAGATTACTTTTAAGAGGACTAGAGTTTAATGTGCATACTAGCAATAACAGTGCCCATATAAAAAGGCTGGAAACTTATTTAAGGTACTTTGTACGAGTAAGTTGATACGAAATGTGCTTATGCATCGAGGTGTCTTCAATTTATTGTGCACCTTGAGTCGTTTAGAAAAAAAGTTGGAATTTTTTCCATTGACCACATTCCACAGCAATTTTTTCAAAAGATAAATGACAACAAATATCGTCAGCAGAAAATTAATATACCAAAGCATCGATCTATAAATTAATGCCTATGAAGTATAAAGATTTTCACAGAGCAGTATATTTTTGATGTACAGGATGGAAAAATAAATTTATCGACCTAACGAAAATAACACTACAGCTTTATTTTAAAATATTTATTGAAAATATTAATTCAGGTAACTTGATTATGTAGTAGAGCTGAGATCTATTCAATGAAGCCGCCTTCAGCCTCAATCACTGTTTCGATACGAGTCTGGAACTGGGAGCATGTCTTTTCCACAAGCGCTGCCGGGAGCTCTGCAAATACTCAGCAAATACTCGGCAAATACTCGGCAAATACTCAGCGAATACTCGGCAGATGGTGACGATTATGCTGGCTTTGATGTTGTGAGAGGTCATGTTAGTGATGTTCTCGACGCATGACCAAACGAAGTAGTCCAGCGGGCTCAGGTTGGGGGAGGAGGGGGCAGTGAGAGTAGAGTACAAATTCGTAGCACTCCTTCTGATGCGAAGCTTGGGTCTCTTTGGATTTGTGAGCTGGCCCCAAGTTCTGTTGCCACACCCATGATCTGCCAGTGGTGACCTGATTGCACCAGGCGATCACCACACTCTTCAGCACATCCAGGTACACTTTGGTGTTGACTTTCAAGCCGACATCAAAGATGTGAGGTGGCATGATGTGGCTATCGTTTGAAATCACACAAAGACCATAACCGTGGCTGAAAACTTCATTGAGCTGTGCCCTCAAGTATTGGACCGTCAGATTTGCATTTTGAGGGTGCCGGCAATGGTCCTGTTGCCATAACTTGAATCATTAGAGAGCATGAGTTGTACAGTGGTGCATCTCCGATTCTGCTCGTTGAACATTGTGACACCTTCAGACATGACAGAAGGCTCATATCGCTCTTACACAACTGGTCAACTAGTAGATAGTCTGCAACAAAAGAAGAAAACCGGTTTTCATCAAACGGAAATGGAATGATGTCGTCTTTTCTAGGACAATAAGGTTATCGTTTCATCCTGTACAGTGCATAAATTTGCAATGAAATATGCATGGAAACGTTTGAGGTAAAATTAATACAGAACAATTATGCAAAATTTAAAATATGATGTTCTATGCGGCGTTAATGGAAAAATGAATAATTCCCGTGCTTGATATGTCATATTCTCTCACAATCACATTTCTCATTTGCATGGCCATATTCAAATCTCCTTTGTCTTCAGCTTTTTCTTTATTCTTTGGTCTTTCGTGCCTGTTCAATGAGAGGCAAACGCCCACAAATAAGATCCACTACTCATTTCTACAAAGGTTTCGATGATATTATATTTCTCTACGAGTCGGAATGGCAAAATGTCGCTATTTGAATAATCTAGCTTTGAATTTGAATAGAAATTGTGGCGGCCGTTTTGAAAGTTGGAATTATAATGGCGGCCATGTTGGAGTTTTACATTTTATTGGCGGGAATTAAAATAGAATTGTTTCCTGTCATAAAATTGTTCGCCTATATTGTTTATTTTTAAACATAAAGCAGGAAAAATTATAGTGAAACTGTAATTGCCTTGAAACGGGTGTATAGTTATTGATTTGTATTTGGAGTTAGAAAGTTGGTAGACGTATGACTTTTGTATTCATTATACAGTCTCGTGATTCGGCTTAGCTTTTTTCTTTTTTTTTTTTTGGCATATCAACCCTTTTAGGATAATTTTGGCTTAAAAATTTCAGCAAATAAAAATTCCCTTTGAATATGTTATTCAATTATTGATTGCCATTTGGAGATATACAGTATAATAACGTTGACACACAGTTTCTTGTTAGGTTACCAAAATAAAGCAACGTTGAGCCTGGCCAGTACTAGATGGGTGACTATTGGGAAGGCGAGGCACTGTATGTACTGCAAGGTAAAATACCAGTTCGGGTTAGGGTTAGGGTTAGGGTTCAATCTCTGCCTTGTACAGTTTGATGTCATCCTTGGGCAAGGTGTAGCACCTCTAAGTCTCTCTCTGATATTTTGGAGGATTATCATACAGAGGGTAGATAGAGTTTCTCATCTGTGGTGAAAGCAATACGTCTTCAGATATTTTTCACCAACAAACAAGCATCAGGATTTAAGTTGAGGAAAATCAAACATTAACATTCGAGATAAGACTAACCATGAATCTAGTTTTAAATTAAGGCCAACCAAGAATTTGTTTAGAGTTAAGGCAAACATGAATCTAGTTTTAACTTAAGGCCAACCAAGAATTGAATGTTAAATTAAATCGAACTAAGAATCGAGTTTTAACTTAAGAGCAAGCACGGATTGAGTTTTTATTTAAGATCAACCAAGAATCATTCTTTAACTTAAGATCGAAAAATGGTGGGATCCTTTTGTCGATCCAGTAGATATCTCATTGCTGATGCAATCCTTCTATAAGTTTTCTATATAAGAGCCAGGTACGTCCAAGGATGGAGTACTGTTGCTACATGTGGGTAGGACCTGCTAGAAAGGACTTGTCCTGCTTTGATAGAGTTCAAAATAGACTTCGTAGCCTCGTAGGAGATGTCCTTTTCTCTTCCCTGCAACCTCTTTCTCACAGAAGAGATGCTGCGAGTTTGTCTCTGCTTTGTCGTTATTTTCATGGAAAGTATTTGACTAAACATCAATTTATGCCCCCCACCTCGCCAAACTTTAACAAGAAACACTCATCTAGCTGTAAACACTATCAATAATTTCCCCTACTCCTTATCTGTGCCTAAACCTAAACGTAGATTCCATGAACAAAGCTTCTTTCTTAGAACTGCGCGCCTGTGGAATTGTTTTCCATTTTCCTGCTTTCCAGCTGACTGGTTGTCTTCAAGTCCAACTTAAACAAGTTCTTGATGAGCCGTTCAACTTAAGTTAAGAAATTTACCGAATTTTCATTGTTAACGATTACTATATTGTCCAATTGATTACTGTACACTCATAACCTTTATCCTCAAGTGGCCTCTGGGCCTTGATAAGTGGTTACGCCTATGTAAAAAAAATAAAAAAAAAAAAAGGCAAAAATAAGTATTAAACTTTAACTTAGGATTAACCAGGAATCAAGTTTTAACTTGAGACCAAACACTGATTCAGTTTTAGAGTTTTAAATTAAGACAAACTATGAATAGAGTTTAAAATTAAGGCCGACTAAGATTCGAGTTTAAATTTTAAAATAACCAAGAATGGAGTTTTAACTTAAGACCAATCAAGTATCGAGTTTTAACTCCAGACGAAGCACAAATTGAATTTTTACTTAAGGCCCACCGAGAATTAGGTTTCAAATTAAGACTAACCACATAATTTTTTGAACGTAATTCCAACTAAGAATTGTGTTTTAACTTAAGACCAACCAAGAATGGAGCTTTAATTTAAATTTAACCAAAAATCAAGTTTTTACTTGAGATGAATTCAGAATGGAGTTTTAACTTAAGGCTACCCAAGAATCGAGTTTCAAATTAAGGCCAACCAAGAATCGAGTTTGAAATTAAGACCAAACATGAATTGAGTTTGAAATTAAGGCCAACAAGGCATCACGTTTGAAGTTAAGACCAACCAATCACGAAAGCGTGTCCTTATATCACTCTTAACAATATTGTTCACGTCGATTGCCTCAAGCAATCATTTGTTCGTTTGCATTTTCTTATTGCGTTTATTTTGTCGATAAACTACAACTGAAACAGAAGATTTACAGTTTGATCGATGAACTTTATTTATCATGTTCGAACACAGAGATAATCAATAATTTCTCGTATTTTCAAAACAGTTTGCTCAAGTGAAAAAACTTCAAGGCTTTTAAGCTCAGACACTGATAATCTATTATATTTTACAGTTTACGCATTTATTTATGACTTCAAAGATGTTCTATTTGACCTTTACACTAACCACAACCCCTTGGATATTCTATCTGTTCTATATAAGACATGACTCGTGTGTTATCATAGAAAGCTTTTCAAGTATTTTAAAATTGACTCTTTTTGAATTTGTACATATTCTTTTATTGTGTATGTAAGAATCATAGCATGACTTGAATATACAGCAGTTAGACAACGAAAAAAAAAAAAAAGAATGGAAATACCTTGTGAATTTTGCATCAATTTTAAAACACCTATAAAAATTGGGGAAAAATGATCAAAATGTTGATTCCATTTTTTTATGGTTATTTTTGTCCTGAATTAATTCCTTAAACTTATTTTATTTCAGATAGTGCATATTAGTTAGAAAAATTGGTACTTCTGCAGTTTAAAGCACGTTTTTTCCATGAGTATCGCTTGGCAACGCCAGGCGAACAATGGAAACCGCCGAATTATACTGAGTGTGCAAAAAAAGAGACGCGTGCGAACAGATGGTAAGAATTGGAAGAAAAAAAATGGGATATCTCCTTACATTACCAGGAATCTGAGACATTGCTACATAGAAGCACGCGCGCATTAAAACTCGTAGACTTCACGCATACATAGAAAGAAATATCTATAAGAAAGTTTCGTTTTACGAATTATACCGAGTGTGCAAAAAAGAGACACGGGCGAACAGACGGTAAAAATTGGAAGAAAAAAAGGAAAGGAAAGGAAAGGAAAGAGTTTAAAAGGAAAAGAAACAAAAGGGCGGAGTATCATTGCACCAGAGTAGTATAAACACTCCCAACCTCCCTATGTTAAGAACGGCTTTAGAGGTTGGGGGTGTTTATTCCGAAAACCGTTATTTACATGAAGAGGTTGGAGGTGTTTATGCTACGCTGGCGTAGGTCGTAAAAAATATAATACCAAAATAACTTTCCAAGCACAAACAAAACAAAAAAATATTTGTTTCTTAATTTAAAAAAACAAAATTTTATTACCTTCCCCAAAACAGAAAAAAAAAACATATTTGCCATAAAAATATAATAGAATAAATAAAACAGTATAATTTATGAAATTATTACAGTAGGTTGTTTGTTTTATTTTATTTCTTTTTTGTTCGTTTTTTTTATTGACTTACGTTCGATCGGTATATACGGCGGTTTTCGTCGTCCGCCGGGCGTTACCGAGTAGGACACATACAAAACGGACTTTAAACTGCAGAAGTACCGAAAAATTAAAATGACAGATCTGTCAGATTTGCAAAGAGCGTAGATTATTGGTGGCCGTATGCAAGTGATTTAAATGGTGGTTGTATCAGGAGGAACTGTCTCGAACCTGTGAAAAAGATGGGAAGACATCTTTAGCTAAACAAAATTCTGGAAGAAATTATAAATCCGTTGTAAGGATTAAGAAGAAAGAACTAAAAATTACAAAAAAAAAAAGAAGAAGAAAAGTCCTTAACAATCGTCTGGATAATCTTATTTAAACAAAAATTGTTCCCCTATAGTTTCATAAGTTTGGATTACATGGGAAGTCTGAAATCAGAAAATCACTGCTCTCGAACACAAATGTTCAAAACACGGCGTAGAAACGTAAAAAAAAAACCCCACTGCTCTCGAACATAAAGGTTAAAAAAAAACGGCGTAAAAACGTTAAATAAATAGACTGCTCTCGAACACAAAGGTTACAAAAACGGTGTAGAAACGTTAAAAAAAACACTGCTCTCAAACACAAATGTTTAAAAAACGGCGTAGAAACGTTAAAAAACGCTGCTCCCGAACACAAATGTGTAAAAAACGGCGTAAGAACGTAAAAAAAAAAAAAAAATTCAGTGCACTCGAACACAAATGTTCAAAAAACGGTGTAGAAACGTTAAAAAAAACACTGCTCTCAAACACAAACGTTTAAAAAAAACGGCATAGAAACGTTTAACGTTTTTTAATAAAAACACTGCTCCCGAACACAAATGTGTAAAAAAAAAAAAAAAACGGCGTAAGAACGTAAAAAAACAATGCTCCCGAACACAAATGTTCAAAACACGGTGTAGAAACGTTAATAAAAACAACGCTCTCAAACACAAATGTATAAAAAACGGAATAGAAAGGTAAAAAAAAAAAAACACTGCTCCCGAACACAAATATGTAAAAAAACGGCGTAAGAACGTAAAAAAAAACGGTGCTCTCGAACACAAATGTATATAAAAAAAAAAAACGGCGTAGAAACGTTAAATAAAAACACTGCACCCGAACACAAATGTTCAAAAACGGCGTAAGAACGTAAAAAAAAAAAAACAACAACAGTGCTCTCGAACTCAAATGTTCAAAACACGGTGTAGAAACGTTAATAAAAACAACGCTCTCAAACACAAATGTTTAAAAAACGACGTAGAAACGTTAAAAAAACACTGCTCACAAACACAAATGTTTAAAAAACGACGTAGAAACGTTAAAAAACACTGCTCCCGTAGACAAATGTGTAAAAAACGGCGTAAGAACGTAAAAAAAACAATGCTCCCGAACACAAATGTTCAAAACACGGTGTAGAAACGTTAATAAAAACAATGCTCTCAAACACAAATGTTTAAAAAACGACGTAGAAACGTTAAAAAAAAATACTGCTCTCGAACACAAAAAAAACGGTGTAGAAATGTTAAGAAAAAACAATGCTCGTAAACACAAATGTATAAAAAACGGCATAGAAACGTAAAAAAAACCCACTGCTCTTGGACACAAATGTATAAAAAACGGCATAGAAACGTAAAAAAAAACCCACTGCTCTTGGACACAAATGTATAAAAAACGGCATAGAAACGTAAAAAAAAAACCCACTGCTCTTGGACACAAATGTTTAAAAAACGGCATAGAAACGTAAAAAAAACCCCACTGCTCTTGGACACAAATGTATAAAAAACGGCATAGAAACGTAAAAAAAAACCCACTGCTCTTGGACACAAATGTATAAAAAACGGCATAGAAACGTAAAAAAAACCCCACTGCTCTTGGACACAAATGTTTAAAAAACGGCGTAGAAACGTAAAAAAAAACCCACTGCTCTTGGACACAAATGTATAAAAAACGGCACAGAAACGTAAAAAAACCCCACTGCTCTTGGACACAAATGTTTAAAAAACGGCGTAGAAACGTAAAAAAACCCACTGCTCTTGGACATAAATGTTTAAAAAACGGCGTAGAAACGTAAAAAAAAAACCCCACTGCTCTTGGACACAAATGTATAAAAAACGGCATAGAAACGTAAAAAAAACCCACTGCTCTTGGACACAAATGTTTAAAAAACGGCGTAGAAACGTTAAAAAACACGGCTCTTGAACCCAAATGTTAAAAAAAAAAAAAAAAAAAAAAACAAATTAAAAAAAAAAACGGCGTAGAAACGTTAAAAAAACACTGCTCTGGAACATAAATGTTTAAAAAACGGCGTAGAAACGTTAAAAAAAAAACACTACTCACGAACACAAGTGTTCAAAAAACGGCGTAGAAACGTTAAAAAAACACTGCACTCGAACACAAATGTTTAAAAAAACGGCGTAGAAATGTTAAAAAAAAAACACTTCTCTTGAACACAAATGTTTAAAAAACGGCGTAGAAACATTAAAACCACTGTTCTCGAAAAGAAATGTTAAAAAAGTGGCGTTGAAATGTCAAATCCGCAGAGCAATGGGAGAATGTTATTTTTATCTCATGAATCATTTGTTACTCTATTTCCAACTTCTGGTCGAGTATATTTTTCGAGACGGCCCCACCTGCCCCCAATAAAAAGCATTCAATCTGAATTAGATCCTTCTAACCGTGAAACATTCACTGGTTTACGTATAGTTTACTTAGGTGAACGAATCAAGATGATTTTAAAACTTTGGGCGACAAAGTTCATCAGTTGGTCAGGGAACTGTTTCCAAACGGAAATGCAATCTTTCAGGATGATAATGCTCCAATTCGCACGATAAAACCTTATAACCAACAATTTAAGTAGAACATGCAATCTGGTCACAACAATCCCCAGATTGAAATATTATTGACCAGTTATGGTGTATATATATTTAGTTGGAATTCATCATTGAGATGAGTATTATTTATATAATCACTTGTGCCCACACTACGTGAGCACCCTCGACAAACCCAACAGGCTGCTAAATCCCACCCCCACACTGTAGAGATCCCTAGATGTAAAAGATCTTTTTACTCCAATAGTTTCTTCCCCAGAACCGCTAGACTCTGGAATTCCATTCCAGGTCCCTGCTTCCCCAACAGTACTGACGTGCAGAAGTTCAAGTGTAACGTGAACCGACATCTTGCTGCCCAAATCCCTACATAGTACCCCAGTAGTTGTTGCCCCGGATAGTAGCCCCTACACCAAAGTGGCAATTTGCCTTGTTTGGGGTGAAAAATGTAATAATAAAAAAAAAATTATTTATTGCGTATTATTGTGGATTTATAAGACCAAAAAATCCAACGTTGATCGCCCTTCGGGGCCCGTGGCGCAGTGGATAGGGACGTTGAATTTCTACGGCTCCATGTGAGAATTGTCTGAAGATAGTAATTTCAATCCTATCCGATGCCAGAGATTTACTTGGCCAAAACGTAGTGAGACGACAACAACTATGGAAGGCAGTAATTGCTAAGAATGCAGTTAGGAGATTCGGAATTCCTATCCCGTCGCGGTTACCACCTATCGAAGGCCAACACCATCAGTCAACTTCATAAGAGGGTTGTTCCAAAAGTAAAGCCTCCTATTTTTTAAATTAAAAATGTTGAAGATCTAAGAAAACGGGAGTGATATCGAGATATGAGATATTTTTTTATGCCTTAGAATTAATTTTTTTACGCAGTCATCATCATTCTCAATGCACATTTGCCAGCGATGAACGACTGTTGTTCTTGGGCGTCAAACAGTTTAAGAGCTGCAAAGACAGAAGTGATACCATTAAAACGAGCGATCTTTTGTGCGCCTGATTTTACTTTTCTACATAGTCACCGCCATTCTCAAGCCGCTATTGCCAGCGATGAGCGATGACTGTGCATGGGCGTCTGGAGTGCGCTTTGTCATGCGATAGAACAACATCCCATTATTATTATCGAAACATTTGATGATTAATATTCAAGCCATGGAGTTTGATTAGCAGATAAATATTTATGAAAATGGAAAGATATTCTTTGTATCGATTTCTCTATTTTTGCTTGTGATCTAAAACTCTATACAACTTAATTATCTTATGCCAATCGATATTGATTTGAGGTTTTGTCTTTGAAAGTTTATCAATATCTTCGTGTTTTGACGACTCGCAGTTCTTTTGTTCATCGTTTCCGTCTCGTATTTTAAATGAGTCGTTTTAATCAAGCATCGATTTGTTTTCTCGATTAATTTGTGATCAAGCAAATCCGTTTATGCATTTAATGCAGAGTAGTGCACCCGATGACCTACGCAAAGGAGTGTCCTATATCGCAACACTGGTATTCCTTACACAGTATTAGACTGATCCGTTAACGTTTTTGAATTTCTGAGGTGAAGAGTGATAATTCATATTATTTGAATTATTTGAAGTACCGTTTTCATTTTGAGCGTTATTCGCACAACGTTTCAGTCGATGTAAACCCCGGCCTTCTTGAGGTGCATCTTGTCGAACTCGGGAACATTTCTGTCGAACTCGGGAATCTACACGGAATTTCAAGCGGAATACTTTATTTACATAGAAGTAGTATGCTCTCGTTCCGTTCCTCAATGGCCCGTGGCGTAGTTGATAAAGTACTTGGTAAAATTCAGTTGTAAGTTACACTCTTATGGAGGGTGAAGGTTCCATCCAGAGTGCAGACGACACTAAAATACAATTGCGTATGACTAAGGACTTCTACTGAGCCATGACAGACGGGACGAGAACATGCTAACTCCGTTGATTGAATAAAGTGTCCGTTAGAAAGATTCGCAAGTTAGACAGAAAGATTTCAGAGTTAAACAGAACTATTCCCGAATTCAACAAGATAAACCTGAAGAAGGCCAGAGATTACATCGATCGAAACGTTGTGCAATTAACGCTCAATGATCCAAATAGTATTAATAAACTTGTCACATAATATAATGTGGTACAAGATCGGAAGGTCGGATGAGAAACAAACCAGCGAAATGTTACGCTTTCATTAATAAACTGTTCTTTATACGAGCTTTTTGCGCCCGCTTCTTTTATGCAGTTTTCAAATTTAAAAAAAAATTAATTCTATCTTTTTCTACTTCTTCTTTAATAGTCAGCGACTGGCTTAAATGTCCGTTATAGAAATAAAATGTGAATTGCCTATTTTCTTCGTTTTCTCTTTATTATTGATTGATTTTGCCGTTTATATTCGTCATCGTTTTTAGCTTTTTTTAAGTAAAAAGATGACACAAGAAAGACGTTCACACTGTTTTATTCAAGGTTTTATTTGGAAAAAATGGACTAAATGGAGAGAGCGAAAAAGGAAGAGAAAGAGACTATATAAAATAATCATTTCCTTCTTAACTTAGTTTTCTAACTTAAGAAATGAGCGACGTAGGCGGACAAACATCGAAGTAACATTCGCTAAGATTAGCAATTTTCTACATCATGTTTAGGCCGCTTCTCGTTCGTATGGCTTCCATAAAAGAACGAATATGATATGAAAACCCATGTTTTCTTCGCTCGAAAAATTGACGTTATGTCATCGTTCGACACCTATTTTGTCTACCGCGTTTGATCTCTGCCCCGTGCCTTGTCACACATTATTCATGCAACCCTGAGAACAGTTCTGTGTTACAGATTTGTAATATTCTGACACGCACTAAGATTGATCCTTGCAAAAAACTAGCTGACAATCGCTATTTACTTTCGTATTGGGCACTTTCATTAATAGTGCACGCATAAAACTCTAGTCCCCTTCTAAGTAATCTTCTCCAGCTGCAAGGCATTTGTTATACCGTTTTCACAACTTTTGGAAGGACCTATGAAAGTACTCTTAAGTGAGCTTGTTAATGACCCTCGTCACAGCCGCTTTCATCTCCTCAATTGTCTCATAACAACAGCCCCTAAGGTTTTCCTTGAACTGAGGGGGATCATCAAAAGTCACAGGGAGCAAGGTCTGGACTATAGGGAGGGTGAGGACCTGACTTCTTGGTCATGACAACGTCTGATCTTCTCTGAGTACCCTTGGGACAAACTTCGTGCAAATCTTCCGCATCATTGCCAGCAATGACCGATGGTTGTTCTTCCCTATTGGGTTGTTGAAATCTGCAGTTCCCACATCAAACTGTGCATTCATTGTCTCTATACATACAAGACGGTCCTTATCCGTTAAATTCTTTGTTTGGTCAATCAACTCTAGCGTTCTGACTTTCTTACTCCTCCCACATCTCTCATTATCCCTCGCAGGTTTTCTATTTTCCTTGAATCTCTTCTGCCACTCAAAAATTGATGCACGATTCATGCAAGATGGCCCAAAAGAAGTCTGAAGGATTTCATGTGTTTCTGTGGCATTTTTCCCAAGTTTAAAACAGAATTTTATTGCATATCGTTCTTCTAAAGTATCCTCACATCCAGATTGCATTGTTGAAATTCACCAGCTGTGACAATCAGGCTTTAGTAGAGTGTATTCCAATTCCTGGTGTAGCTGTCCATTTGAACCTGAAATCGTAAAAATTGGTCAATCATCTCATAAAATGTATAGTAATAACATACTGAATTTTTAAGAGTCTACGACAATTTTAAATTCCTGCACAAAATAAGTCTGGAAACTTATTGAAGGCACCTCGTTGATGAAAAGCTGCAATTCAACTTTCATTTAAATAATAATCTATTTCATAATTAACGCTTATTTGAATAACGTCTTTTCGCTTAACTTTTTCGTGTGTCTTTAATAATAAACAACACATGTTATTTAAGTGTCTTCAATAAGATTCTCGCTCCAGCTGGAAGTTTTCTTTCGGCACCAAACCCAACAGAGTCTGGATCATTGTTGGGGTGGCTTGTTCCTTGTTAATTGAGGTATGTCTCTAGTACTGCGCAGTTCTAGAAGGTCCACCCTTCAAAGCTTTGCCTTCTCACTCTTTGATTGAAGGTTAGTTGATTACTAATCGCCTGAGGCAATTCTACCGGGAAATGTCGAAGGATTACCCAGAGACTTTTTCCAGAGTGCTCTTCCTCTAGAACGCTAGATTTTCAAATCTCACTTTCCTACCCTTGTGTCGCATCATCCGGCGTTGGATGGAGATAAATAATTTCTCGCGTTTTTACATAATAGATTAGTACACCATGTTAGTTCACTTAGTACAACTCACGACGTTTGATGAACACGTGTTAGTGATAGGCGGACGCCATATTGAATAACTACTAGAGACAAGGGAAATAACTAAATATATAGAAAGCCACCAAGTTCGATAACTTGAATTTTTATGCAGGCATTTTCTACAGGCATTTTCTACAGGCATTTAAAATTGTTATATACTCTTAAGAATTCAGTATGTTATTAACATTCCTGGTGTCTTCTGGTGTCAACCAAGATAAAAGAGCAAAGCGAATAATAATAATGAAATGTAGATATATTTATTTACTAATTTTTATTCCGATGGCCATTAATCATTTTAGGCAAACAAGGTACTTAAAAATATCCTAAATTTTCCAGAATAATTTGCCAGAAAAAGATCAGAACAACAAACCCCAAACAAAAACTTGCATCCGTAAACATTTTTATGAGTTAATTTTTATCAAAATAATTTCTGTATTTATTGGCTAATAGTTGAAAAGCCTGACCCACAAAGATATGTCGATACAAATGGAAGCAATGCACGGATATTTCCGACACTTTTGGGTAGGATTCGCACATCAGGGGCCAAAATTTTGTTATTGATTTTTCATCAAACAT
Organism: Euprymna scolopes; assembly: GCF_053919585.1. Classification (NCBI taxonomy): domain Eukaryota; kingdom Metazoa; phylum Mollusca; class Cephalopoda; order Sepiida; family Sepiolidae; genus Euprymna; species Euprymna scolopes. The sequence continues at coordinate 10,030,324 of NC_136511.1, read as the reverse complement.
ATCTCTTGCTTCCGAATCAGTTTTTAGCTCAAGGAATTCATCTTGGCAATCATCTGGAACTCTTTCAACTGGAAATTTGAATGGATTTCTTACCAAATCGAACTCATCATCACCAAGTTCAGGAAAGTATCTGCTGAATTCATTTTTCAGTGCCGTCAAATGCTGCAAAATTTCATATTTTTGCAAATTGTGGAAGCATCTTATCTTCACCACAAATATCAAGAATGGATGTCAGTTTCTCAAACATAGCTACATTTTTTGTATTGATTTTTCTCTTCCAATTTTCAAGCTTGCTCATAAAAGCTCTCAAGGCAGCTATGAATTTTATAATATTTGTATTCCTTCCTTGCATCTGAAGATTCAGTTTATTCAGCTGCTCGAATATATCAACCAAATAAGCAAGACACATGATCCATTCTTCATTGTTTAGTCAGGCAAGAAATTCAGTCTTATCTTGAACCTCGAAAAACAATTTGAGCTCGTTCCTAAGTTGAAATATTCGCTCAGTTACATTTCCTCTTGACAGCCAACGGACGTTTGTGTGAAAAAGAAGTGAATTATGAGTAGCATCCATATCATAACATAACTGCTTGAAAAGTTGTGAGTTTAGAGCTCCTCCTTTGACAAAATTCACAATTTGAATTATTTGATCCAAAACCTCAAACGGAGCTGGAAGTGTTTTTGGGGCTTTGAGTGTTTGACGATGGATCAAACAATGAATGTCTTTCGTTTTTGGAGCCCTCCTTTTCACACATACTTGGAATCCTGATTTTGTCCCTAACATAGCTGGTGCTCCATCTGTACAGCACCCACACATATTATCCCACAAAAGATTCTCTGAGTCGAAAAAAAGTGAAACCTTTTCTAAAATATCTGAGGCCTTCGTCGTTAGTTCAAGAGGAGAACAAAAAAAGAAAGTCCTCTTTAAATAAACCTGCATGAACATACCTTGCAAACACCATCAACTGGAAACATGATGCCACATCGGTTGATTCATCAAGTTGAATTGAAAATAATCCAAATGCTGAAGACTTGATCTCTTGCACAACTTGATCCTTGATGTCATTGGCCATATCGCTATCCTCCTTTGAACAGTACTGTTTGAGAGTGGAACCGCTGCAATTTTTTTCTTCATCTCATCTTTCCACCATTTTGAGAGAGCAAAGCTTAATCAAATTTTCCCCAATTGTGTGTGGTTTTTTTCTGCTTTGCTATTTCAAGAGCTACAAAATAAGAAGCTTCAGTAACTTTCCGTTTATTTTCTTTAAAATCTGTTGATACCAGCCTCATCTTTTTTACAGCATTCCCATGACGTTAAAAAAAAGTTTATGTTGAGGATGAACATTTTGTAAATGTTGCTTCATCTTTGCTGGTTTCATGAAATCGTTTGTCAAAGCTTTATTACAAATAATACATTGAAGCCGTTCTTCTCCATTGATGACGATAGATGTGAATCCATACTCAATATATGAATGATCATAATTTCTTTTTTTGATACTCATGATGGGCTCAAAATTCTGTAATTAAGACATAGAAAATTCGAAATTATAAAATATAAAATTTACAAATGGAACTTTTTACAGACAATTTTATAGATTTAATTTTTCTGTAATCAGCATCATGGCTGACAAGAAGAAGTATACAATGACAAGGATGCATAAACAAGAATGTGTAATATGCTTAATTACAAGAGAATATTCACCGTTTTAGTACATAAAAACTAGACTAGCTAGCGAAGCACAGTCACAAAAACTGGCATAATCAGAATAGCTAACAAAGAGAAAACAACTGGAATTATAATGGGAATAAAAACAGATAACAGAGACACATGCAGACAGTAGAAGAAACAAAATTATTGTAGGGTACCTACATACTTCGAGATAAAATTCAGCAAAAGATAAGAGGTTAATGTAGTTTGCTTGAAGCATTGTTTAGTATGTACATAAATGTGATTCGTAGAAGGCAATACAATGCAGTAGTAAAACAGGGAGATACTAACTGAAGCAAACGAAGAAAAGATTTATAAATACAATCTGAATGCAGTATATACATCTATTTAAATATTTCATACATACATTATATTTAAGGTTGTATTGAGATTATTTGCGTCAGACGGTCTGTTGTAAAATCTGTGAATTTATAATATTTCGAGAATAGGTATCTCTTCCTCAGATATGTGTTCGACTTCGCTCAAACGTGCATAGTAAACAGGCCACCTATACTGCAGAAATGGCGACTTGAAATATATTATTTAATATTTGCTATTATTACAATAATATTTTAATTAATTTTGTGGGACTATCAAAATTCAGCATTATTTAGTTTAATTACTTACGGTAATATTTGTATGATTATGATTAAAATATTTTATTATTTTATATTTATTTATTTAATTTTTTTAAATTTATTTTTTTTCTGCGTTCTCATTAGACCGACCGTTGAAATTTGAATTTCTGTTAAATTAAATTAAGATTTGACTATCAAGGGGGATAACTTGTTGACCTAGCAAAGGGAGATTACCGTATTGGTTGAATAATTTTTATTCTTTCTTTTTTTTGTAGTTAATTAGTTAAATTTAAATTTAAAGATTGTCAGTTCCTTAGTTTATTTATTATTTCTGATATTTTAATATAACCTTAATTAGTATGATCTAACTTGTTAGTAATAATTATCATTTAGTGCATATTGAGAATGGCTGAAATAATTTGATCTTTAAACTTAGTATAATCTTATTTGTAGTGATAATTATTAATTAATGTCTATTGGAGTTGTTTGAAACCATTAATCATTATTTATTAAGTATATGTTTATGATATTCTGTTTTGAATTATTATTATTATTATTATTATTATTATTTATTTTTTTTTATTTATTTATTTCAGTGTGGCGGTGGCTACTATGGATTTACAATATTCGGCCCTGAGCATCTCCAGTAGATCTTTTCTCCAAAGTCATAATTCACCCCCTTAAATCCCTAAATGCACCCGGGGGGTGAATTCCACCCCTAATGAGAACCCCTGCTCTAAATATTTAACTATAGAGTTGTTATTTTTCCCGATTTCTGTAAAAAATTATAAAAAAATGTCAAATGTGCAGATATTTTCCTAAACGTAAAATTACACTTGTGGGTGATAATATTTTAGCTTTACTATTTTTTTTTTTTTAAATCAATAAATATTTATTATTTTATCATTATGGAAGATTTTACCTTAAACAAAACCAAATAAAAAAGACAATTAAAAGAATCGTTTTGGCATCGGAAAATAGGCATCATTTTTTTCGATTCTGATATCCCCCAAATTTGTCAATGTTTCCGATTCCCAATTCCGATTCAGATTAATCGTCCCAACACTAATATATATTATGCTAAAGCTGAGAGAGCCAACGTTTGTTTCCCTAAGGTTATCTTCCAAATATTTTAATTATACAAAGTACACTCTCAAATATTCATCACGTTTATGATTGGATTATACATCGTTGTAACAAGTCAAACTCTACGATGGAATTGAAGAACAATTGAAAATAAGTTAAAATTATTTTCAGTTTTGTTCCAGTCACAAAAGCATAACATACGAATATGGCTTCACTCTAAATGCATATTTCTTAGAGAGTTATCGCCCTTGGAGCGATTCAACGTTCAGCATCTTTAAAATCCAATTACTCTTCGTGACTAAGAAAGATTTCAATCACGTTTCCCCAGTCTTCCTTAGTAAAGTTTTTTTCTTGCTTTTCCTCTCTTTAAAAAAAAAAAAAAGCAAAAATTAATCTATGGCCGAACAAATCAAGCTGCATTGTCTACAAGAAGTCAAGCTCAAATGGAAAATAATTGCTTCCCCTCCATCCCCACTCTTACTCCCATGTTCCTTTTTTCTCCCTCTTTCCTCTTCTCTCTCTGTTTCTTTCTATCTTTTCTTCTTCCCCCTTCCTTTCTTTCTCTCTTACTCACGTTGATTGCAAAACATCCTCGGGTCGCGTTCTCGTCTTGTCATCAACGAAATCAAAAATGGGAAAGTTGATTAAAATTGTGATTTGAAAAAAATTAATTCCTACAAAATGTTCTTTAAAGATGTTGTTTTCCTGAAAGCGTGAAAAAGGGGGTGAAATAAGGAGAAACCAATCACAGCCGAACACATTCGAAAACGTTTTATGGAAAATTTTTATAAAGAACAATGGATGGGAACATTCAATGTGTGTATGATTACAGTGATAGTTTGGTTTGATGAATAGATTTCCCCCGTTTCCCTGATGCTGTAAATATCACAAAGCAAACACAATCGCATTTTTTTTCGGATTTATGTAGTAATGTCCATATTATTTTTATTTTCTTTTTAAAGTAAATTACATCTTATTCTTCTGATTAGTCGGGGCGCTAAATATTAAAAAATTGACATAATAATTATACGAATGTTTCTGCGCTACGAAACACGTGCTGTAAAGAATTGAACATTTTAACATGCTGCAAGAAATAAACGGTAAGATTAATACCATCTTGAAATTTGTAAGAAAGCTTTTTTGTCATTTATTTGTATATGCTCTGTAATTATATTTAGCATACACCTTCACCAAAAAAAAAAAAAAAATGAAAAGAAAAAAAAAAGGATTGGTATAAGGCAAAAATTAATGTAGTTCAAAATATAATCGAACAAGCAAGTTTTCCCATAAATGTGTGTGTGTGTGTGTGTGTGTGTGTGTGTGTGTGGTCACGAATAGGCTCCTATATGGTTGACTATTTAAAAAAACTGATTACATATAATAATGATGGAAGATGTATCAAGACACAGAAATGGGTATGTTTGATCCTGCAGAACGGTGGTTCATTAAAATTGTGGGGTCTGCGTTCACGCCTAGTCTACAAAGTATGGAAATAAAAAATATAAAAATTAAAAAAAAAAACGTTTACAAGTGTTTTTGATATAAATGTACATAAAAATACTTTGATTAGTATTTTTAACTTAAATAGGGATGGTATAATAAAAGTTGTGGGGGTCTGCGTTCGCGCCAGGCCGCCATAGAATGGAAATAGGCACAAACTTTAATAAAGACTTTTCATATCTATCTGCGTAAGTATACTTTGATAATTATGTTTCAGTTTGAAGAAATATGGTATAATAAAATTATGGGCTGTTCGTTCGTGCCTGACTTCCATAGAATGGAAATTTGTCACAAAAAACAAGGTTTTTTAATATAGACCCACAGAATATTGTGATAAGTGTTTCAGTGTGAACAGGTATGGTATAATAAATTATGGGGTTTATCTATTTTATTTTTACTTTCATCATATTTTACTTTGGTTTTGATACCCCCAAATTCGAAGCTATCTCTTTACAACCCTTCCTTTTCATAACCTATCATACTTTCATAAACCAGAGTCCATTTTCTGTAGGCTGTTTTTGAGCCCAGTCAACGACGGGTACTTTTGCTAGTGTATATATATATATATATATATATATATATATATATATATATATATATATATATATACTCGATTAAACCTAGAACCCCATCTTCGAACGTAGACCCCTACTACCAGGACTCCTTCTCCAACATCAGGGGTCTACGTTCCAACCTTCCAGAGGTTGAAACCCAATTACAGGAGACGAAACCGAACATATTATTTCTAAGTGAAACTGGAATAGGGCCGACCACTTCCCTAGATGAGTTCATAATTAACGGATACTCTAACTTAACAGCTAAATCTGGCCCCCAAGATCGCCATGGGCATGGAATATGTGCCTACATTAAAGATGGCTTCCCATGTGGTAGAGATATCTCCAGTGAAGACCCTAATTTACCTCATATGTGCTTCCGGGTTGCACTTGCTTACACCACTGCATTTATATTTGCCCTCTATCGCCCCCACAACAGCAGAGTTGCTATCTTTCAGAGTATATCTAAGAAAATTGACCATATCCTGTCTGCTCATCCTTCGGCTAACATCCACATCTGTGGTGACTTCAACGTCCATAACATGGAATGGCTGGCCCATTCAAATAAGACAGACGATGAGGGGAGGTTTTGTCATGATTTTGCCATTGCTTATGACCTCACTCAGATTATTCGCGAACCCACCCGTGTGCCCGAAACACCCGGTCAATATGCAAGCCTCCTAGACCTTTTTCTCTCAACTTCCCCTGAGCTATGTTCATGTTCCGTTCATTCTCCTCTAGGATCCTCCGACCACTCCGTCGTATCAGTTAAGATAAAAACGAAATGTAAGAAGTCCCCAGACGTACCCCTCCACCGTACTGTATACCGATACTCTATGGCTGACTGGGATAGCTTCCGTACATTCATATCTGATTTACCTCTGCACTCCATGTTTAAAAAGAAGTGTCCTCTATAGTATCAGATCTGACCGAATGGTTAATTGTAGGCATAGACCAATTCATACCATCTAAAAAATTCCAACAAAAACCTAACAGCCAGCCATGGTTCTCCCCAGAATGTGCTGCTGCTATCGCACACAGAAATCACTTTTTCCATAGCTACCAACGTAATAGATGCACTGAGACTAAAGCTGCTTTCAGGACTGCCAGCAACCACTGTAAAAGAGTAATAGAAAATGCAAGAGAGCTATATGCCCAGTCTGTTAAATCCAAGGTAGCTGATCAGCGGCTTGGTTCCCACGAGTTTTGGCAAATAACAAATAGGATCCTGAACAGAAGTGTGAGTTCTATCCCAACCATTATCAATGGACCAGAGGTCATCTCGTCAGCGTCAGACAAGGCCAAACTATTTGCAAAGAACTTTGAAGCTAATTCTACCCTATGCGACGAAGGCCATAAACTCCCCATATTTCCTCCTATAACACAGAACAAGCTACATACAAATATCCGTGCATGAGGTCGCCAAGCTAATCAAGAACCTAGATTCCAGTAAAGCAACTGGCCCTTATGGTATCCCAATTATAGTGTTAAAAAAGCTTCAACCAGAACTTGCTCCCATACTTACAAAACTATTTAAGCGCTGCCTTAAGGAGAAGTGCTTTCTGACTCCCTGGAACGCTTCATCAGTTTGCCCTGTATTTAAGAATTCAGGTGATAAGTCATATCCCTCTCAGTACAGGCCAATAAGTCTCCTATGTGTTATGAGTAAGTTGCTGGAATCCATATTAAATAGAGAAATAGTCAACCACCTCAGAAGGAACAACCTCCTTAGTGACACACAATATGGTTTCCGTTCTGCAAGATCTACCGCAGATGTGCTGACGGTTATATCCCACAGGATTAGTGAATCTCTTGACAAAGGCTTCCTTTCTAGGGCAATTGCTCTTGATATATCAAAGGCCTTCGACAAGGTATGGCATAAGGGTCTACTTCACAAGATTTCTGGCTACGGTATAACTGGAAATGTTTTCTCAATTATTAAATCTCTCCAATAGGCTCATAAGAGATGGACAAAAATCGGAGGCCTGCAATATAAATGCTGGAGTCCCTCAGGGGTCAATCCTGGGCCCAACTCTCTTCCTGATCTACATCAATGACCTCCCTAAACACATACTTAAATCATTTGTTGACATCTTTGCTGATGACACGATCATCTACGGCAACACATCAAAGGCTGTAAATGACAAAGCTCTCTCTGATTCTCTCTCCTCTGATCTTGAGCACGTGGTTCAGTGGGGGAAAACGTGGCTGGTTACCTTTAATGCATCCAAAACCAAACTCCTATCCTTACATCATCAACGCTCTGATCCCCATCTGGCATCAATTGTGATGGATGGCTCTCGTCTGGGTGAGGCCCAGTGTTCTTCTGGGTTTGACCTTTACTCCTGATCTGAAATGGAACACGTACATCAGGTCTGTTGCCAAGGTCGCTGGAAAGATGGTAGGATCCTTCTACCGCTCCAGAAGATATCTCACTACTGATGCAATTCTCTATCTATATAAAAGCCAAGTACGTCCAAAGATGGAATACTGTTGCCATATCTGGGCAGGAGCTGCTAAAAACAGCCTATCCTGCCTTGACAGAGTACAAAATAGACTTCGTGGCTTAGTGGGGTATGCCCTTTTCTCTACCCTGCAACCTCTCTCCCACAGAAGAGACGTTGCGAGCCTATCCTTGTTTTATCGTTATTTCCATGGCAGGTGCTCGTCTTAACTCCAATCTCTGACCCCCCCTCGCCAATCTTTCACGAAAAACACCCGTCTAGCTGAATCCACTGTGAAAAATTTCCCCCACTCTATATCTGTACCTAAATCAAAACGTGGATTCCATGAACAAAGCTTCTTTCTTAGAACTGCGCGCCTGTGGAACTCTGTTCCGTCTGCCTGCTTCCCACCGGACTACAACTTGGATGTCTTCAAGTCCAACGTTAACAAATTCCTAATGAACCGCCCCCTTAAGTAAACACTTCATCAAATCTCCACATTAACGTAATGTACTTGCAATAACCCCTTATCCCTGAGTGGCTTCCGGGCCTTGATCAGTGGTGATCACTGTGTAAAAAAAAAAAATAAATAAATTCTCGACACATTTTTTCGAGGTAAACAACTGATAATTCCTACAATGATAGCGTAAATTTTTGGAATCCCATTAATGTAGTGATTATATTTACATGTTTTTAATTGATTTGGATCAAAAGTTTATTTTTTTCTTCATATAGCTTTAAAGAATTAAAAACTTCCTATCCTTTATATACATATAGACTTGATGGAGGGGGAGACAAAAAAAGAAGGGAGATATAGATACATATAAAACGATTTATTTAGAAATTTGAAGTGTAGGATCAGGTTCACACATAAATTTATCGTAAAATAATCGTCTTGTTTTGAAACATTCTAGTGTGTTAGGGCAGTTAACCAAAACAAAATATTTTTTTTTCTATTAGAGATAAATTATATGCGTTTATTCAGATGGGATGTCTACTTTTTAAAGCGATTACGCATGGTTTTACGACGTTGCCAATCGAACTTAAATTAGTGGTAAACAATTTAGTTAACAGTTATTTTAATGGTGAATGCTCTGACGAACTGCAGCCACTTGTGCTCCCACGACGTAGTCACCCTCGACAAACCCGACAGGCAGCTAAATCCCACCCCCACACAGTAGAGATCCCTAGATGTAAAAGATCTTTCTACTCCAGTAGTTTCTTCCCCAGAACCGCTAGACTCTGGAATTCCATTCCAGGTCCCTGCTTCCCTAACTGTACTGACATGCAGAAGTTCAAGTGTAACGTGAACCGACATCTTGCTGCCCAAATCCCAACATAGTGCCCCAGTAGTTGCTGCCCCTGATAGTAGCCCCCTACACCAACGTGGTAATGTGCCTTTTTTGGGGTGAAAATATAATAAAAAAAAAAATAAAAAAAACATCCATAAAGAATTAGAATGGCCCTGAAATAATGATTATTTTACGTTAAGTTTATATTCGAAACTGATCTCTTAGTCTAATTGCTAAAATGATTGCTTTTCTTTCCGTTAAGTTTTTTAAAGTTTCACATGTAATCACCTTTAGAAGTAATATTTCATTTTGGAATGAGGATTTAGCTGAGAGTGTTAATTTA
>NC_136511.1:10005819-10018319 GCF_053919585.1 Euprymna scolopes | reverse complement strand
TCATTTCCTCACTTGGGTAGTTGTAACTTCATGCAAAGTTTCAGAAAAATTTAATGAGAAGTTATTGAGAATTTTGGGAACGAACGGACGGACAAACGGACGAAGATGATTTCTAAGGTCCTGGAAAATGCTCAATATTCGAGATAGTGCATCAGCATACGAGGGAAATTAAATTATGCAAATCAGCATTTACAAAATTTAATGTTCAAAAACAAGGAATACAACATAAATGTATTTATGTTTTTGTAATTTACAGGATTTAATTCACACACAAACACACACACAAGCACATATATAATTGTTGTATAGTTGGTTTCCGAGATATAAATTCAATAAACCCCGCGTGATTATTAAAGAGTGCTCAATGGAGGACAGAAGAAGTATATAGTCTTTACTATTGGTTACATATGTGCATAAAAGTTTCAGTGGTGTCCCAATTTCAAAGTGTAATCCGCACCCGTACATATTTTTATATACAAAACGAATTGAACTGTGATTCTCGTTTAAATAACGTTTCCTCCCTTGGTCTGACGAGATGGGTCAATCGTAAATGGCAGCTGAATTCTGCAGGAGATCTACAAACAAGCCCACAATGGAGGCAAGAATAAAGACTGCGCGAATGATCAGCTGGGATACTTGCAGATGCTTTGTTTCATTCACATCTAACGCGCAGTTGGTTAATTTCAGAACCGCCTGATGGCCCCCTGTCAGGCAGATCTCTATTCATTTCGTTGAGAAGCAATTCGTTCAAAATCACAAAAGGGAATATTTGCATATGTCAAATTCTTTTTCAATTTGTACTTAACGTGAAGCAGAGGTCTACCCACATTCCGCTGTTCACTGTTGAGCTCACCGTGCATCAATTGCTTTGGTATCCGGGCGTTTTCCATACGCAAGACATGTCCTGCCCAAGGTAGGTGTAATTGCATCAAAAAGCTTTCAATTCCGCTAACACCGCAGCGCATGTATAGGTCCGCACTAGACATCCGATTGCTAAAGCACAACTTGTTCTAATGCAGCTTTTGTAGAAGACATCAAGCTTCTGGATGTGATTGCGATAGACTGTCCATGATTCCAAGCCATAAAGCAGCGACGCTAGCACAACTACTTTATACAGAAGTACTTTAGTTCTTTAGCTAATCCCCCTATCATCCCATAACCGATGACACAGTTTCCCAAAAGCACTAGTTGCTTCCGCAATTCGATTTATGATTTCATCATCAAGAGAAGCATTCCAATTTACCTTATTACCAAGATAGGTAATTTTTTCTTTTTACATATTTCAGATATTTACCACCCATTCGGATTGGTATATAGGAAAGCTGTGTACTAGTGGCTGCTATTTACGCCCTGAACGTTTTTTGGTGTGAGTGAACCACTTCCGTATTCTTGATGCTGATTGTCAGACCAAAAGCCTTGCAAGCAGCGGAAAACCTGTCTACAAGCAGTTGCGCTTCCTCCTGAGAGCTTGCTCAAAGTGCATCATCGCCTGCAAACAAAAGACCCCTAATGACAGTTTGTCGAATGAGGGTCTTAGCATTGAGATGCTGCTAATTAAAGAAATCACCACTTTGTTCGGAATTTGAATTCTTCTACGCCTGTATCAATATCAGCAAAAGCACATTTCAGCATAATTGAAAAAAAAAAAGAAAAAAAAAGAAAAAAAACGAACAGTATAGGTGCCATTACGCAACTTGTTTGGTACCATTTGTCACATTGGAAGTTTCTGAAGACTCTTCATTTGAAACAACAGATGCCTTCATTTAATCATGAAGACATGATTACATTCAGCCGTAAAACCGCAAGAACTTTCTTGTCAACCTCACACACACACAAACACACACACACACACACACACACACACACACACACACACACACACACACACACACACACACACACACACACACACATGTATATATGTGTTAAAAGTCCACGTATGCTTCTAGGATAGTAATTTAAAGGTTATGAGGGTTTTTTGAAGTATGAAAACGATGTTACTTTTTGTATTTAATATTTTTATTGTTATTTTTTATATTTCAAGCGGACCTTCGCTCTTGGTCACAAAAAGTCTCGAAATGAAAAAGAAAAAGAAAACCGTTGAAAGAACTGGAAATTTGTAGTGTGGACAGCGTTCATTCCTAGTAATCATGTTCGAAAAAGTTCACGTGAATTATTTTAGCCGTTTGTGGAAGAAGATTGTGTTTTTTTAAATATTTTTTTAAATGTTGCAACGTAATATATATACCCTGACCCCTCTGACCTCATTCATTCTTCCACTCTTTCATCCCAAAATAGCGAACATTTCTGTAAAAGTCTGAGAACGCTACAGACGGCCAAAAAAACGGCCGGATAGCCGAAACAATAATGTAACTTAACATAAAGACACGGTAATAAAAAATGAAACGCATATTTGCTCTACAACAGTATCGAGCACTTTCTTCAGTTTTTATTAATTACCATCTCCACTATATATATATATATAATATATATATATATATATATATATATATATATATATATATATATATATATATATATATATATATATATATATATATACCAGGTTAACAAGAAAGTTATTGCGGTTTTTTACTTTTGAAATTCAGATAAACATTTCCGGACCAAACAAAAATTTATTGATCGAAATAGGCACCATCAGAATCAACACACTTTAGTTAATGAAAAGCAGGTGTATTTATGCCAGTGACGTAAAAATCTTGTGTTCTGGTAGCGATGAAGTCACTGAAGACGTTTCTGCTATCACTTAGGTTTTTCAGCATTTCTCACGCAGAAAGTTGTTGAGATACTTGAAAAAGTGGTAGCCGGTAGGTGAGAGGTTTGGAAAGTATGGGGATGATACAGAGTTTCGTAGCCCAATTTGTTCCTCTTCTACAGGGTCGTTTTAGCAACAGTCGGGTATTGTTGCGGAGAAGAATCGAGTCTTTTCTGTTAACTAATGCTGGATGTTGTTGTCAAAGTTTCTGATACATTCCATCCATTTTTTGACAGTACTTCATCCCCGTAATGGTTTTGCCTGCATTAAAAAAAGTGTAATAGATAAGATCGATCGCAGACCATCAAACAGTTAGCATGACGTTTTTTTGGTACACCTCTGGTTTCGGGAAGTGTCGTAGAACTTTGTTGGCGTCTAACCTAACCACCGAGCTGAGCGTCGTCGGTTGTTGTAAAGAACCCACATTTCATTGCAAGTCACAACCTGGCCAAGAAACTGATCGTTCTTCTTGCGTAAGAGAAGGGAAGATGACACTTCATAACAGCATTTCTTTTGCTTGTTGTTCAATTTGTGAGGTACCCATTTATCAAGGTTTTGTCTTTCCAAACTTTCTCGGTTGGAAATTGTCGTATACGTTACGTCTAGTTCAGAAGTAAGTCCCTGAATAGTTGTGCGTGGATTGGCTTCGACTAAGCCTCTTAATTGATCGTTGTCAACATTCGATAGCCGACCACTACGCTCATCATCTTCAAGACTCTCGTTGTCGCCACGAAATTTCTTAAACCACCATTGTGCTGTGCGTTCAGTAGTGATTTGATATCGCGAGCTGTTTCAGTAGGTGTTCGGCCTAGCTTGAATTGAAATAAGAAAATTATACAAATTTGCTTTTTTTTCATCTTGTATTCAACGTTCTGAAAAGAAGACATAATTATTTAAAAACGATTGTAATTTAAACGGTTAGATAGAGCGGAATTGAACAACAACATTAGGAAAGAGAAAGGAAAGATTTTTGTGAAAGGCTCAGTAATATGCATATATTAGTTGCATAGAAGAACACAAACTACTATGAAAAGGGCAACTTGGAAGCACGAGGTGGTTTGTCTTAGTTTTTCAACAGCTGAGAGAGAGTGAGAGAGAGAGAGAGAGAGAGAGAAAGAAAGAGAAAGAGATAGATAGATAGATAGAGAGAGAGAGAGAAAGAGATAGAGATATATAGATAGATAGAGAGAGAGAGAGAGAAAGAGAAAGAGATAGATAGATAGAGAGAGAGAGAGAGAGAGAGAGACAGAGAGAAAGAGATAGATAGATATATAGATAGATAGATAGATAGAGAGAAAGAGAGAGAGAAAAAGAGATAGATAGATATATAGATAGATAGATAGAGAGAGAGAGAGAGAGAAAGAAAGAGAAAGAGATAGATAGATATATAGATAGATAGATAGATAGAGAGAGAGAGAAAGAGATAGATAGATATATAGATAGATAGATAGATAGATAGAGAGAGAGAGAGAAAGAAAGAGAAAGAGATAGATATATATATAGATAGATAGATAGAGAGAGAGACAGAGAGAGAGAGAGAGAGAGAGAGAGAGAGAGAGAAAGAAATATATATATATATATATATATATATATATATATATATAGAGAGAGAGAGAGAGAGAGAAAGATATATATATATATATATAGATAGATAGATAGAGAGAGAGAGAGAGAGAGAAAGAGATAGATAGATAGATAAATAGAGAGAGAGAGAGAGAGAGAGAGAGAGAGAGAGAGAGAGAGAGAGAGAGAGAGAGAGAACAGACGACAGGCATTACAGTTGAAATTAATCGTGGGAAAGCAAGGGGGTTGAACAAATATTTTTCTTCATTTAATTTCCTTTCTTTCAATGATATATAAAGTAAAGTTATAACGCAAACTTATTTGAGAATACATCATTTGAAATCAAAATTAAAAAAAATTCGTAAGAACTTTCTTTTCAACCTAATATATACGCTTTTTAATTATTCTTTATAGGTAATGTAATATTTCACCTTGAATATTAAATCGTGGCATATTAAATGATTAAATATTAAATGATGGAATATTACACGCAAATCCAATTAGATGCCATATGCATAATTTGCTAAGAGCATTAAAGATTGTCTTAGTTATTTTTTTGTTTGAATTTGAAATATCTTTGTGCATTAACTCAACGATACTCTTATAATAGCTTTTTTTGGTAATGAAAAATTACAAAGATTCCATTAAATGAGATTATCTGACTTTCATCTTTTGTAATACTGATGGTGTTTTTAATAGTTCTGAATAATAAATACAAACTGGCCGATTGTATATGAATGGAATATTTGGTTCCTTTAATGAACTGCTTTCTAGGGGAAATACACGATTTAAAAAAATTCTGTTTGAGGAATTTTCTCTAGAATTAATCTGATGGTCTGCTGATCTCCATAAACGAAAGATACGTTTTTGTTGATTAAAATTTCATTTTTAAAATGAAAAATATGTTTTTGAAAAACTTTAGTAATAACAATGGACGACCTTTGTTTTCTATAACTGAATTCACACTGTCAACGACCTTATCCGTAAAATTATTTAGATTTCAATGTCAAACATAAATCGAGCTCATTTTCCATCTGCACTCGTGATATTCATCTAAATGGTTATGTAATCCTTGGAATAAGTGACAGTTCGAGGACGTTAGGCACAGACAATAAGGCAATATTCGTTCACCAAATTCTCTGGAGGTCAATATTCTTATCTGTGAACTAGCATTACTATGGTGCAAGATGAATCTCTTTCTGTTGATCCAAAAAAGGTCATTTTTAGGTCAACATGGGTGAGAATGCTACAGAAAAATATGAACTACGTTTTAATAACCTGAAAGAAATAGTTATTAATAAATATAGTGACAAGTTTAAGTAATAACATTACGCTAAAATAAATTGGAATTGTTTATAATGTTCCTTCGGCAATCCGACAAAAGTTTTGCACTGACCTCATATGTTTATATAGGTTGTTTATTTGTGCACGAAACAGTTGTTATTTTACGTTGAATCATTTTGAAATTATACAAAATCAACGAATAAATATTTGGTCATTGGAATTAAAAATACAATTATTTACTTTATCTATCTATCTATCTATCTATCTATCTATCTATCTATCTATCTATCTCTTTCTCTCTAAATGAGTTGCCTTCAATAAGTTTCTAGACGTTTTTCGTATGCGCTCTTTTATTGATAGTACACACATGAAACTCTAGTTCCTTTCAAAGTAATCTCCCCCGGCTGCAATGCACTTGTAGTACCATTTCAACAATTTATGGAAGGCTTCATGGAAGTCCTCTTGTGTAAGCGTGTCAACAACCCTCATCACAGCCTTTTCATATCCTCAATTGTCTCATAACGACAACCTCTAAGGGTTTCCTTAAGCTTAGGAGATAACCAAATGTCAGAGGAAGCAAGATCTGGACTATAGTCTGTGACAAGGATGGAGTTATGGATTGGTGCATTGTCCTAGTTGAAATGCCACTGACCCGATTTTAAGAGTGCTGGCCTCTTACGACAGAATCTCGTCCTGAACTCCCTTAAAATCTAAAATCTAAAACATACGAGGTGCCTTCAATAAATTGTCATAGACTCTTGAAAATTCAGTATGTTATTGCTATACATCTTATGAGATGACTGATCAATTTTTATGTTTTCAGGTTTAAATGAACAGCTACAGTAGGAATTGGAATACACCCTACTAAAGCCCGATCGTTACAGCTGGTGAATTAAAAAAAATACAATCTGGACATGAGGATACTTTAGAAGAATGAGATGCAATAAAATTCTGTTTTAAACTTGGAAAACTGTGAAACTGTGAGGGATGATAAGAAGTATGGAAGGACTAAGAAAGTCAGAACACAGCAGTTGATTGGCCAAATAAAGACTTTCATTGATAAGGACCGTCGTGTGTCTATAAAGACAATAAATTCACAGTTTAATGTCAGCGTGGAAACTATACACACAATTATTCGCAAGGAACTGAAGATGCAGAAGATTTGTGCGAAGTTTATCCCAAGGATGTTCAGAGAAGATCAGAAAGAAATACGTTGTCATGACAGCAGGGAGATGGTCGATCTGATCAATTCAGATTCCGCAGTTCTTGATGCTCTGGTGACCTGCAATGAAAGCTGGATCTACTGCTATGACCCAGAGACCAAGAGACAGAGTGGCATGCTGGATCTCCCAGAGCCAAGAAGGCCAAGCAGAACAACACCTAAAGATTTATGGTGATCCATCAATTTTTTTCAAACTTTGACCCTTATTATGACCTCTTAACATTTATTGTTTTGGGCTCAAATCAAGTTATTAAGTTAGATCCATGTCCAAGGAACCTATACCTAAAATTTCAAGTGTTTAGACCTAAAATTATCGGAGGAGTTTGGTAGAGTTCTCAAAGGTCAAATCGTTGAACTTTGACCCCTTAAAAGCCAAATTTCTTGCTGAACCAACCGATCACATAGATTTTCTCAACTCTCAGTACCCTGTATATCAAATTTCGAGTCGGTAGACTAAAAATTGATAGAGTTATTGCGTAGGGAAATGTACACAGACACACAGACACGCTCATTATATATATATATATATATATATATATGCAGTTATGTTAATTGTGTATGTTGACAAATTTGTTTTTCTCATTTTCACTGCATATACATATGCATATATACATGTGCATTCTATAGTATTCGTTAATCTTTATATCTATAACAGCGAGAAGCTGTGTGGGTGAGGACATTTCTTTACCTATATACTCAGCGAATTTTTGATCTTCAGACCTGAAATTTTGTATATAGGGTATTCAGAGGTGGAAAATGTTTTACTTTGTTTTCATCTGCTAAGGCGTCAAAATTGACAAATTTGGACTTGGGTTTATCGGATTTTTATCTGTTGTCAACTGTTTTATGACTTCGCATGTGCGAATCGTTCATCTTATGTTAAGAATAAGTAGGTTTGAAAACACTTTTTAGAGATCGTATCAAGCTGGGCTAATGGTTATGGTTCTTGATTCAGTGTCTTGAATTTTTGGTTTCGATCTCAGCTCGAGTATATATTTTTTTTCATTTACAAGAATTGAACTGTTTGAAAAACATAATAGTCGCCTGCACATGTCTTTTTAAAAGGAATTTAACGCAAAGTTTAATACCGGGCAACACCGGGTACATCTTCGAATCTATTATAAAGTCGGTGCATTCATGAGAAAGAAAATTACGCTTTCATGTTCGCTTGTAGAGAATTTCAAATAAGATGAAGTCGAAGAGGAAATAAGGATGAGAAATTTAAAGAGATAACCTTCGCTGATAAAGCAAGAAGAACCCGCTTAACTCTCATTGACCGTCTACGTCCCTATGATTAGATCCACTAATGATGGCTTTTAGAATATACTAGCCCTGTCGCAAAATGCGCTTAATATGAAAATCTAATTCAGTTCGTATTTCTTATTACAGAGCAAATCCTCTATTGATTATTATATTTTACCCAATATTTACTAATGATTTCAAAAATTAAAAAAAACAAAAAACAGTATAACCCCGAAATACGATGCCGCCGAGATACGTTTTTCAGGTTACGATGTGGAATACGATGTTTTTCCGGTCCCTGATTACGGTGTTATTTATAATGTAATTTGATTAGTTACATTTGTATTATGTACTGTACTGTATTCTGTTACTAATTTTCAATATGTACTGCATACAATTTTGCTTGGGCCCCGCCATACAGCGATTTCACCTTACGATTCCAATTCCTGAACGGATTAATGCCGTATACCGGGGTTCTAAGATATATGACTTGGGTGTTCTCAGCTAAGAATTGAAACCAAAACATTTAACTCTCTCCTGCACTACCATATTACTTAAGAACAGATGGATATCAAAACTTTTAATATATACACAGGTTAGCAAATAAATGTATATTGGCGCAGGCGTACAGAAGCAGTTACGTTTGCAAAGTTCAAATTTGTTTTCAATTTTGACGCCTTAGCAGCAATTTTTACCGGCTGAAAACCAAATCGAATTTGTTCCATATATATTTGTACACTATATATGAAGTTTAAAGTCTATAGGCCAAAAATTAACATAGTACTTTGATAGAGACCGTTTCGCACAGAGACAGACAAACGGACAGACGAACAGACATACAGACAAGAGGTAAATGCACAAGTTGAACAATTGTAATCGGAATGTATGGCTACCTTAGTTGTGTAACTATCATTGCTGTTATTGCCTTTTGTGTTTTTATTTCTGATTTCCGATTAGTTTTTCTTACTTATTGTTTGAATTTAATTTTCGCCTGAAAAATGTATCGAAAAAATATCGCCTATATTGTCTCCACTGAATTGGATTTGCTCGTCTCCACTTTCTCGTTTAAGCATATTCCACATTGCAAACAACCTTAGTAAATACCTATAACATTTTTAACGGATTAGTATTCAACTGGACAGTTCACTTACAACCAATACGCCAAGTAACAAAACCGAAATTGAGATCGAAAGTCAACTGGCAATCGTGTTTGAGAAAAATATTCACTAAAACCCCAGTGTATGCGTAGTTTTTCCATAACAGTACACTCGTTCATCGACACTGACACAAAACATACTATTCAACATTTGTACGAGTGTTTGTTGTCATTCCTTTAAGAACAACCGGAATAAAACAGATGTGCAGTCATAGAAATTTATATCTTTGCTTTTTCTCTCAATCAATCCATCGATCCATCGATCCATCAATCCATCAATCCATCCATTCATACATCACTCAATCCATCCATCCATTCATCCATCCATCAATCCATCAATCCATCAAAAGATCCATCAATCAATCCCTCCATCGATCCATCAATCCATCAATCCATCAATCCAGTTATCAATCCATCCATCAATCAATCCATCCATCAATCAATCCATCCATCAATCCATGCATCCGTCCATCAATCCATCCATTAATCCATCCATCCATACATCCATCCACCAATCCATCACTCCATCAATCCATCCATCCATCCATCC
This sequence comes from Euprymna scolopes, assembly GCF_053919585.1. NCBI lineage: Eukaryota > Metazoa > Mollusca > Cephalopoda > Sepiida > Sepiolidae > Euprymna > Euprymna scolopes. Next base: position 10,008,526 of record NC_136511.1, on the reverse strand, counting down.
ATCAATCCATCCATATATGCATCATTCAATACATCCATCAATTAATCAATCCAGCAATCAGTCAATCCATCAATCCATCCATCTATCCACCACCCACCAATCAATCAATCAATCAATCAATCCATCCATCAATTCATCCATCCCTCTATCAATCCATGCATCCATCCATTCATCCATCCATCTATCAAACAATCCATCAATCAATCCATCCATCCATCCATTCATTCATCCATTCACCCATCAATTCATCAATTCATCCATTTATCCATCCACCCATCAATCCATCCATCAATCCATCCAGCCATCAATCTATCCATCCATCCATCTATCCATCAATCCATCAATCAAGTAATCAATCACTCCATCAATCCATCAATCAATGAATCAATCACTCCATCAATCCATTCATTCATCAATCCATCCATTAACCCATCCATCAATTTATCCATCCATCCATCCTTAAATCCATCCATAAACCCATGAATCCATCCATCAATCAATCCATCCCAGAATCAATCAATCCATCAATTAAACCATGAACCAATCGATCTATCCATCAATCAATTCATCCATTCATCCATCAATCCATCCATCAACCCAGCCATCTATACATTCATCGATCCATCAATCCATCCATCCATCCATCCATCCATCTATTCAGCTATTCATCATTCTATCCATCCATCCATCCACCCATCCGTCCATCCATACATCAATCCATCAAACAGTCCATGCATCCATCAATCAATCAATTCATCCATCCATCCATCTATCAATCGATCCATCAATCTCTCCATCTATCCACAATCATCCATCCATCCATCAATCCATCCATCCATTCACCCATCCATCAATCTATCATTCTATCAATTCATTTATCGATCCATCCATCTATCACTCAATCTATCCATCAATCAATCCATCCATCCATCCAACCAATCAATCCTCCATCCATCCACCCATCCATCCATCCATTCATCCATCCACCCATCAATCAACTCATCCATCCATCCATCCCTCCATCCATCCATCAATCCATCCATCCATCCATCCATCAAACCATCCATCCATCAATCCCTCCATCTATCCATCCATCCATAATTCCATCCATCAGTCCAACAATCCATCCATCTATAAATCCATCCATCAATCCATCCTCAATCCATTAATCCCCAATCCATCCATCAATCTATCCATCCATCCATTCATCCATCCATCCATCAATCCATCCATCCATCCATTCATCCATCCATCAATCCATCAATCCATCAATCACTCCATCCATCCATCAATCCATCCATCCATCCAACCATCTATCCATTCATCCATCAATCAATCAATCTCTCCACTTATCAAGCAATCTATCCATCAATCCATCCATCTCTCCATCTATCCATCCATCAATCCATCCATCCATCCATCAATCCATCAATCCATACACCATCCCTCCATCAATCTCTCCTTCCATCGATCATTACATCCATCCATCCAAAAATCCATCCATCCATCCATCCAAAAATCCATCCATCCATCCATTCATCCATCCATCAATCCATCAATCCATCCATCCATCAATAAATCCATCCATCCAGCCATGCAGCCAGCCAGCCAGCCAGCAATCAATCAATCTATCAATCCATTCATCTATCTCTACATCCATCCATCAATCAATCCATCCATCCATCAATCCATCCATCCCTCCATCGATCTATCCATCAATCAATCCATATTTCTATCCGTCCGTCCATTCATCCATCAATCCATCAATCTCTCAATCCATCAATTCATACATCAATCCATCAATCCCTCCAACAATTCATTCATCCATCCATCAATCCATCTATCCATTTATCAATCTATCTATCCATCAATCAATCTCTCCATCCATCCATCCATCCATCCATCCATCCATCCATTCGTCCATCAATCCATCCATCAATCCATGCATCCAGCCATCCATCAATCCATCAATCCATCATCAACCCATTCATCCATCCATCTATCAATCCATCAATCCATCCATCAATCCATCGATCTACCAATCTATCTATTAATCTATCCATCAGTCTATCCATCGATCATAAATCCCTCTATCCATCCATCAATTCATTCATACATTCAATCTATCCATCAATCTATCAATCCATCCATCAATCCATCAATATATTCATCAATTCATCCATCCATAAATTTATCTATCTATCACTCTCTCCATCCCTCCATCAATCCATCTAACAATCAATCAATCCATCCATCAATCTAACAACCAATCCATCCATCCAAATATCCATCTATCCATCCATCCATCCATCGATCCATCAATCACTCCATCAATCTATCCATCCATCTATCCATCCATCCATCAAGCCATCCCTCGATCCATCCATCAATACCTTACACAATCCATCCATCTATCCATTCATCCATCTATCAATCGATCCACCCATCAATCAACTTATCCATCCATCGATCCATCAATCGCTCCATCAATCTATCCATCCATCTATCCATCCATCCATCAAGCCATCCCTCGATCCATCCATCAATCCCTTACACAATCCATCCATCTATCCATTTATCCATCTATCAATCGATCCACCCATCAATCAACTCATCCATCCATCCATCAATCCATCCATCTATCCATCCATCCATCAATCCATCCATCGATCCACCCATCAATCAACTCATCCATCCATCCATCAAT
>NC_136511.1:9863319-10000819 GCF_053919585.1 Euprymna scolopes | reverse complement strand
AACAAGTAGAACGGCTAATCAAGAACTTGTTTACGTTAAGCTTGAAGACAACCATATTGTAGTCAGCTGGAAAGCAGGAAAACGGAAGACAATTCCACAGGCGTGCAGTTCTAAGAAATAAGCTTTGTTCATGAAATCTACGTTTAGGTTTAGGCACAGATAAAGAGTGGGGGGAATTATTAATAGTGTTTTCAGCTAAACGAGTGTTTCTTGTGAAAGTTTGGCGAGGGCGGCATAGACTGAAGCTCAGTCAAACACTTTCCATGAAAATAACGATACATCAGAGACAAACTCGCAACATCTCTTCTGTGAGATAGAGGTTACAGGGAAGAGAAAAGGACATCTCCTACAAGGCTACGAAGTCTATTTTGAACTCTATCAAGGCAGGACAAGTCCTTTCTAGCAGCTCCTGTCAAGATGTGGCAACAGTAATCCATCCTTGGAAGGACCTGGCTCTTATATAGATAGAGAATTGCATCAGCAGTGAGATATCTACTGGATCGATAGAAGGATCCTACCATTTTTCCAGCGGCCTTGGCAATAGATTTGATGTACGAGTTCTATTTAAGATCAGGAGTAAAGCTCAAGCCCAGAAGCTTATCAAACCATGAGGCCTCCTCAAGGCGAGAGCCATTCATTTCAATTGATGCCAGATGTGGATCAGAACGTTTATGATGTAAAGAGAGAAGTTTGGTTTTAGATGCATTAAAAGTAACCAGCCACTCTTTTCCCCATTGTACCACGTGCTCAAGATCAGAGGAAAGAGAATCGGAGAAAACTTGATCGTTTACTGTCTTCGATGTGCTACCATAAATGGTAGTGTCATCAGCATAAACGTCTACAAATGATGTAAGGATGTGATTTGGAAGATCATTAATGTAGATCAGGAAAAGAGTTGGGCCCAGGATGGATCCCCGAGGGACTCCAACATTAATACTGTGAGATTCTGATTTTTGCCCATCAACTACTACTCTTATGAATCTACCAGAAAGAAATGATTTAATAATTAAGCAGACATTTCCAGTTATATCATAGCTAGATACCTTGTGAAGTAAACCTTTATGCCCTACACTATATGTCTAAATGATTGACCACCCAGGCACCCATAAGATAGTGATAATCTATCAGTCGGAGAAAAATAAAGGTGGATCGTTACAAAAAACCTTGAAGAAGGAAATAAACACATAAATAACTAAATAATTGACTTAAGCATATATTTGGTTGGAAAGGAGAGACAAGGACAGATAAGAAAAAGGAAAGAGAGAATTGAAGAGAGATAGAGAAAGAAGAGATTCACAAGAAAAGAGAAAAGAAAAAGAATATAAAATGATGAGAGAGAGAAAGGAAAGAGGGAATAAGCCGATTTAATAAAATACCAGTGGGGAAGAAGCCGATTTAATAAAAACGATTGTGTTTTTAGAAATAAAGAGATTTGTCTGGCTGGCATTGAAGAGAACGCATTGTCCTTTGGGCTCCTGCCCAAGGGCAAGAAACCCCAATAAGAGATAAGTTGAAAGACTCTTGTTCCTAGCTGGAAATTGTCTAAATGAAATGAAGTTGTACAACGTGCATCTCGAAGCCGTTGAGAACCCAAAGAACTTAGCTTTCCATGTACGAAGTTTATTGTGAAGATCTTTTAAATAATTATTTTTGTTCATAAGAAATGGTTGGTTGGTTGGTTGTTTGTTTGTTTTACGGCATATCAACCTTTTTCGGGTTATTTAATGCCGAATCCAAAGATTTTTAAGAAAATTTTTTTTTAATAGAATATATTTGTTGTTTTCACGTCGGGTTCTATTTAACCCATAGTTGGAACCCTAACAAGTACTACCACTCCGGGTCAGAGTGGACCTGGGAGCAATTGTAATTAAAGGGTGGCTCCACACTCCTCAAAGCCCACAAGCTGGGGCCTCACCACTGGATATAGTTTAAGGTCATATCCAGGACCCATAAGAAATGATCTCGGAGTTATTTTTGAATTACTGACTTGGAACACGGTTTATTACAGTACCGACGCTAAGTTGCGACTGAGAAGAACAGCATACAAGATATTCATCAGGGCACCCACGTGTTGTGTAACCATGTCATATTGAAACTGAATATCGTGTACGCTGGACGGGGACACACCGAGACAGTATATCAGTGTGTATACATATAATTCAGAGTTTTCTTATATCGGAGATGTGTTTATCGGAAGGTACAGATAACGGAAAGCGTATATCAATGTGTATATTTTGCTGTTGACAGATGACGGGATACATTTTATCAAGGAGGCTGAGACATTTATATTCTTAGGACATCATGACGACGATTGTGATGATTCTTGGGGATTTATATTTTTACACGAGCTGAATGAGATGCGACATGGACAGTTCTTTCGAACATATAAGAGGAGATATACTTCTTTATGATAGTGGAGACACATAATACTTGGAGGAAGTTGTACAAAGTTCATTTACAGAATGATAGACAAAACATGTTTATCTTTCTATTGTAATGACGACGACATTTTTACATATATAAATGATGGTCCTTTATTCATACCAGCTGGCGATGATGATGATCAGGGATTCAAACCTTTACGATTACATTGTCCTATCTCCCCCCTCTCGCATCCAAGAGGATGTCAGCCCCTAATCTGACCGACTCGACTTTTTCAGAGTGTCTTCTAACTCTTCTCTTAACTGACTCGAACCCATCTCAATATATTCGAAATTCCCTTCTTTATGAAGTCAAAAGCATGCCTCGACACGTGAAATTCATTCACGTGGATTTCACTTATGTATTTTCAAACATGCAAGCAACAAAATTCCTAAATGAATTGTTTCATTTATAACCTATTTATTTCATCATTATTTCTAAACTGCATTGTTCATATCTAATTCTGACATAAATAATATTCAGTTATTTCCAAGAAAAATGGCAATCGTTCTACATTCCTAGGATTTCAATATGTATTCTTTTTTTTTTAAATTTTCTTATTGGGTTCGATTCTAACTTTTTCCAGATATCATTTTCAAACTTATCTAGTTTGCACCTTTGCTTACTGGAGTCTGTTCCCTTCTCATGTAACACACGAAGGATGAACTCAACCGCAGCATCGGACGACGAACGACCAGCTGAAGATAAGAGTTGCCACATAGACTTAGGATCATGCACGTTTTGCATGCCCAGAGTATCAGAACAGTATTTTCCAGTGACCAGTGAGAGTCTGGCCACCCTTGAAGGGTCACCCACTAGACGCTTATGAGTTGGGTTGCATCTATGGTTCTGTAAGCTGGGATTGACGAACACAGCCAGGGGTATATCACAAATATAGTCCCGTAAACCAGGATCAGAGGACATAGAGTTATGAATCTGTAACGTTTAAGTTTGAAATAGCATTTTCGTTGGTCTGTAACGCTTAATTTTTTTAAATAGCATTTTCGTCAGTCTGTCAGGCTTAAGTTTTAAATAACGTTTTCATCAATATGTAAAGCTTAAGTTTCAAATAATTTTTTTCTGTGGCTGTAACGCAGGAGTTTGAAAAAGATTTTTTTATCGGTTTATAACGTTTGAACCAAACTTTTCGTCGATCTGTAAAGCTTAAGTTTGAAATAGCATTTTCGTGGATTTTTTAACGGTTCAGTTTTTAAATAGCATTTTCGTCGGTTTGTAACGTTTGAAATAACGATTTCGTCGTAAAACGCGCAAATGGAATGGACCTATCTTAATGATATCTTTTGTTGCTGTTGTTATCTCTCATAGTTGTTAGCCAGGGAGAGTTTTATGTTTTCTTGCTGGCACCAAAATTGAACCCTTGAGATATTTTATTTATTTCATGTGCGGATTTTTTTTTTTTGCTTAACGATACAGAAGGTGACGGGAAGAAGAAATTCGGTCGAAAAAACGGATAAAAAAACAAACAAACAAACAAACAAACAAGCAAACAAACAAACAAACAAACAAACAAATAAGAAAAAGAAAAGAGGAATACTCCAGTGGAATTTTCCGAGAAGACGTTTACGGATATAGTTGTAAATCTAACGACTTTTCTTTAGCGTAACGAGAATAGAATGTTCTTATGCTCCCCGGACACACACACACACACACACACACACACACACACACACACACACACACACACACACACACACACACACACACACACACACACACACACACACACACACGCACGCACACACACATGCACACACACGCACACGCACACACACATGCACACACACGCACACACACGCAAACACACGCGCGCACACACACTAACACACGCGCGCACACACACACCCGCGCGCGCATGCACACATACACAAACACGCACGCACACACACAAACACGCACGCACACAAACACACACACATACACAAACACGCGCGCATACACATACACGCACAGTCACACACGTACACAGGCAAGCACACACACACACACACACACACGCAAGCACACAAACGCACACAAACGCACACACGTACGCACGTACACAAACACACATACGTAAACAAATAGACACAAACACACACACTTTGAACACAATTTAATGGAATTATATAAAAAGTACTTTATATTAGGTCCTATCTTAATAAAAGTATGCCTTTGACCCGTAATTTCTCCCACCACTACTCCCAACTTTATGTACAGTTTTTTTTATTGTTCAATAAATGATATTCTTGATAAAGTTTTGTAAATGAGACAAAATATAAAATGAATTCAGTAAAAAAAAAAAAAAAAAATTTGAAATGATGAAAAATAAAATTTACATTTAATTAATTGGAATTCTTTTTGAGATGAATAATTTGTATTATTTATCCATTTATTTATTGCAGACTATTAACCTCATCTATTTTAATTGTTGTTTCACGACTTTTCCGCCAACTATTCCTCTGGCCTTCGTCAGGTGGTTAACCTTCGGGGCCCGTTGAATCTCTACAGTTCCAGGTGAGCGTTGTCTGAAGATAGCGGTTTCAAACCTACCCAAAGCCGGCCAGATGGTGAGACGACAACAACTATGGAAGGCAGTAATTGCTGAGAATGCAGTTAGGAGATTCGGCGTTCCTATCCCGTCGCGGTTAACTACCTGATGAAGGCCAGAGAAATAGTTGGTCGAAATGTCGTGAAACAACCATGAAGATGAGGATAATAGTCCGCAATAAATAAATGGATAAATAAAATTTACAATATTTATTAGTTCAACAAACAAGAGATATCACAAAAAAGCTCGTTTTCCTTATTCCATGGAGTTTTAAAAATATAGGGGTTTCTCCTCAGAAGAAAATAACTAGCAAAGTAAAAGTAAAGTATTACTAGTTCGCACAAATTTGCAAACTGTAATCAAAACACACTTTGAACATGTGATTTAAAATAGCAGACGATAATTGAAAATGGGACGCAAGAATCCAAATAAAATCAAATGGCAAAAGGCAATCAGTGAATAATTTCATTAAAAACCGAACCTGCAAGTTCTTCAAAAGTCAAATCATAAATAGAAGCATCTTGCCACGAAATTGAACTTCGATGTTTACCGTTCACTTTCCAAAATCAAACTGCCTAAACGCGTCTGATTTTACCAGATCAGGCTGTCTGAAGATATTATCTTCCTGAGACGAAATACCCCCAATATTGATGCTTTTTGTTTTTCTACTTCCTTTTACAAAACTTAATTATGTTTTGCAAAACCAAAATAAAAAAAACAACCCACCTTTTACCCCCTTTCCTCCTTCCCATTCCCATTTCTCTTTCTATCTCCCCTACTTCCTGGTTGGTTTCCTAACTTAAAATGTACCAAACATTAATACTGTAAACATTTTCCGTCTCCCATTGCAAAACTCATTCATGTTCTGTAGGGCAGGAAACAAAAACGATAAAATAACCAAACCAAACCAAACCAAACCAAACCAAACCAAACCAAAACACTACAAACTAACGATTGAAGATACAAAAAGCTTGGAGAATAAAAAACATATACAAAATAATCGGATACAACATGAATACTATTACCAAAATAACTGGATTTGGCATTAAATAACCTGAAAAAAGGTTTATGTGCCAAAAACAACCAAACCAAACCAAACCAAACTCTACAAATAAACATTTGAAGATATACAGAACTTTAAGCATAAAAACTGGTTTCAAAATAACCTGAAAAAGGGCTGATATGCCGTAAAATTATATTTTGACCAATTAGAGAACTCCGACTTTATTCGAATTGGTCTTTCTGGGAGTCGCCTAAACCCTTTAAAGGGGCCAGATTTTCTTTCAATAAACAGTTAAGACTAACAATTCAGACAGTTCTAACATACGTCTCCTTAATCGCCACAATCCTCAACTCGCGTAATCATACGCTGTAACTCGCATACTCATACAAAGTGCGACTCACACACAATGACTGCTTGAATTCCTAAATGTTTTCTGCTCATTTAAAACAACTCATCAATTGAAATATTCTCAACCTTTATCACTGATCTCTCTTCCGAATACGAAATCAAAAGAATATTAACTCTTATAAACAACTTCCAATGAATATAATTAATTTAATTGAGAAGGAAATTTTTGCCAATGATTTTTCTGACCTCTGTAAGGCAAGGCTATTAATTAATCGATTCAGGCTATTTCAATGTCTCATCTAATAAACCCCCTTTGCTTTTAAAAGAATCATGTTTTTGCTGTAAACTGCCATTTTAAACATATATAAAATATATTACTTGTATTGGTCGGACTATTGTTCTCACCTTGTGTGTTATTTGCGCAACATTTAGGTTGGATTGTCCTTCGACCGTCTTCAGGCATGTTTGTTGCTGTTTGGAAAAGAAAAGAGATACATAATACATTCACACTCTGGTCCCGCCTGCAGACGCCCGAAGAAGTATTTATATTTGCGAAAAAAGGAAATTAATCGGATCACAAAAGAATTGCATTATATGTGTCGTATGATGCATCATTGCTAAGTGAGGTACCATAAACGAAGCATTTTACTATTTTCTTGGCAAAAAAAAAAAAAAAAAAATAAAAATAAGAATAAATAAAAAAAGTACTCAAAAATAACTTTTTTGCTTCGTTGAACCGTTTAAAAACATTTGAAAGACCTATCTATATATCTGATCCTGGATATGACCTTAAACTATATCCAGTGGTGAGGCCCCAGCTTGCGGGCTCTGGGGAGTGCGGAGCCACCCTTTAATTGCCATTGCTCCCAGGTCCACTCTGACCCGGAGTGGTAGTACCTGTTAGGGTTCCAACTATGGGTTAAATAGAAACTGACTTGCAAAAAACAAATATATTCTATTAAAATTTTTTCTTAAAAATCACCGAATTCGGCATTAAATAACCTGAAAAGGGATGATATGCCGTAAAACAAAAACAACCAACCATCTATATATTTATAAAAGAGAACGTGTCTGTGTGTCAGTGTGTATGTCTGTCTGTGTACATTTTCCTATGCAATAACTCTGTCAATTTTTAGTCTACAGACTCAAAATTTGACATACAGAGTACTCAGATTTGGGAAAATCGATGTGATTGGTTTTCGGCCAGAAATTTGGCTGTTAATGGGTCAAAGCTCAACGATTTAATCTTTGAGAATTCTACCAAGCTCCTCCGACAATTGTGGGTCTACACACTTGAAATTTTAGATATAGGTTTCTTGGACATGTATCTAACTTAATAACTTGATTTCAGCACAAAACAATAAACGTTAAGGGGTCATAATAGGGGTCAAAGTTAAAAAAAAATTAACCCTTTTTTTGTTTTTGCTCAGCATACACCTTCAAATACCCGGGCGACGCCGGGCTGAAATGCTAGTTTAATATAATTCGAGAGAAACAATATGGGAAATTAGCTTAATTGGTAGAGCGCTCGCTTCGCATGTGAGGAATACCCGGATTCTCCACTCTTCCTTTTTCATAGCCAAACTCTATACTGCTCATTTCAATTAAATATAATTCGTGAGAAAGAATATGGGGAATTAGCTCAACTGGTAGAGCGCTCGGTTCGCATGTGAGAGGTACCGTGATCGATACACGGATTCTGCAATCTTCCTTTTTCATAGCAAAACGCTCTATTGCTTATTTACATCTATCTATCTATACTCCTTTGCATTCGTTTTTCTTTTGTGTGTATTGATATTCATATTAACAACCCTCTTTTCTATTTATTTAAAAAGAAAATACGATGTTCTTATATATGGGTTCTGGTATTGCATTCACTAGCTAAAGATCTAACTAATTTGCATATTCTTTTAAACTTTCATTTTAATTAATTCCCTATTTTCTTTCGGTTTTATTCTGGGATAATCATCTTTAGTTAACAATTACGTGTAATTATATTCATGCAGATATTCTACATGATTTATACTTGATTAACCTTTGTGTAAAAAGTGTGCAGTAAACACAAAATTGTTTCAATATATATTTATCTATACGTATATATTTTTGTTTAATCTATGAAAGTGAACGTGTCTTTCTGTCTGTCTGTGTACATTTTCCAACGCAATAACTCTGTCAATTTTCAGTCTACAGACTCGAAATTTGATATACAGGGTACTGAGATTTGCGAAAATGTTTGTAATCAGTTTTCGGCCAGAAATTTGGCTATTAAGGGGTCAAAGTTCAACGATATGACCTTTGAGAACTCTACCAAACTTCTCCGACAATTTTCGGTCTAAACACTTGAAGTTTTAAATAGAGGTTCTTAGGACATGGGTCTAACTTAATAACTTGATATGAGCCCAAAACAATAAATGTTAAGGGGTCATAATAGGGGTCAAATGTAAAAAAGAATTGACCGTTTTTTTTTTGGTCAGCATACACCTCCAAACACTCGGGCTACGCCGGGCTGAAATGCTTATATATCTATAAAAGTGAACCTGTCTGCGTGTCTGTCTGTCTGTGTGTCTGTGTACATTTCCCTACGCAATAACAATGTCAATTTTTAGTCTACAGACTCGAAATTTGTTATACAGGGTACTGAGATTTGTGAAAATGTTTGTAATCAGTTTTCGGCCAGAAATTTGGCTATTACGGGGTCAAAGTTCAACGATATGACTTTTGAGAACTCTGCCAAACTCCTCCGACAATTTTCGATCTAAACACTTTAAATTTTAAATATTTCCTCTGAGATGGGTATATATGCTGATGACACCACACTCTATAACAGACACGACAGGAAAACAAATGAACACATATCTAAAGAAATGGCAGAAACACTAGAAGATGACCTCCAATCTGTAGTGGAATGGGGACAAAAATGGATAGTCACGCTCAATGCCGCCAAGACTAAACTAGTTTCATTCAATAATTACAATAAACCTTTTCTACCACCTATAGCAATGGCCAACGACTCTTTATCTGAGAGTACGTCTTTCAAGCTCCTTGGTCTAACGTTCACAGGAAACATGAGTTGGAACAATTACATCGAGGGCATTGCCAGGGCCGCTGCAAGGAAGGTGGGCTCTCTCTACCGTGCTAGAAAACTACTAACACCCGAAAGTATCCTGTACCTCTATAAGGCAACCATTCGCTCATGTATGGAGTATTGCTGTCATATTTGGGCTGGTGCATCGGCTACTAGTCTCTCGCTCCTTGACAAGGTTCAACAGAGTCGCTAATCTGATAGGCCCTGAACTGGCATCTAAGCTTCAGCCTCTGTCCCATCGACGAAACGTTGCATCCCTCTGCCTGTTCTACAAGTATTATAATGGTGAATGCTCTGACGAACTGCAAGCACTTGTGCCCCGACGACGTGAACACCCTCGACAAACCCGACAGGCTGCAAAATCCCACCCCACACTGTAGAAGTCCCTAGATGTAAAAGATCTTTCTACTCCAGTAGTTTCTTCCCCAGAACCGCTAGACTTTGGAATTCCATTCCAGGTCCCTGCTTCCCCAACTGTACTGACGTGCAGAAGTTCAAGTGCAACGTGAACCAACATCTTGCTGCCCAAATCTCTACATAGTACCCCAGTAGTTGTTGCCCCTGTTAGTAGCTCCCTACACCAAAGTGGCAATGTGCCTTGTATGGGGTGAAAATGTAAAAAAACAAAAACAAAAAAAAATACAGGGTACTCAGATTTGGGAAAATCCATGTGATCGATTTAGATATAGGTTCGTTGGGAATGGATCTAACTTAATAACTTGATTTGAGCCCAAAACAATAAAGGTTAAGGGTCATAATAGGGGTCAAAGTAAAACATTGACCGTTTTTTTTTGTGTTTTTTTTTGCTTAGCATACACCTCCAAACATTGGGCCACGCCGGGCACCCATGCTAGTACTTCTATGAATTCGTTTTTCTTTTGTGTGTATTGATATTCATATTAAAATCTCTCTTTTCTATTTATTTAAAAAGAAAATACAATTTTCTTATGTGTGGATTGTGGAAATGCATTCACTAGCAAAAGATCTAGCTAATTTGCATATTCTTTTAATTAATTCCCTACTATTTTTTTTCGGTTTTCTGATGGGATGATCATCTAGAGTTGACTATTACATGTAATAATATTCATGCAGATATTCTACATGATTTATACTTGCATAATATTTTCGTAGAATTTTTACAGTAAACAAAAAATTGTTTCAATATATATTTATCTATACGTATATATTTTTGTTTAATCTATCTATCTATCTATCTATCTATCTATCTATCTATCTATCTATCTATCTATAAAAGGAAACGTGTCTGTGTGTCTGTGTGTCTGTGTACATTTCCTACGCAATAACTTTGTCAATGTTTAGTCTACAGACTCGAAATTTGATATACAGGGTACTGAGATTTGAGAGAATCGTTGGGATCGGTTTTCGGTCAGAAATTTGGCTGGTAAGGGGTCAAAGTACAACGATTTGACCTTTGTGAACTCTACCAAACTCCTCCAACAAGTTTGGGTCTAAACACTTGACATTTTAGATATAGGTTCCTTGGACCGGGATCTAACTTAATAACTTGATTTGGACGCAAAACAATAAGTGTTAAGAGGTAGTAATAGGGGTCAAATTAAAAAAAAAACGACCGCTTTTTTTGTTTTGCTCAACATATACCTCCAAATACCCAATGCTAGTATATCTATAAAAGTGAAAGTGTCTGTGTGTCTGTCTGTCTGTGTACATTTCCATACGCAATAACTCCGTCAATTTTTAATCAACAGACTCAAAAATTGATATACAGGATACTGACATTTGGGAAAATCTTTGTGATCGGTTTTTGGCTGTTAAGGGGTCAAAGTTCAACCATTTAACCTTGGAGAACTCTTCCAAACTCCTCCAACAATTTGGGTTCTAAACACTTGAAATTTTAGATATAGGTTCGTTGGACGTGAATCTAGCTTAATAACTTTATTTGAGCCCAAAACATAATAGGGGTCGAATGTAAGAAAAATTTGACCTCTGCGGTCTCTACCAAATTACTCAGATAATTTCTGGTCTAAACATTTGAAATTTACATAAAGGGTATTCAGAGATAGGGCAAGCTTTTTCATAGGTTTGGGTTGAAATTTTTTTTTACCAATATATAAATGTATGTATGTATGTATGTTTGCATGTCTTCCTATAACTTTAGACAGAGGTGACGGATTTTACTAAGATCAATATCGTTTTAAAGTTCGACCTTTCTTACGACAAATATCGAAAAATTGGCTAAAAACATTAATTTCTTCAACTTCAACTAGGCACTTTTCTACAGGTGAGGGGTACTTTTTCCGCCGATATTTTTTTAAAGATATCCTCTTCTTTAGATTGTCTAGCCTTAATTTTAAAAAATGTCACTTCCGGTTTGGCGGTGGGCGTAACAGTATAGCCGTCAGGCTTTTACCCCTTTCTTTTCCTCCTTCGCAGTACGGGTTCGAGCCTGCCTTCCTACTACCACATTTTTTTTTCTTTTTTTTTTGTTCAACAGACACGTCTAAACACCAGGGCAACGCCGGGCTGAAATGCTAGTATATCTATAAAAGTGAACGTGTCTGTGTATCTGTTTGTCTGTATGTCTGTCTGTATGTGTACATTTCCCAACGCAATAACTCTCTCAATTTTAAGTCTACAGACCCAAATTTGATATACAGGGTACTGAGATTTGGGATAATCGTTGGGATCGGTCTCGACCAGAAATTTGGCTCGTAAGGTGTCAAAGTACAACGATTTGACCTTTGAGAATTCTGCAAACTCCTTTGACAATGTTGGTTGGGTCTAAACACTTTAAATTTTAAATATAGGTTCCTTGGACATGGGTCTCACTTAATAACTTGATTTCAGCCTAAAACAATAAACGTTAAGGGGCCATAATAGGGGTCAAAGTTAAAAACATTTTTACCTCTGCGGTCTCTACCAAATTACTCAGACAATTTCTGGTCTAAACATTTAGAATTTTACACAAAGGGTATTTCTGGCCGGAAACGGATTACAAAGATTTTACCAAATCTCAATAACCTGCATATCAAATTTCGAGTCTGTAGACTGAAAATGAACAGATTTATTGCGTAGGGAAATGTACACAGACACACAGAGAGAGAGAGAGAGAGAGAGAGAGAGAGAGAGAGAGAGAGAGAGAGAGATAGACACGTTCACTTATATATATATATATATATATATATATATATGTATATATATATATCTCTGTGTGTGTGTGTGTGTGCGTTACTGTAAAGTAATATGCAACAATATTATTGGTAATTTTATTTTTTATTTCGGACTATTAGTCTCATCTTTTATTAGTTGTTGTTTTTTTTAAATCTTTTTATTGGTTCACAACGTTTCGGCCAACTTCCTCTGGCCTTCGTCAGGTGGTAACCGCGACGGATAGGAACTTCGAATCTCCTAACTGCATTCTCAGCCATCACTGCCATCCGTAGTTGTTGTTACCACCTGACGAAGGCCAGAGGAAGTTGGCCGAAACGTTGTGAACGAATAAAAAGATTAAAAAAAACAACTAATAAAAGATGAGACTAATAGTCCGAAATAAAAATAAAATTAACATAAAATGCTCATCTCAAAATAAAAATTCCAATTAAGGAATAATATATATATAAATATTATTATTATTATTATTATTATTATTATTATTATTATTATTATCAATAGTAGTAGTAGTAGTAGTAGTAGTAGTATTCTTTAAGTGAAGTAAAACAAATATATGAGAATTCATTTTTGTTTTTTGCCCCAAACAAAACAACGCCGCATCAAAGTGATCGAGTACTTTGCCTTAACAACAGCATTTTCCTCTGTTCAATTGTCATAAAAAATATTGGCAGAAAACCAGGAAACGCACTAAATTCCATTCATACTCTCACTCCCCCAATCACACCAACGGAAAATATTAACATACGCTCGTTCACTCTGCGCGTTTAATGAGGAAAATGTTTTAAATATAAGTGGGAAAGAGCGATTGATCGAGTTTAGCGTGGCAGACCGCGACGTATCGACCAACGGACTGATTGAGATGATGCACGGAAACGTATACAAATTCTATTTCAAACCTAAGCGTGACCGACAAAAGTAAATGCTGTTTCTTACTTAAGCATAACCGACCCCTACCACTAAAAGTACACATCTAATATCAAATGCAATATTATTTCTAACCAAAGCGAGCCAGTCCAAAAGAATTACAATGTGAACACATAATCCTGACAGACTTAAGCCTGAAAGAATAAAGAAAATACTATTTCCAACTTAATTATGTCAGAGGAAATGAAATGCTATTTCTACCTATTCACTATTATATAAAAGGAACTTTGTGCGTGTGTGTGCGTGTGCGTGTGTGTGCATGTGTGTGTGAGTTCGTCCCCTATGAACAGAGCTGAAAGAGAGAAACAGACCAAATACCAAGGTCTTATGTATGATATGAAAAGAAACTGGAATCTTAAGGAGATATCAATCATACCAGTTATCATAGGTACTACAGGGCTTATGAAAAAGAACCTGAAATCCTACCTAACTAATATTCCTGGTGAACCAAGTGCCCCATACCCAGCATTACAATCATCAAAGGAAGAAAAATAATAAAAAAGAAAAAAAAACACATTCTTGTAAAGTATGTGGTTCTTCTTTTGCACAGAAGACGCATTAACTATTGAAAAATCTATTTCAAACATAAGCGTGACAGACTGACATAAATGTTATCGGAAACGTAAGCGTGACGAACCGACAGAAACGCAGAGCATCGTGCAGAGATGCTTACACGCATTTAAAAGGAGTTAATATTTTTCGGTCTGTGCGTCTTGCAATGGAAATGCTATTTCAAACTTAAGCGTGACAAGCCGACCGACAGATAAGAAAGACTACACGAAGATTATTGGAAACATATATATATATATATATATATATATATATATATATATATATATATATTTCATACATTCTCCGGTCTTTGACACTATTTTTTTTAATAAAATTTGAACGGACGTCGTTTTTATATAAACAGGATGTCCAAAAAGTTATTGAAGGGTTTTGAACTTGAATAGATTCTTTAATTTTGATGATATCTCTCTGTTATTTTAACACAATCTGACTAAGACATTGGGAACTCAAATTCAAACAATCTTTATTAATGAAGAATGATGTCTTTTAAATCTTGCCCATTTTCAGCTTCGAATATTTTTGCTCTTTTCAAAACATTATTTATGACAGATTGCAGAATCTCTGGATTGCGATTTAAACCCCTTATTTCATTCTTAATATTTTCGTTCAATTCTTGCAGGATTTGGGGGTTTGTTAACAAAGACTCTTTAAGATATTCCCACAAGAAAAAAATCGTGACTAATGGAACTGGGGAACGTGGTGGCCATTTGACAATGCCGTCGATAAGCTCTTTGAGTCAAAACAATTAAACTCTGATTTTGGTAAAATAATTTCCCAAATTGCGTACGTTGTTCAATGCTATATCTATCCATCATTAATTTCCAATATATTATCTGTAAAATATCAGATATAGAAAAGAAAATAACTATTAATGGTAAAATGACAGAGATTGTAAACCTTCAGTTACTTTTTGGACACCATGTTATAATATATATATATATATATATATATATATATATATATATATAAATGTGTGTGTGCGTGTGTGTATTTAGAACTGACGTTGTTTTTATATATTCCACAGACAGACTAGCACTCACCCCAAGCGAGGAATGGACCTATTATATCTTATATCATTTCGTATCTTTACCTTATATCATTTCGTATTTATATCTTATATCATTTCGTATTTATATCTTATATCATTTCGTATTTATATCTTATATCATTTCGTATCTTTACCTTATATCATTTCGTATTTATATCTTATATAATTTCGTATTTATATCTTATATCATTTCGTATTTATATCTTATATAATTTCGTATTTATATCTTATATTATTTCGTATCTTTACCTTATATCATTTCGTATTTATATCTTATATCATTTCGTATTTATATCCTATATCATTTCGTATTTATATATTATATCATTTCATATTTTTATCTTATATCATTTCATATTTATATCTTATATCATTTCATATTTATATCTTATATCATTTCATATTTATATCTTATATCATTTCGTATTTATATCTTATATCATTTCGTATTTATATCATTTCATATTTATATCCTATATCATTTTATATTTATATCTTATATCATTTCATATTTATATCTTATATCATTTAATATTTATATCTTATATCATTTCGTATTTATATCTTATAGCATTTCGTATTTATATCATTTCATATTTATATCTTATATCATTTCATATTTATATCTTATATCATTTCATATTTATATCTTATATCATTTCATATTTATATCTTATATCATTTCATATTTATATCTTATATCATTTCGTATTTATATCTTATATCATTTCATATTTATATCTTATA
Source organism: Euprymna scolopes (assembly GCF_053919585.1). Lineage (NCBI taxonomy): Eukaryota > Metazoa > Mollusca > Cephalopoda > Sepiida > Sepiolidae > Euprymna > Euprymna scolopes. The sequence goes on along the minus strand of NC_136511.1, from coordinate 9,984,972 downwards.
TCATTCCGTATTTATATCTTATATCATTTCGTATTTATATCTTATATCATTTCGTATTTATATCATTTCGTATTTATATCCTATATCATTTCGTATTTATATCTTATATCATTTCGTATTTATATCTTATATCATTTCATATTTATATCTTATATCATTTCATATTTATATCTTATATCATTTCGTATTTATATCTTATATCATTTGATATTTATATCTTATATCATTTCATATTTATATCTTATATCATTTCATATTTATATCTTATATCATTTCATATTTATATCTTATATCATTTCGTATTTATATCTTATATCATTTCATATTTATATCTTATATTTCGTATTTATATCTTATATCATTTCGTATTTATATCTTATATCATTTCGTATTTATATCATTTCGTATTTATATCCTATATCATTTCGTATTTATATCTTATATCATTTCGTATTTATATCTTATATCATTTCATATTTATATCTTATATCATTTCATATTTATATCTTATATCATTTCATATTTATATCTTATATCATTTCGTATTTATATCTTATATAATTTCGTATTTATATCATTTCGTATTTATATCCTATATCATTTCGTATTTATATCCTATATCATTTCGTATTTATATCTTATATCATTTCATATTTATATCTTATATCATTTCATATTTGTATCTTATATCATTTCGTATTTATATCTTATATCATTTCGTATTCATATCATTTCGTATTTATATCTTATATCATTTCATATTTATATCTTATATCATTTCGTATTTATATCATTTCGTATTTATATCTTATATCATTTCGTATTTATATCATTTCATATTTATATCTTATATCATTTCGTATTTATATCTTATATCATTTCGTATTTATATCTTATATCATTTCATATTTATATCTTATATCATTTCGTATTTATATCTTATATCATTTCATATTTATATCTTATATCATTTCATATTTATATCTTATATCATTTCATATTTATATCTTATATCATTTCATATTTATATCTTATATCATTTCGTATTTATATCCTATATCATTTCATATTTATATCTTATATCATTAGATATTTATATCTTATATCATTTCATATTTATATCTTATATCATTTCGTATTTATATCTTATATCATTTCGTATTTATATCCTATATCATTTCGTATTTATATCTTATATCATTTCGTATTTATATCTTATATCATTTCGTATTTATATCTTATATCATTTCGTATTTATATCTTATATCATTTCGTATTTATATCTTATATCATGGCAATTGCTCTCTGAGCTTCAATCTACAGTTCCCCCACGCCAAGCTTTCACGAAAAACACTCGTCTAGCCAGCACAACCATCAATAATCTCCCACACTCTTTATCTGTGTCTAAACCTAAATGTAGATTCCATGAACAAAGCTTCTTTGCACGCCCGTGGAATTCTCTTCCGTTTCCCTGCTTTCGACCTGACTACAATCTGATTGTCGTCAAGTCCAACGTAAACAAGTTCTTCATGAATCGTCATCTAATTTACAAAATTTCCACTGCTTATGTTTACTACGCTATAATCACATTGATTAATGAATACCCATTATCACTTACCCTTGAGTGGCTTCCGGGCCTTGATAAGGTATGATTCCTGTGTAAAAAATTCTGATATCACATTTTCTTTAATTCACACAATCACAACTATTCATTACTCATAATTAAAAAGCACTTTAACATTTTTAAAGTATTATTACGGTCAACTAAACTACAAAACGATTTCACTGGTAAGCATAGATTCCTTCCAAAATACATACGTCTGTTTGCGGCAGATAATCATATTTTAATTTCTATTCATGTGTTGCAGTGCAGCAATTCCGTCGATAACTCATGTTCATTTATTAAAAAAAAAATCTCCTAACAAACCAGTTAATTATTTCCGCATTCATTTTTTAAATATATAATATCTCTTTGTTTACGTTTTCAGTAGTTTATTTGTACTTACTATTTTATGCGACTCACGTCCGATGATGCACCAGACATTCATAGTTTAATTTGTTGTTTTTTTTTGTAGGAGGGATTCTCTTACCGAATTTGTTCTGACATTTCCAGCGAGCAATACTGGTACATGGTTACTTAGTAATTCGAAAGGAATATTTCATCATATTTTTCTTACTTAACATTTCTTATATCTCCTCGGGGAACGCTGAGAAACAGGTCCTGCTATATAATTTCCAGTAAAGAGAGTGCCCATCCTCTGTCTAATGGATTATTTCGGGTTGTTTTTAATAAATGTGTTGGGCAGAAGGTGGACCCGGTCACAGGTTGTTCATAACGTAATCTTCAGTTTCACTTGGGGCTTTAAAGTTTCCAGCCTAAATGGGAGATTTATCCCATGCATTGGACAGTATGAAATAGCATTATTTATAAAAACTGATATATATATATATATATATATATATATATATATATAGTAAGTTATAAAATGTATATGGTGATTAAGCTACACTGAATATTCCGCGTTTCATCCACTCTAGGATTCTTCAGGCTTATGCGCGAATTCTGTGGTTATTTGTCGTTTTTATATGCGCATCTTCTATTGAGATTTTAGTTAGCCAATCAGCTTTCTAGCATCCACCGCGCCCTTCCTATGAATGCATTTATCGGACAAAGGCCTATTTGACCTCTGGTTGACCTGTTCCTTTGTGTGTGCTCTATTTAGCCTGGATATCTAGTTTCTTGATCTATTTTAAATCTAGGTTAGTGTTTTTTTTATTAATGTTAGTTTATATATAAATATATATATGTGTACACACATATATGCACATATATATATACACATACATATATGTGTGATCGTTTATATATATTAATGTTTATTTAATTTATTTATTTGTTTATTTTCTATTGTTTTTGTTAGTTTTAAAACTATTTTGTATCGCTATCCTAGAGTAAATTTTATCTTGTGAACACAGTTGTTTGCTATTTCTCTTCTACAGTTTAATAGATGTTGGGGTTCAGTACAGGATAGCAAATTTTTCATGAGTCGTCTAGGTCCCTACACGTGGTAACTTGTCTTATTATTTTCCATTCGACTACCGACGAATGTCCGCTTTCCTTGAGTTCCCAGTATTTATTCGCTAGTTTTGTTTTCATGCGGTGTTTTTTTTTATTGTTGAATGTACTTTTGTGGTCATAGTATCGAGTTTTGAAATCTAAGGAAGTCATACCTACGTAATATTTGAAACCCTAGTGTCTGAAGGTATCAAATATTATTAGCATTTATTTTTAAATATTATCCACATACAGTACTGTTTCGTTGTAGCACTTTTCCTTAGCCAGGGATGGAACGTACAACCATCACGTTGATAGTCGGCAGTTCTAACCATCGGCCTAGAGGTATCGGTGCTCGTAAATGACCTCAACAAATCTCCATTTCAATAAACACTCTCCTTGCGCTTTTACAGTGCTCAATGTGATAGTTTAATTACAAACAAACAGCGAGCCTCGCTTTATGGCCATGTAAGTACTGGGTGAGGTACATTTACAACAGTGCTCTACTCAAAGAGCGGGGCTTACATATATATAGTCATCCACATAGAGTACTGCTTCGTTGTATCAAAACTCATCAGTGCAGCTAGACTATGATGTTTCCCTAGCCGAGGATGGAACCTTCAACCATAGAATTGATAATCGGAAATTCTACCCATCGGCCTAGAGGAATCGGAGATCGTAAATGACCTCAACAAATCTCATTTAAATAACCTCGCCCACCACTTTTATATATACAGTGCCGGCAAAAGAAAATCCGTACTTGTAATTTTTTTCAAAAACTGCAAATTTAAGCTAAATTTAATGTAACTGTTTAAACAACATACACCTCATTTGATTGGCCTTTTATTCCTCTATAATTTAACCTGTTCATATTTGACTTTTAATTGAAATATTCTTTTGTTCACGTCAATTTAAAAAAAAGTAACTTCAAATTGAGGAGGCAAAAAGAAAGTCCACACAATGGAAAATTGTTATTTAAATGTAACTTTAGGACATTAATGCAACACAAATACAACAGGAACACAATGAACTAGTTAATATTTAGTAGCATAGCTCTTCTGCAATTTGAGAGCCTGCAATCTTTTGGGAATTCCTTGAATTAGACTGCAGCAATACTCTGGTGAAAGGGCATCCCACTTTTCTTTAATTTTTGTCCAAAGTTCTTCCAAATTTGAAATTTTATCATTGTGTAGCTGTTGCTTGATGTGATGCCATGCGTTTTCGATAATATTGAGGTCTGGAGATTGTGCAGGCCAATCCAAACACGGAATATCATGCTCTTCCAGGAACCTCTTGACATTGCCCGCTGTGTGAATGGGAGCATTATCCTACGTGAAGATGGGATTATCATCCAAATTCTGACTAAAGTAGGGTAGAAAATGCTCAGTCAACATATTAATGTACTTGGTCGAATTAATTCAACCGTGCAAGCGAACTGTAGGCTCTGGACCATTGGTACTAATAATACCCCACACAAAAACGGAACCTCCACCACCTTGCAGCGTTGAGACTGGGCACCTGGGATTAAATTCTTTGTCTTTCCTCCGACGGATGTACTGCCTACCATCATTGCCAAGCCCGTTGAACTTGCTTTCGTCGCTAAAATGCACTTTTGTCCAATATGAAGTTAGGGTTAGAACTAAGATCATAGATACTTACGACAGAGTTGACGAAGGATGACGTAAACAAAGATTACTTAACATGTTGGTGCTGTCGGAGAAGAGTCTGACCGACAGACAGATAGTGAAGAAAAGTCCAATGTTAACAAATTCCTAATGAACCACCCCCTTAAGTAAACACTTCATCAAATCTCCACACTAACGTAATGTACTTGCAATAACCCTTATCCCTGAGTGGCGTCCGGGCCTTGATAAGTGGTGATCACTGTGTAAAAAAAAAAAAAGAAAAAAAAAGAGAGTCCAAGTATTTAATTTTTCTGTCAAGGGAAACAACTCTTATTCTGGCGATAAACAAGAAATTGAATTGGATTATTTCTTTTGCCATCGACAGTAACCAAACAATGAAATTGGGTCTTCCTCGTATTACATCTGTGCTGTTCGCATAGTGCCTGTACCTGTACACCATCCAACCCAGTTATTTTATGTACGGTGCCATCGGGTCTGCATTAACTCAAGAGTGCCTCAGCCATGGGTACTCAAGATTTGGATTTCAATGGATAACGAAGAATGAAAATCAATATTAATTGCATCAATTGGGGGAAAACACAGTTAAAAAGATTCCCCCAGGCAATCAACTATTTAACCTCTACTCTTTCACGTTCATTTTAATTATACGTCTAATACAGAATAGTTCTTTTATTCAGTCAATTATTCCTTTTATATTTGTCTAACAGAGCTACCTGGGGTTGCCCGGGACAAAAGTCTAACATATGTCGATTAAATTTCTATTTCTCTACCCTCTCTATATTTCGCGCTTTTCTCTTTTCCTCCTCCCTCTCTTCACTCTTCTCTTTCTCCTCTGCTCAACTTCTTTCTTTGGACATACAAACACATGTACACACAGAGAAACTTTTCAAATTAGTACGTAAGAACAATAAAAATGCTTGAAAAAAAACAACTTCCCCAGTCGAAACCAGTAAATATACCCATCACGGACACAATTGCATCAGGGTGGTTGTTTATGAACATGCTACGTTCATTGTTACTCTCTTGCTTTTCTTACATCTCTTTCTTCTCCAATCAGTCCGTTTCTCTCTCTGGACACACACACACACACACACACACATGCTCACACACACACACACACACACACACACACACACACACACATGCTCACACACGCATACACACACGCTCACACATGCACACACGCACACACGCACACACACGCACACGTGTACACGCACATACACACACGTACATGCACACACATGTACATGCACACACACGTACACACGCACGCACACGCACACGTGTACACGCACATACACACACGTACATGCACACACACGTACAGACACGCACATGCACGCACACACGCACATACACAGGCGCATACATACATACATACACACTCACTTTTATAGATTACCTGAAAAATGAATCAGCGTCAGTGAAATAACTCGGAATAAAAATCAGAGTTACTTCCCTTTACTTTTGGCTTGGCGAAATCTGTGCCAGTTTAGAGTCAAAGAATGAATAGTTTTCTACATTGCAAATGTTATTTATCCAGGGCAACGCCGATCAAGAATACTCCAATTTTATGGGTGTTTGTTATGTAGTTTGTGAGTTTTACACAGAAGCATACATACATTCTTACATACATACATACACACATAGACCTGCGCTATACACGAGGGGCATTCCAAAAGTAATGCCTCCTATTTTTTTATTCTACTCGAATGGATCAGACGAAATTGAAAATTGCAGTTTCATGATGACTGAACTTATGCATTCATGACATGAAAGTTTCATCTCTGTGGTGCAGATATTGACGGTGTGAGACTCCAAGAAAGCAACCCTGTCATGGACGTGCGTCAAAAGCGGAGATACCTGATTGAATTCCTGGCAATTGTGCACTAATTTTGGAGTCTATGTAAAAAAAAAAAAAATTCTGAAGCACAAAAAGTCGTTCGGTTTAATAATACAACTTCCGTCTTCGTAGCTCTTCAACTTTTTTGAGTTACAAAATAAGAAACTTTATTTTTGAAACATCCCTCCTATAACAAAGCGAGGAAAGAAGTAGTAAAAAAGAATATAACCATAGAATGGATCGAGCACAAGAAAGCGTACGACAGGATCCTTCAAGCATGAATAATAGAATGCCTGAAAATGTATGAAATGCCAGCCAAATCGTAGATTTCACCGTTTCAGCAGACCACAGGGGAAATATCAAGGAGACTGAGAAGCGGATCAAATGCACAGAGCGAATCAGAGAGCTGAAAGCGATGTGGAAGATAAAGAAAGTCAAGATTACATCAATAATAGTATGAGCATTGGAGAACATTTCCGAAAAAAAAAACTTTGAGAAAAGAATGGGAGAAATTGGAATTAGAAGGATAACTGAGAAGAGACAACGGATAATAATTAAAATGGCTTAAATATTAAGAAAAACCCTTGAACGCGGAGTCTAATACACATGAGCCACAGGCGCGAAAAGGACATATAGAAACTGCTACAGATGAAAAACACAAAGAAACGCTACATGGAACAAAGAAAACTGAAACAGTATAAAGTGACGGCAGCAACTGATACCACACCAAATAACCAACGAGAGTCAAAGAGGATGGAAAGACCGAGGAGAGAGAACACTAACCAGACCTCCCCCGGATGAGTGCAAAGAAGATTGTGGTCTTTGGGAGGCTTATTGCCACTCAAATTTTAGTGAAGGCCAATGATCGTTATAAACGGGAAATCAATAGTAAATGGCTGTTACGATAACGTAAATTATTTTGTAAATGCTATCGAAAGAAATGGAGGATATTGGAAATCTGAAGGGCTCCAGGGAACATCACAGAGAGAATTCTTTGATGATGGCTTGTATAAAAACTAGTGAGATAATAATAATAATAATAATAATAATAATAATAATAATAATAATAATAATAATAATAATAACAATAATAATAATAATAATAATAATAATAATAATAATAATAATAATAATAATAATAATAATAATAATAACAATAATAATAATAATAATAACAATAATAATAATAATAATAATAATAATAATAATAATAATAATAATAATAAGCCTGTGGCTCATCCGTATTAATCTCTGCATTCAGGGGGCTTCCTTAACATTTCAGCCGTTTTCTTTATTGTTATGAAAGTACAAAATACCATGCAATATTATTAATTCGATTGAAAATGTAATGAAAACGTAAAAACTTGAACTGAACGATGATGAACAATACATAACAGAAATTAAAATGCAGAAAGGTATCTTCCAAGAGACGATTTGAAAATCACCCCCCCTTCTCAGGTACATGCTATTATAAAAAACCTAGACATCTCAAAAGCATGTGGACCAGATCTCATCCCGGCTGTGCTATTAAAAAAATGCTCTGCCGAGGTTGCTCCAGTTCTGTCCAAACTTTACAATAAATGCCTTAACGAATCTTGTTTTCCCGACTGCTGGAAAACCGCCTCTGTGGTACCAGTCTTCAAGAATTCTGGTGAAAGAACTGATCCACTAAATTATCGCCCCATTAGCCTCCTCCTGCTTTTCGCCAAAATATTTGAGTCCTTAATCAAGCCCTAGTCCAGCACCTAACAGCTGCTAAACTCCTGACTGACAAACAATATGGATTCAGGCAAGCCCGTTCAACAGCAGATATCTTAACTGTAGTTTCTGAACGTATATACCGTTCATTGGATAAAGCAGGGGAGGGTAGAGCGGTGGCCCTCGATATATCTAAGGCTTTTGACAGGGTATGGCACGATGGTCTTCTAAGGAAAATTAGATCATATGGAATCACTGGAAGAATTCATAATGTAATTAAATCCTTCTTAAGTAATAGAAAAATCAAAGTTGTCCTCCACGGTCGTACATCCAAACAATACGACATAAATGCGGGAGTACCTCAGGGGTCTATCCTTGGACCTCTATTATTCCTGATATTCATAAACGACTTCCCTGATAAAATTGTTTCGGGGATGGGTATATTTGCCGATGACACCACTCTCTATAACAGATATGAGGGGAAAACAAACGAACACGTATCCAAGGAAATGGCAGAAACACTAGAGGATGACCTCCAATCCGTAGTGGAATGGGGACAAAAATGGTTGATCACATTCAATGCTGCTAAGACTAAGCTTGTTTCCTTCAATAACTACAAGAAACCTTCTCTACCACCAATAGCAATGGCCAAGAACACATTGCCTGAAAGTACTTCTTTTAAACTCCTCGGCCTAACGTTTACAGGGAATATGAACTGGAATAGATACATTGAGAGCATTTCCAAGGCTGCTGCAAGGAAGGTTGGCTCCCTCTACCGTGCTAGAAAACTACTTACGCCTGACAGTATCCTATACCTCTATAAGGCAACCATTCGTCCATGTATGGAGTATTGTTGTCACATCTGGGCTGGTGCATCTGCTTCTTGTCTCTCGCTCCTGGACAGGGTTCAAAAGAGAGTCGCCAACCTAATAGGTCCTGAACTGTCATCTAGGCTTCAGCCTCTGTCCCATCGACGAGATGTTGCATCCCTCTGCCTGTTCTACAAATACTTTAATGGTGAATGCTCTGACGAACTGCAAACACTTGTACCTCCCCGACGTAACTACCCCCGACAAACCCGACAAGCTACTAAGTCTCATCCCTTTACAGTAGAGATCCCTAGGTGCAAGAAAGCCTTTTACTCCAATAGTTTCTTCCCCAGAACTGCGGGTCTTTGGAACTCCCTTCCGGGATTCTGCTTTCCCAACTGCAATGATATGCAGAAATTCAAGTGTAATGTTAACAAACATCTTTCTACTCATCTCCCTTCATAATGACCCCGCTAATTAATTCCCTGATAGTAGCCCCCTGCTTCAAAGTGGCGCTGTGCCTTGTTTGGGGTGAAAATTGCATTAAAAAAAAATGATGCCTCTGAACAACACATTAATACTAAGAAAACAAGTTCACTAACACAGAAGAAAGAATGAACCATTTAATGTACATGGATGAGGTGAAACTGTTTGAAAGAAACAACGACAGAACTAGAAACATCAATAAACACAACCAGAATCTTTAACCAGGATATCCAAATGGAATTCAGCATGGAAAAGTGTGCGCTGTTGCCCATGAGGAGTGGATAATTAGAAACTACCCAATAAAACAGAAATGACGGCACTAGGTAAACATGATTGATCCGTTGGCTGAGTGCAAAGAGGACTGGGACATTAGGGAGATTTATTGCCACCTAAATCCCAGTGAAGGCCAATGGTCGCCGCCAACAAGAAATCAATGGTAAACAACTGTTGCGATAACGCAAATTCTTCTGGAAAGGTTATCGAAAGAGGAGGAGAGTGTTGGAAATCTGGGGAGATTTGTTGTCACTCAAACTCCAGGGAACACCACAAATTGTTCTCAAAGATTAATCTTTGATGATGGTTTGTGTGACTACTCCTAGTGAGTAACAGCTGCTACTACTACTACTACTACTACTACTACTACTACTAATAATAATAATAATACTAATACTACTACTACTACTACTAATAATAATAGAAAGAAAAACACAAAAACCAAAGAGAATTTCCAATAATAAAAAATCTCCATTGCTCGCCAAACAAAACACAAACAACGTTATGGCACCACTCTCGTCTGCTTTTGACATCTCCAACATGGATGAATGATTGTGAAAGGTCAAAGATCGAGGATGGAGAACACTAACCAGACATCCACTGAAAGCGTGTGGATAGTACTGGGACCTTTACTAATTGCCACCGAAATCTCAGGTGAACAATAATCAAACGGCGAGAAATCAATGGTAAATAGCTGTTGCGATAACGCAAAAACATTTGAAAAGAGGCAGAAAGCACTGGAAATAGTGGATACTCGTTGCCATTCAGACTCATATAAAAAAAACACCGGTTACTGTGACTGAGAAATTACTATTAACGAATTTTGTGAGCATTTTTAGTACTATTCCCCCTCATCATCATCATCATCATCGTCGTCGTCGTCGTCCTTCTCCTTCTCCCCCTCCTCCTCGCCTACTACTACTACTACTACTACTACTACTACTACTACTACTACTACTACTAATCTATATATCTATAAAAGTGAACGTGTCTTTCTGTCTGTCTGTCTGTGTGTCTGTGTGTCTGTCTGTCTGTGTACATTTCCCTACGCAATAACTCTGTCAATTTTTAGTCTATAGACTCGAAATTTGAAATACCGGGTACTGAGATTTGGGAAAATCGATGTGACGGGTGTCAGCCAGAAATTTGGCTGTTAAGGGGTCAAATTTCAACGATTTGACCTTTAAGAACTCTACCAAACTCCTCCGACAATTTTGGGTCTAGACACTTGAAATGTTAGATTTAGGTTCCTTGAACATGGATCTAACTTAATAAAGTGATTTGAGCCCGAAACAATAAATTTTAAGGGGTCATAATAGGGGTCAAAGTTTTAAAAAATTAACCATTTTTTTTTGTTTTTTTGCTTTTTTTGCACAGCATACACCTCCAAACACCCGAGCAACGCCGGGCACCCCTGCTAGTAATAATAATAATATGAATAATATGAATAATGATAATAAAAGAAAAACGCTCGAGTCAGTGGAGAACATGGAACTACCTAACTTAAAAGAGATCTTGACGAAAAAATACATATAAATATCCGGGTGTTTTGGTAGCAGACATAACTAAATCAAAAGAAATGAAGAAGATTTTAAAAGAATATTAAAGAAAGTAAAAAGAAAATCGAAATTATGGAATATGAACCTGATAACTATAATAAAAACACAATCAGTGAGCCTAATAAGGTATTCAGAAACTTTCGTGTGTTGGACAAAGCGAAAACTCAGGCATCTGAACCCCAAAATAATCAAACTTATGGCCGTACAAAATGCACTACACCCGAAAGCTAAAACTTGTCTTTTTACAAGTTTCTTTACATAAAAAGGAAGGAAGAGGGACGATGATTCATAAGTATAGGAAGCAGAAAATAATAGAACAATTTAAAAAAAAAAAAAAATGAATGGAGATTGACACTATTTTGTTGTCGTCTTCTGATTAAATGAAACAAAGAGAATCAAGGTTTAAATATATTAAACCTTCGTCCGTTGCTTTGTTTAAGTATTTCTTTGAGCGGAAAATAAGATTTTTTTTGTATTATTGTTGCGTTTCAATCTTATGTCACACACGTAGGGAATCAACTTGGCGTAATCGTCATGGAGACATTAAGGTTCACAAATTGGATTCGCGCATTGGTAGCTGTAGGATTGGAGAGTACTTGAACTTATTACATCAGCAAGTTCCTGCCAGAAAAGAATCAAAAACAGAATTAATAGACAAAAAACGTCCATTTTATTTAATGAAATATGTGATATTATGTACATACATGCACACAGTTACATTAACAGAATATAAATTTGAAAACTTTAAGTGTCAGGAAAATGATAAAATCATTTTCATGTCCTTTTGTTGATGTTGTAAGTCCGATATTTCGTTAAAAATAGCTTAATCAGGGTAGTTAGTCAGTCGGTAGTTTTTTTTCTCTTCATTTTGTTGTTATAGAGGAAGTCCTGGAGAAGAAATTTAAAAGTACGAGCAGTACATTTTTAACGTGTGCGTTCGCTCCAGTTTCGAGCAGGAATAGGAAATTTATATTTAAAATAAGTGTCTTCAAATAGTGTGCAACTATTTTCTTATTTCATATTCCTGCTCGAATTTCAAAATGTTTATATATATATATATATATATATATATATATATATATATATATATATATATATATATGTATATATATATATATATATTTGCAAGAACCAAAACAACAAGGAAAAAAAGATTACATCATATTTGTATTTTTTCGAATGTTACAATTGTTTCGACATCAGCTAGACGAGAAATCAATGGTATTATTATATTGTTAAAAAATTTTCGAGGTTGGCATCTCACCAGACTTATTGAAAGAAATACAAGGTTAATACATATCTAAACATATTTTTCTCCTGTCATTAACAGTATCCCGGTGATTCGGAAACATTTTCTAATTATATATATACATATATATATATATATATATATATATATATATATATATATATATACAGAACACCAAACGTAGTGCCATAATTAATTACTGAGGGTTTTTTTTTGTAGTTTAAACATAAACCATTAAAAGAAACTTTCAAAAAGACCAAAATACACTTCTAATTTTAATGGTTTCTTTTTAAACTACAAAAAAAACTTCAGTAATTATGACACTACGTTCGGTGTTCTTTAAAATTATTATAAAATTATATACCCATAAAAATCTTTATATATATATATATATATATATATATATATATATATATATATATATATATATATATATATATAAAGATTTTTATGGGTACATATATATATATTTATATATATATATATATATATGAATATAAATATATATATATGAATATGAATATAAATATATATATATATATATATATGTATATGAATATAAATATCTCGAATATGATATTTTAATATAAACGTAATGTAAACGTTGCTGATGAGTCCATCGACGACGATGATGATGTTATCGTTGCTACGACTGCTGCTGCAGCTACTGCCGCGACTGCTACTACGGCTGCTGCTTCGGCTGCTGCTACTGGTGATGCAATGCTTTTTGTAATGAGAGGTTTATAATTAAACCGAAGTGGAAAGAAAAAAATTAAATAAAAAAAGAACAGCAACGAAATTCGAAATAACTGCATCTCTTAAAATACGTCTTTAAAGCAACTTTGACTGCGTAGAAGAAAATATTAATTTTATCAACAAAATAACACACATACACAAATAAAAACAAAAACAAACAAATTAAAGAAACCAAAAATAATAATAAACAAATTATGTGTATTCGATTGGTGGAAGGTTTTGTATTCTCTTAATTGGTCACTTAAAATGAAACATTATTTGAATACGTTGCTGTAAATTACTGTTTTCAAATGTCATGCATATTACTTTGTTATTATAAGGTTCACTTTACACCAGTTAATTTAAACGATATCACACACAACTAATACTTAAAAGTAAAATGAAGAATTATTAAGCATTGTGGGAAAAGATAACAGCAAAACAAGATGGACGCTAAGGAGATCAAAGGGGCGTAACTAGGTATAACGAAACTACTGATCTTTCTGTAAATTTAAATTATTAAAAAATGATTAACATTTTAAGCATCCTCCTATTCATCATCATATCGTATGAATATGAAAATTCTATTATTGGCATTGGTTTCCCCGATATCTTTCTTGTGAAGGAATGTCGTATAGTTGTGGAACACGAGAAATTATTTGTTATCTATCTATCTATCTATCTATCTATCTATCTATCTATCTATCTATCTATCTATCTGGCGAGATAAACAAGAGATGAGATGTTAAAAGTTATCAAAACATTATTGAAGTATAAAATGGACAAGTTGCACCGGAAGTTCTAAAAATAGCTGACCGGAAGGACGTGCTTGTTGTCACGTGTTCAGATTGGGTAAACATAAAGTCAACTTGGAACTTGGACGCTGAGAAGAGCGGATGGATTAATGAGAGGGGGTTGACGTGTCTCAAAATTGGAGACTAGAATTAACCACCCAAGCAAAGATACTCACTTTCCAGTGGTCGATCGCAGAAGAAAAGGCACCAAATCAACGTATGTTACGTTGTGGGGTGGTGTTCATATATATGTTGCATTATTGTGTGTCGTGTTATTGTGTGTCGTGTTACTAAATGTCTATAGTGGCTTCTTCGCTATCTGAAACCTAGTTATCGTATTGCAGTCTATGTACGTTTAGTGATCGTCTAAGTGTGTTGCTTGCGTGTGTGTTAGACATTTACATACACACATACATGTATTTCGACATACCTCAACTTTCAATGCGTCGCTGGTCTTTTGGTTCACATGGAAATTTCCTCTGTTCTTGGATGGAAGCTGGAAACTGTGGACGAATGCATTTCAACTCCAAGACGATGGTTGGTTTTATATAGTTTTTATTCACATTCCAGGTGTCGTTCGCAGAAGAACGGAAAGTTAGTATCTTTGCTTGGATGGTTAATTCTAGTCTCTAATTTTGAGACACGTCAGCTACCTCTCAAAGTAGGGGGTGACAACCATTAAGTCATCCGCTCTTTTTAACGTCCAAATTCCAATTTGACTCTATGTCCAGCCAATCTGAACACGTGACAACAAACACGTTCTTCCGGTCAGCAATTTTTAGAGCTTCCGGTGTATCTTGACAAATTTGATCATCTCTCATATATTCTATCATTCTAATTTGAACCCCTATTTTACATATACATATTTTGATACCCTGCAACCCAATAGTGTGAGACTCTAAGAAAGCAACCCTGTTATGGACGTGCGTCAAAAGCAGAGATGCGTCATTGAATTTCTCCATACAGAAAAAAATGGAACAGATTAACATTCACGGGCACCTGTTGAATGTTTACGAAGCCGATACAGTTGATGTCAGCACAGTTAGAAGTTGGGTTCGTCGATTTCAGAGTGGCGACAGTAATGTGAGTGGCAAAGCGTGCTCCGAACTTTTACGACCGAAGCAACATTCATCGCTGGCATTGAGAATGGTGGTGACGTTCATCGTGCATTGAGAATGGTGGTGACGTTCATCGTGCATTGAGAATGGTGGTGACGTTCATCGTGCATTGAGAATGGTGGTGACGTTCATCGTGCATTGAGAATGGTGGTGACGTTCATCGTGCATTGAGAATGGTGGTGACGTTCATCATGCATTGAGAATGGTGGTGACGTTCATCGTGCATTGAGAATGGTGGTGACGTTCATCGTGCATTGAGAATGGTGGTGACGTTCATCGTGCATTGAGAATGGTGGTGACGTTCATCGTGCATTGAGAATGGTGGTGACGTTCATCATGCATTGAGAATGGTGGTGACTATGTAGAAAAATTCTGGGGCATAAAAGTCGTTCGTTTTAATGATACCACTTTGTAGCTCATCAATGCTTTAGTTTTTGAGTTAAAAATAGGTCTTACTTTTAGTAATCCATCATATAATTATAGTCGGAAAATACCATAGCCTACTGCCAAATGGATTTAAATCCACAGTAAACAGGCTATACAAAAAATAGGTTTGTATTACTATACACATAGATTCGAAAAAGTTGTCCCCCCCCCAACAACTATATAAACAATAAATGTAATGAAAGACAAGATAAGTTACTTTTCTACCTAACTGGATAATTTTTTTGTGTTTTTATTTAATGTAACATGTTTATTCATCTCGAAAAGCATACAGTGTTTACCGATATATCGGAAAATCAAAAATGGCACTGGACTCTCTGTTGAACACGGTAAGTTTGGGAAAATGAGTTAAAAATTAAAAAACAAACCATACAAAATATTGTTAAAAACCCACTGAATATATGTCAGCCTATGTTACGGTAACATATTGAGCGAGTTTCTAACAGTATTTATTTTTAATTCATGTTATGTTCACCAGTTTAAACATATGATGTTAAGTGTTCATATTTTCTATTGTGTGTGTGTGTATCTGTGTGTATGTGTGTGCATGTGTGTATGTGTGTATGTGTATGTATCTATGTGTTTGTGTGTGTGCATGTGTGTATGTGTGTGTATGTGTGTGTGTGTATGTGTGCGCGCGCGTGCGCGCGCGCGTGTGTGTGTGTGAGAGAGAGAAAGGAGAGAGAGAGAGAGAGAGAGAGAGAGAGAGAGAGAGAGAGAGAGAGAGAGAGTTTCTTATGTACTCGAAAAAGCTAGGCCAATTTTTATGAATTTTCAAACGAAGGTACTTTATGAGTCCTGCAGTGTTCTTAGATAGGCTTTGTATGGAAATATCTTCGATAAGTAACGATAATGGATAATCGAAATTATCCGATGAAAGAAGGAACAGGTGATTTTGATCAAAGTTAACACCTTATACAACCTAACATCACAAGTGCATTTGGCAAATTTTATTACCACACAAGCCGAAACGCCCGGCATATTAAATAAACAATAGTTCTTTCATATAACAGGATGCGTTCAAAATGAATGTTTCTGTTCAAAGCACAGCTGTGCCATGAACTTGACATTTTTTATTTTAAACTTAAATTGAATTCATTATCACCGCACAAGCAGTAAAGCCAGACATATAAAATTGACAGTAGGTTCTTTGATATAACAGGGCGCATTAAAAATAAAATTTCCTGTTTAAATCAGAATAACACCATGATAGATGACTTTTGCATTTTAAACTTAAATTTAAGCCATTATCACCGCACAAACCGTAAGGCCAGGCATATAAAATCAACAGTAGGCTCTTTGATATGACATATCGCGTTCGAAATAAATGTGTCTGTTTAGAGCATGAAGTATGATACTTGACTTTTGACTTTAATTCAAGCCCTTATATATATTTTTTTTAAATATAAATCAACATTAGGTTCTCTACAGTGCAATATGGACTACAATGTATTGTGAACTAAGTCACTGAGGCGAGGCATGTGAAGCTTAATCCCGGTGCACGCCGGAGGGGTCCCCAACTAGAGTAAGGATTTGATTGGAAAATGGGCGATTTCACCGATTTCGATGACAATAAAAATGTGGGAGTGTGAAACATCATTCAATCCCGGGCAACGTCGAGTCTCTCTTTTAAGTTTCATATCAATTGAGATTTTAATTCGATTAAAATCTAACGAAGCATCTAATTCATAATTTCTTTCTTTCTATCTATCTCAACCAACCTCTCTATCTTTCTTCCTCTCTTTACGCCCTTCTCCCTCTCCGTCTTTCGTCTGTACTCCGCCCATCCTTCTCTAACATCGAAAATAATAACAAATCATTCACCCCTCTTTCATATCATAGAAATGTCTGTAAACAAAAGTCCAACAAACAAACAACAAAACACAGACTCCTCCTGATGAAGCCTGCACCAATTGACCCTCAAAGTATAGCAATACTTTCCTTTTAAATTTTAGACTAGCGGGACCTGTAGAAATTCCACAGCGAACTCTTTCCCATGTAATATATTGATGTTGGCATTCTGTAGAGGTTCAGCGTAAATAGAAACTATTGTAGCTCTTTTGTTTATACTGCAAAAGTATTTATCTTATCAAGCAGAGACGCCCCGGTCGTAAAGTACGCTTAAATATGATATTTTAATTCTTGCAGATTTGGTATATATTATTATAGAGTTAGCGTTCTATCGATTTTATATATCATAAAGTTGCGAATTCAAAAAAATATATATATCCATATGACTTGGGTGCATCAGCTTTAATTGAAAACAAAACAAAAACTTACGAAGAATTCTTAGTAAAATTATTTATTACAAGAAATGGAAGTACATAACAATTAAACGACCCGGATGTAAGCGTGACACAGAAAATAACACAGGCGCTATCGTATTAATATGTAGATAATATTCATCCGGGGCAATGCTATAATATAACAACTTTGCGGGTAAGTTTTTGTAGTTTTTTTTTAAAACTTTTAACTGACCACACACACACACACACACACACACACACACACACACACACACACACATACATACATACATACATACATACATACCCCCAACACAAAGAGGTGACGGTGGTTAAGTGGTTAACGACACGAACTGACAGTCTGGGCGTGCCAACTTCGAATCCAGTTCTGTACCACAGAAACCCTTTCACTTAGGGATTTTGCCAATTTTCACGTGATTTCTTCCGTAAATACAAGATATCGATATGTAAGTTGGAAATGGCTGAAAAAAAAAAAAAAAACACAAAACAAAAAAACAAAAAAAAAACAAAAAACGATGCACTGACGAAATTAATTTGACCCTCAAGTAATGGATAATCATTACTGCTTTTTAAAATTTTATTTTAAGCATTATTCATCCAAGACGAAACCAATTATAAATAGAATAAGTTTGTGGATGTTTGTTTTGTATATATTATTTAATTATAGAATTTTTTTTTTTGATGAGTAATTTGTATATTTTATTTATTAATTTTCGGACTATTATCCTCATCTTTTTATAGTTTTTGTTTAACGACGTTTCGGCCAACTATTCGTCTGGCCTTCGTCAGGTTGTTAACCGCGACGGGATAGGAATGCTGAATCTCCCAACTATATCTTCAGTAATTACTGTCTTCCATAGTTGTTGTTTTTTACCACGTTTTTGGCCAACTAATCCTCTGGCCGGCTTTTGCTAGAATTGAAACCGCTATCTTCAGACAATGCTCAACATTTGTTTTGTAGTTTTGAACTTTTAGCTAGACAAAGATGCGCACACTCACACACGCTTTGTATAATAGATTGGTTAAAGTTCACTTCCAATCTGCCGATTTCTGGTGAAATATTGCGATTATTTTTTTATGGATTTTTTAAAAAATTGTTTTTGCTCGTTGAAGGTTGTCGGATCCGCTAGTATGCGTACAACTGGAAGCAGGTCATCTCAAACGCTGTTTGCTGTCATGTGGACGGCATGTTTTGTATGTTTGACGTACCGTAAATCCATCGATATATGATTTTAAGGCTTACGTTTTAACTAAATTGAAACATATTCAGCCTGCTGCTATTTCGATTTGCGTGGAACCGACGAAGCAAAATACAAAAGAGTATTTGAACACACACGCAGGCGCACACCTATACACGTGCGTGCATATACAGAGATGCACACTCATGTATATATGCTATGCTAATATACGCATAGATTAAAACGTATATGTCTACAACACACTTAAAAATATATATGTATATAAATGTAGATATAAATATCGACGGGTGTTTATGCGCATGTGTCTGTATAAATATGTTTGTGTGGATATGTATGTGTATAAATATGTTTGTGTGGATATGTATGCGTATAAATATATGTATGCATAAATGATGGACTCTCCCGTCGATTTTGACGTATAATGTTCCGCCACAACAACTAAGTTACTCGGAAAGCCACACAAATCATTTGTTTATAGTGGCGTAAGTTTTGTGACGAACCAACCACACTTTTTGGTATTACTGCTAACCTTTGTCTAACCTAGATCTGTATATATAGATGCATAATAATAATAATAATAATAATAATAATAATAATAATAATAACTAGACCACCCGTGACCCGTTGGGTCAGTACGTTATATTAGCTATGGAATTCATGTATGAGCGTGACACTTGTGGCATAAAGAAAATAGTTTTTTTTTACATAACAGAAGCATTTCTATGAAAGTATATTAAAATTAAAAAAGAATATAGATAGATTTCTATGAGTCGTTCTGTTTATTATAATTGTTATTTTTTTTAAAATTACAGTTACTGAATTATAAGTGGTTGGTCATACTTATAGGTAAATATGTACTGAACAGGTATCATAATCCTTATTATAGTTAAATTCAAATTTTGATATATCATCTTTTAAATGAAATTGTTAGTTGAAAGTACAGAATAATAAAAAAAACACTCTCCACACGTTAATAATGGCTTTTTAAATAGAAAATGAAAATAAAATGTAACTTTTTTCATTTAATTTAAGCAAACATTCAGTACCCATTGTGTAAAGGAAAACACTATTTAATGTAATAGAAATGTGTGCATTTACCGATTCAGCTTTCCGTTTGGAAATGTAAGCAGACGACTTTAAAAAACATGGGAAGAAGAAAAATAATTTTTTTTGTAATAACGCCCTCTAGTAAAAAGGTCTGCATTAGTTAAGGGGGATAACTCTATCCAGTTTTACATCGCTCTCTTTTTCTCTTTCTCACACATACACGTAACTATTTCTCGCGTACGTAACGAAAACAGAGGGAGTAGGAGTGTTGAAATCTATTAGAGGGAAAGTGAGAGGTGTTTCTTTCCATAAATTGTATAGGGTAATATTTCATATTATTAATAGATTCATAGATAAATAGATTTTATAATATATATATTATAATTATCTATGAATCTATGTATTATTTGTATATATAAATAACTATTTGATCAAATTAAATGAAATTGTTTGTATTAAAAGCGATATAAAAATTCCGGAATTGGAATAACGGATTGAAGACGTTGCTATTTACGCATGCGCAACCGGATGTTGAAAACCGGAAATCTGATTGCAAACATACAAGATCCATAGACTTTTAGTATTATATAGATAATAATGTCAGCTCCTTTAAGAACTCGGTTCTTATTGTTGAGCACTCTAAGTTGAAGTTAGAAGTCGGTCACTTAAGCTTACATGCGCAGATCATGATATCATAATCATTAGATCACTATTATCGTCTTGACAAGTCAAAATAAATGGTTAAATTTCAACTGCATTTCTCGCGCTTAATGGTGGCCATGTGGGGGTTTGTTCCTTGCTAATGGAGCCAGGGATGGTTTCGTTACCGGGTTCGAATCTCCCGACCGGCGGTTATCGTGACACCCTGCACTAATGATTCCCGGAAGGATGAAGCACTAGTGTCTGTAGGTATTAAAAAAATAATTATCTATATATAAATAGGAGAGAACCTACTTTTCATCGCAAGTCAGAACCCTGTAGAGAAACAGTTTTTTTTGTGTGTTGCATTAAAGAAAAGAAGACGTTTATTTTGGTTGTCGTTAATTCATGAGGTGTTCATTTATCAAGTTTTCTTGTCTTTACAATCTCTCTCAAGTTGTTAGAAATCGTCGTATACATTAGTCTAATTCAGAAGCAAGTTCTCGAACAGTTGTGCGTAGATTGGCTCTGACTAAGGCTTTTAATCGATCCTTGTCAACACCCGATGGCCGACCACTACGCCCATCATCTTCAAGACTCTCTTCGCCGCCTCGAAATTTCTTAAGCAACCTTGCTTTGTGCGTTCAGTAGTAGTTCCTGGGCTAAATGCTCCGTTGATGTCGCGAGTTGTTTCAGCAGCTTTTCATCCTAGCTTGAATTGAAATAAGAAAATTGGGCAAATTTACTTTTTTCCGTCGTGTATTAAACAGAAACGAAAATATATTTTATTCAAAGCGATTGTAATTAAAACGATTAGATAGAGCGAAAAACTTTCTTTAAAATATAATATATAAAGTAAAGGTATTACAACGAAAACTTATTTGAAAAAAAATTTATTTGAAATAATATTATAATATAATGATATATTTATATTATTACGACATTTGGTCTTCTTGCCTGAATAAGTTTATCTGTTTGTACATCCATGTCCAATAGGGTTTTGTGATTCCCATTTCCAAGTACTGCTGCCGGTTTTTACTTGTCCCATTTCTCTGGATGTTCAAGATGCAGTTGTTCGCATAATTCCCGGTGCACTGCTTTTTTCATTTGATCATGTCTATTCTTATATTCTTATATTCTTTTGGGCAAGTTTTCTGCGTTCACTTGTTATGTAGATTATCGTTTCGCCTCTTTGATCACAGCGTCTACATTTGTGTTTTCTTGTGTCAAATATTGCTAAAGATAGACTTATCGACTTATTTATAAAAATAAACAAACTAGCGAAACATCAGTTTTAATTTTGGGCCTGCTCTAGGCTTTAAACCTATGAGACCGTATTGGCTTGACCTTATATTCTTTAAAATTATTAATAAATAAATGTTGTACTATTATTATTTAATTATCGGGAACCCTATTGTTCTACCTAAACACCCTGTTATAAGGGCCACTAATACAGCGAATGCAGAGAAGTTAGAAAAGCGAAAACGGAGCCATTTATAGGTTGTGGATGGCTGTCCATCCTGCTTTAGGACGAGATCCTGGTGGCTGAACCATTTCTCTACTCCGTCCTTTAGTTTGGCAAGGCAGAAGATCGAAGACATCCTATCCAATCAATCGACTTATCATGTCATACCCTAGTATGTATAAATTCATGCTCAACCGTATTATTGAATCTGATTTTTCAAAAATATTCGAAATTGTTTTTGTTGTTTGTATTTTCTTTTTAAGGTTGTGGCCGAAGGTCAATCATTTTGAGAACAAAGAAATTACCAATTCTAAAGATGAATTTTTTTTTTAAAAGTAAGGATTTAAAAAGGAAACAATTTTAAAGATCCGTTTTTTTTTTTTGTAAAGTAGTTCTCCCAAAGAGTTTTTTTTGCAAAGAGTAATGTTGTCTAAGAGTAATGTTTACTTAAAGCAATGCATTCTACAAACAAACATAATAGCATCCATATTGAATTATATTTAACAAGTTTATCCGCGAAAAATAATTCATACATGGTTGATATGCCGTAAAAGAAACCAAAACAAATTAAACCAAACCAATCTTTCTGATAAGCCGAACCTTATTCATCTATTTATAGTGTCCATTTTGTTTTTCCAATCTATATTTACTCAAGGGACATCAGTCCAAGCTAAGCAACTCTCTGTGCGTAAAGTTATGGTTAGGAATAGGGATTCAACAAAAATAAATGCAAAGTTCCATTTTCATTCATCTTGTGTAAAATAAGAATGCAACCGTTCAGCCATCGTTCTTCAGACTCGATGGCTTTTCAATTTCAAACCGTCGTTCACATATCGTCTCTTGACGCTTGAAAGCTAAATGCGCCATTTATTAACCGTGTGGTTTTGTGCGCAGCGTGGTCTCATTTGGCCGGCATTCGACTATACTTCTCGGAAACACATTATAAACGGAGAAGGGTGAATAAAAATGTGTTCGAATGAACATCCGTAAACCTGCTGCTGGAGATAGTGCAAAAACATCTGGAATTATCTATTTAATAATTCCTTATAGTCCTATTCAAATCGATTTTATACAGCGCTTTATCCGCCTTCTTTTTCTCTCTCTTTCTCTCGTTCTCGCTCTTTCTCTTTCTCTGTTTCTGTCTCTGTCTGTCTCCAGTCTGTCTCTCTTTCCTTTCTCTCTCTCTCTCTCTCTCTCTCTCTATATATATATATATATATATATTCCCCCTCCCCCAGTGTATCTGTCCGTCCGTCTGTAGGCCTCCCGCCTTAGGTCAGCAGATGTGGGCTCTGACCCTGTTGAAACTGCAATGGCCGTGTTCGTCTTCTTCCGGGAGTACTTAACAGGATTCTTCAGCGTCGCAGGCTTCATGTCGATTCCTGCTGAAAATCAATTAGCTTCTCATGCAAATCAAAAGAAAACAAATACAGAGGGTTCTTTCTAGTCTACTAAAAGTTAATTCACGAAAATTACAGGTGTTTTACATATATACAATTGTTCAGTTCGATTACACCAGAAAACAATCCAAAATCTTATTCTTCGTTCTCCACGATGGCGATCGTGATGGAGAAAGGGGATGGGTGGCGTATTTTGGGTGTGTGTGTTTCTCTCGAGATTCGGCTTCGATCTGATAATTTCAGCCCGGGCATTTGCTTATATTGAAAGGTGATGGTGCGGGGTAAGCTGTTCCCCAGATCAATCAGAACTCAACACGTTATTCGGGAAAGTCCCGAATCCTTTGCGTATGTGCACCTGCAAAGCTTGCGAATCTGGGATCGAAGCTCAAATTTATCACACGCTCAGAAAGGTTAACACTTTGACCTCTCGCACTCAGAAAGCCAGACATCCCGAGCACGAGTTCGTCAGGCCAAGAACGAATGTATGATTTCATTCTAACTTTAATCTGACATCTCTTCTCACTTTTCTCAAACAATAAAATATATGTCTGTTTTACAGAAACACAATAAATTCATCCCTTCAGATAGGTTACTCGCCGCTGTCCGGGATCCAATTAACGCCTAACATACAATGTAAGCATAATTACCCGGCCATAATTAGTGTTTTAGGGGTCTTAATCTCTCCAATGGGTAGAGATATCGCTCCCCTAGGCGTTCACGTCACAGTCTGTCCGTTCCATTTTTTTCGGAAACTACTGGGATGATCTGGCTCAAATTTTGCATGAGCAGGTGGAGCGAACTAAGTATTTTGGTATACGTTCGATTCACAGTAAGGTATCAATAGGAGTTAGTATTCATTTAACAATAAGTACAAATCTAAACATATTCAACTATCAATTAGCATAAAGCACTAATTCTAAACTAACTTTTATCTATCTATCTATATATCTATCTATATATATATATATATATATATATATATATATATATATATATATATATATATATATATATATACTAGCAAAAGTACCCGTCGTTGACTGGGTTCAAAAAAAGCCTACAGAAAATGGACTCTGATTTATGAAAGTATGATAGGTTATGAAAAGGAAGGGTTGTAAAGAGATAGCTTCGAATTTGGAGGTATCAAAACCAAAGCAAAATATGATGAAAGTAAAAATAAAATAGATAAACCCCATAATTTATTATACCATACCTGTTCACACTAAAACACTTATCACAATATTCTGTGGATCTATATTAAAAAACCTTGTTAAACTTTGTGACATATTTCCATTCTATGGAGGTCAGGTGCGAACGAACACCCCATAATTTTATTATACTATATTTCTTCAAACTGAAACATAATTATCAAAGTATACTTACGCAGATAGATATGAAAAGTCTTTATTAAAGTTTGTGCCTATTTTCATTCTATGGAGGTCAGGCGCGAACGCAGACTCACAATTTTATTATACCATCCCTATTTAAGTTAAAACATACTTATCAAAGTATTCTTATGTACGTCTATATCAAAAACACTTGTAAACGTTTTTTTTATAATTTTTTAATTTTTTATTTCCATACTTTGTGGACCAGGCGCAAACGCAGACCCCACAATTTTAATGAACCACCGTTCTGCCAGATCAACCATACCTATTCCTGTGTCTCGATACATCTTCTCTCATTATATGTAATCAGTTTTTTAAAATAGTCAACCATATAGGAGCCTATTCGTGACCACACACACACACACACACACACACACACACACACACACACACACACACACACACACACACACACACACATTCAGCTTTATATTATATTATAACACACATACACATACAGTCATTCAGCTTTATATTATATATATGTGTATGTGTATGTATATATATATATATGTGTATGTGTGTGTGCGTGTGTATGAAGAGAATTAAATTATGCTAATTAACATAACACAAAATTTATTTTTTAGAAAGAGGAATACAAAATACAAAATATTCGTTATTCCATGGAGTTTGAAAAGATGTATCTTTTTCTTCAAAGAAAAATAACAAGCAACAAAAGAGTATACAATTTCTAGTAAACATAAAAATGTAAAACTTTGCAAATTTTTAATGTTCGAAAAAGTGATCTAAGTTGTAGGAGGATCACAACATTGCAAATAATACCCATGAATCCAAAATTAAATACATGTAGTTATATAGTTTTGTGTTTTTGTTGTAGGAGGATCACAACATTGCAAATAATACCCATGAATCCAAAATTAAATACATGTAGTTATATAGTTTTGCTGTACCTGTGTGTTTTTGTTGTAAGCAAATGTATTAATTAACAGATTGAATGGGAAACAATATGTTCTCAGCAACTATCACCATATAACACTTTTTCTATAATATACTTACCTGTATTTCGTTGAAAGGTATGTGTAACTAAAATTGGCCTTCGGGACAAGATCAAAGTGTAGTATCTGTTCTTCAGATGCTGCACTTCTATTTCTTGTTCTCTTTCGGTGCAGGAGAAATCCTTCACGACTGAGACAATTTTTATTTTTGTACCTTTTCTCCACGTTAAAAAACGACCCTGGTGTCTAACTCTGTCTCGTGGGGAGGCATAGTAAATAGGTACATCATTTGAAACTAACTGTTTAATGTAGATTTGTAAAAAACACATTCTTCTTAAAATATTGAAATTAATTCTGTGTTTACAGTCATAATTTTTTATTCTGATTCGTTTAATGTTTCAACAAGTTTGTAGCATTTACTTTGAAATATCTTTAATTATACAAAAGAGCATAAAACGTAGGTTAATTATTCATTGAAAGGATTATGAAATTTTCAAACACATATAAATGGACTCGTGGAACACTGGATAAAGTGTTAAATAGGATCAGTTCTGACTATCAGTTTTATGGTAGTTGAAGTAAAATGAAAAAATCCGATCAATAAAATTGGTTAAAAATTCTATAAACATCAGTAGTGTTGCTGCAAACATATCCGAGTAGATAAGTTAAACAATCCTTAGATGATTAACGTAAATTTTGATGCATTATAAGGTTAAAACAGTGTGGATACTTCATAGTTATTTTGTTTAGTTTCGTTAACTTGTGTCAAGATTTGGATTTAAAGGTTCAGACAACGCATTTCCACCGCGATGAGTACGGTTTTACAACTTGTCACAATATATATATATATATATATATATATATATATATATATATATATATATATATATATATATAAGCAGTTCAGTTCGCCTTTGTTCATAACTTTATGTGCATATGTATATATATATTAAAAAGTTTAACACATGTCCGGGTATCTTCTATCTAAAATTTCAAGTGTTTGCACCCAAAATTGGCGGAGGAGTTTGCTAGAGTCTACAAAGGTCAACTCTTTCAACTTTGACCTCTTAGCAGATGAATTTTCGGTCAAAAACTGATTAATCTTTATGCCTTAATAATCTTTATGTAAAATTTAAAATATTTAGACCTAAAATTGGCTGAATAGTTTGCTAGAAACTATAAAGATCAAATATTTTGAACTTTGACCCTTTGGAAGCCAAATGCTCGGCCAAAACCGATTAAAAAGCTTTTCCTACGTTTGAATACACTTTATGTAAAATTTCAAATGTTTAGACCAAAAATTGACTAAGTAATTTGGTAGAGACCGCAAAGGTAAATTTTTTAGAAAACTTTGACCGCAATTTTAACCTCTTAACATTTATTCTTTTGAGCTCAAATCAAATTAAAACGTTTGATCCATGTCCAAGTAACCTATATCTAAAATTTAAATTTTTAAGACCTAAAATTGACGGAGGAGTTTGGTAAAGTTTTTAAAAGTCAAATCGTTGAACTTTGACCGCTTGACAGCCAAATTTATGGCCGAAAACTGATTAAAATGCTTCCCCAAATCTCAATACCCCTTACATTAAATTGCAAGTTGGTAGACTGAAAATTGACAGAGTAGTTTAGTAGGGAAATGTACACACACATACGCAGACAGGCAATTTCATTTATATATACATATATACTAGCATTTCAGCCCGGCGTTGCCCGGGTGTTTGGAGGGGTACGTTGAGTAAAAAAAAAAAAATAAAATGTGGCAGGCTCGAACCCGTACCGCACAAGAGGAAAAGAACGGGGGGGGGGAAGGGAAACGTAACGTCTTTGCTGTTACGACCACCGCCAAACCGGAAGTAACGTAGGTTTAAATTAAGGCTAGATAATCGAAAGGAGAGGATGACATTCGAAAATATCGGCGAAAAAAGCGACCCCCTGCATAAAAGTGGCCAGTTGAAGGTGAGGCTATTAATGTTTTTAGCCAATTTTTCGATATTTGTCGTCTGAAAGGTCGAACTTCAAAACGATACCGATTTTGTAAAAATCCGTCGCCCTGTCGAAAGTTTTAGGCAGACATGCAAACATACATACGTACATACATTTATATATTCGCAGCTCAAATTTTCGCCCCAAACCGATTAAAAAGCTTGCTCTATTTCTGAATACCCTTTATGTCAAAGTTCAAATGTTTAAACCAGAAATTGTCTGAGTAATTTGGAAGAGACCGAAGCGGTCAATTTTTTTAAAACTTTGACCCCTATTATGACCCCCTTAACAATTATTGTTTTGGGCTCATATCAAGTTATTAAGTTGGATCATTGTCCAAGAAACCAAATCTCAATACCCTGTATATCAAATTTCGAGTCTGTTGACTGAAAATAGACAGAGTTATTGTGTAGGGAAATGTACACAGACAGACAGACACACAAACAGACACTTTCACTTTTATATATATGCTAGCATGGGTAACCGGCGTTGCCCGGGCGTTTGGAGGTGTATGTTGAGCAAAAACAAACAACAAAAACAAACAAACAAACAAAAAACACGGTCAATTTTTTTTTAACTTTGACCCCTATTATGACCCCTTAACATTTATTGTTTTGGGCTTAAATCAAGTTATTAAGTTAGATCCATGTCCACGGAATCCTATATCTTAAATTTCAAGTGTTTAGACCCAAAATTGTCGGATGAATTTGGTAGAGTTCTCAAAGGTCAAATCGTTAACCTGGGCCCCTTAACAGCCGAATTTCTTGCCGAAAACCGATCACACAGATTTTCCCAAATTTCAGTACTCTGTATATCAAATTTCGAGTCTGTAGACTTAAAATTGACAGAGTTATTGGGTAGGGAAATGTACACACACACACACACACAGACACAGAGACAGACACAAAGACACACAGACACGTTCACTTTTATAGATATATGCATATATATTTATATATATATGACCTCAATCTTGGACCTTTATCTGCACCATCTAAAGGTGGGGGACCATCATCCTACCCGGTTTGGTCATGATAGGTTCAGTGGTTGGTGTGGGCTGTAGGAGAGTATATATACATAGACCATGACCATGACCTTTGACCTTAACCTAAAAACACACACACCGTACTACTTTATGTTATTATGTTCACACACACACACACACACACACACACACACACACACACACACACACACACACACACACATATATCAGTAGAAAAAGTCAAGATATTGTAGAATTGAATTTATGATATTTTATTAAAAACAAGGAATACGAAGTAAAAATGATAGGTTCCTTATTCCATGGAGTTTCAAAGATAGGCACTCCTCCTCAGAGAAAAAAATAGCATATATATATTCCGAGGTTAATATTTTTCAGAGGTAAAATAACCAATGAAGTTCAACGAGGTTAACACAAACTCAATAATGAAGAAGCGCAAGATATACTTTTTATTTGTTTTTACACAAGCAGTAATATGTTGCTACAAATCATGAGCATGTTTCGGTCAGCTAGTTACTAGTAACTAGAGACCTCTTCAGGTGGTACAGCTTATACGAAAGTAAAGTTTTTTTTTTTTTACACAATGGTCACCACTTATCAAGGCCCGGAAGCCACTCAGGGATAAGGGTTATTGCAAGTACATTACGTTAGTGTGGAGATTTGATGAAGTGTTTACTTAAGGGGGCGGTTCATTAGGAATTTGTTAACGTTGGACTTGAACACATCCAAGTTGTAGTCAGGTGGGAAGCAAGCAGACGGAACAGAGTTCCACAGGCGTGCAGTTCTAAGAAAGAAGCTTTGTTCATG
Organism: Euprymna scolopes; assembly: GCF_053919585.1. Taxonomy (NCBI): domain Eukaryota; kingdom Metazoa; phylum Mollusca; class Cephalopoda; order Sepiida; family Sepiolidae; genus Euprymna; species Euprymna scolopes. Next base: position 9,955,106 of record NC_136511.1, on the reverse strand, counting down.
GAATCAACGTTGTTTGTTTATCCCTCAGTGAAATATCCTGATGGAATTTCTGGCCATATTCATCATGCAACTCACTAATACTCGCATAACTCTCGAAAGGTACAATCTTGAAAGAAAAAAAAAAAAGAAGAAGCTGTACCACCTAATTCGACAAAAAAATAAAAAATAAAAATGCCCGAAATGATTTTCCATGTCATTGTGCATATAAAAATGGCCACAGATGTTTTTTGAGTGTTGCAGTGTTATCAGTAACTTTTTTCATTAAAGAATGCGTTTCAGCTACGTGTTCATAAAGCAACCCGAGGGATGAATGAAGTTTCAGTTTATGAAATGTTTGTCATTGTCCGTATAAATCAAAGAAAAAAAAAAAAGAAAAAAAAGGAAAAGAAAAAAGAAAAAGAGAAAAAGAAAAAAGAAAATAAGAGAAAAAGAAGAAAAAAAGGAAAAATTACCACAAAACGATAGATGCATTTTGTTGTTGTAAATAACCGCGCGTCTAAATCGAATCATTCAAGCAATTTTCCGTTGCTACTTCGACTGTCATTTTCTGAATATCTTTCAACACGTAAATATGCCTTTTTTTTCTGCGTGGAGTGTGAGAATTGTCGTCTACCTTTTTTTTTTTTTTTTTTTTTTGCAACAGAATTTGGAATCACGTAGTCTTTGAATACGTAGGAAGAATTTAATCTTACTTTCATAATTTATACAGTTTCACGATTTATTTTTTTCAACAATTGTTGAAAAAAATAAATCTTTCTCTTTTTTACTCACTTTTGCGCTCTCTTGATTTATCACACACACACACACACACACACACACACACACACACACACACACACACACACACACACACACACATACGTAAGACAATTTTTTAATACGTAAAGGGAGGAAACTGATGCCCATGTAATATTTTTATTACTTTTTATCGACAAACTTTATTATTAGTATTACTTATCCCTCTGGAACCTTGAAGAATTGCCCCATTACATACGCAGGAATTTCTGCCCCTGCAAGACTAATCTTCTCCTGAGGACGATTGAATAAATCATTCTAAAATACTGAATGGATCAAAGACTATACACCACAATAATAAAATACCCGACGACAATCCTAAAGATCAACAACATTTTTAAAGTCTTATTAAGCAGACGAATTCCATGTTATTTAGTAATTCGACTTAAGGATACAAAATTCACGGACACAAAAGGAGACTGAACAATAAAACTGAAGAATAAACAAGAAACTTTGACTTAAATTATGAAATAAAACATGGGGATCATCAGCTGTTAACCATGTAGCTGTTTCGGTTATTTCAAATTATATATATATATATATATATATATATATATAAAATATATAAAATATATAAATAAATTGATAAATAATAATAATAATAATAATAATAATAATAATAATAATAATAATAATAATAATAATAATAATAATAATACGGAGGAAAAACAAAAACAGAACGACCAAATCAGACAGAAACAAAACTCTACTGGAGTAAAATATGGGAAGAACGACGGGGCCACAATAGAAATGCCGAGTGGCTGAAAGGCATGAAAGAAAAGTTAAAACAAATTGAAGAAGGAGCAGTGAATGAAATCAGCAAGGAAACCCTAAAAAATACCATAGGAAAAATGTCAAACTGGAGAGCATCACGACCTGACGGGATATATGCATACTGATTCAAAAAATTCACAAACTTACACGAAATACTAAACCAAAACCTGAGAAGATGTATACAGGAAACAAGTCAGATTGGATTACAAAAGGTAGAACCACACTGCTACAAAAGGACACAGAGAAAGGAACCGTCCCCATCAACTATAGGCCCATCACGTGCTTACCCACTATATGGAAAATACTGACAGCATAACTAAGGGAACAAATCTACCACTCCCTGAATAATCGTGGACTCATCCCCGAGGAGCAGAAAGGATGCCAAAAAGGAAAAAGAGGAACATATAATCTGCTATATATAGATAAAAAGATCCTAAAGGAGGCAAAAAGAAGTAGAAAGAATTTAGCCATGGCATGGATCGACTCCAAAAAATCGTACGACAGGATGCCCCAAGCATGGATAATAGAATGCTTAAGAATGTATAAAATACCAAGCAGGATCATCAACGTGATTGAAAATGCAATGAGAACACGGAGACTGGAATTGACAGCTGATGGACAACACAGGACAGAAATTAACATACAAAGGGGCATCTTCCAAGGAGACTCACCATCACCATTATTGTTCATCATAGCCATGATGCCCCTGAATAATATTCTGAGAAAGTACCAAACCGGATACAAGTTCTCTAATACAGGGGGAAAGTTGAACCACCTGATGTACATGGACGATCTGAAACTTTTTGTAAGGACCGAAAAGGAACTAGAGACACTAATTAACACTACCAGGATCTTCAGGCAGGATATCCAAATGGAATTTGGAATGGAAAAGTGCGCACTACTAGTTATAAGAAAGGGAAAACTAGAGATGATAGAAGGCATGGAACTACCCAACCAAACGGAGATGAGGGTACTAGGGGAACAAGACGACTATAAATACTTAGGAGTTCTGCAAGCAAGCACCGTCAAAGCAACAGAAATGAAAGAGAGAATCGGAAAGAACTCCTGGAAACTAAATTATATAACAGAAACAATAAAAAGTACACATACATGGGCAGTATCACCAGTAAGATACTCTGGACCGTTTATAGGGTTGACAAAAAAAAAAAAAAAGAACTGAGGCAGCTCGATCAGAAGACCAGGAAACTCATGGCCATGCACAATGCACTACATCCAAAAGGCGGTACTGACAGACTCTACACGAAAAGAAAAGATAGCAGGAGATGACACAAAAAAGAACTAGATAAATACATAATGCAAAATACTGAAAGGATAATTAAAGCAGCAAGGGACATAGAAAAAAATCAACAAAACAGAAAACAGACAGACAAAGGACAAAACGACAAACGAAAAATGGTAAGAAAAACAGCTGCACGGAATATTCATAAGAATAACAAAAGATGAGAATAGCGAAAACACTTGGACATGGAAGCGAAAAAGACACGTAAACGAGAAACTGAATCCCTAATAATTGCAGCACAATATAACTCGATAAGAACCAACCATATCAAAGCAAAGATCGACAAAACACGAGAAAAAAGCAAATGTAGACCCTGTGAACAAAGAGAAGAAACAATAAACCATATAGTAAGTGAATGCAGCAAACTGGCCCAAAAGGAATAGAAAAACTGGCACGAGTAAGTGGGGAGGGTAGTACATTGGGAATTATATAAACAACTGCATCTCCAACGCACAGACAAATGGTACAAGCATAAGCCCACAACAGTACTTGAAAACGAGAACCACAAAATCCTATGGGACATGGACATACAGACGGATAAACCAATCCAAGAAAGAATACCGGATGTCGTAATAATTAATAAGAAAGAACAATCCTGTTAAATCGTAGAGTTTGCTGTCCCAGCTGACCACAGGGTGAGTATAAAAAAAAAATGAATAAAAAATAAAAAGAAAAAAGAAAAAAAAAAGAAAAAACGGAGCAAATACACAGAGAGTTAAAAGGGATTTGGATGATGAAAAAAATCAAAATGATAGCTATAATAGTAGAAGCACTAGAAACAATTCCGCAAAACTTGGAAAAAAGAATGGGAGAAATTGGAATCAAAGGAATGGCTGCAAAGATACAACGACTAACGATAATGAAAACGGCTGAAATAATTAAGAAAACCCATGAATGTGGAGATTAATACACATGAAGCATATGTGTGAGCCAGACAAACTGTTGCAGAGGCAAAGCATGAAGAAGCGACACAGGGAATTAATAGAACATTGAAGCTGCATATCTACAAGGTCTATATTCCCCTCACCTCTCTCCCATTGCCCCATCACCCTCCCTCCAAAAAAGTGTGATACCAAATAGCCAAGAAGGGTCAAGGAGGATGGAAAGACCGAGGAGAGAGCGCTGACCAGACCTCCACTGGATAAGCGTGAAGAGAACTGGGACCTTGAGGAGGCTTAGTGCTATTCAACTTCCAATAGAGACCAATGGCTGCTGCCAGCGAGAAATGAAAGGCAGTTGCGATAACGCAAATTTATTTGCAAATGTTACCGAAGGAGATGGAGAGTACTGGACATCTGGGGGGACTTGTTTCACCAAGCTTCCAGCTTGATGACTTGTGTGAAAGCTCCTTGTGAGCCAATAATAATAATAATAATAATAATAATAATGATAATAATAATAATAATAATGATAGCCAGACCTCGGTTGGACAAGCGCAAAGAGAACTGAGATTTTGGGAGGCTTAGTGCCAATCAAATTCCAATCAATGGTAAGAGGCTGTTGCGATGATGCAAATTCATTTGCAAATGCTATCGAAGGAGGTGGAGAGAACTGGACGTCTGGGGAAACTTGTTGTCACTCAACCTCCAAAGAACACCACAGGTTTCCAATCAGATCGTTTGTTGACTTGTGTGAAAGCTCAATGTGAGCCAATAGTAGTAATAATAATAATAATAATAATAATAATAATAATAATAATAATAATGTTGAGAACTATTCTGTGGTATGTAAGTTAGAATAAATATAAGAATAAAATATAGATAGGAATTTCAAAAAAATTTATGCACTTCTGATACCAGCCTGGTATATATATATATATATATATATATATATATATATATATATGTGTGTGTGTGTGTGTGTGTGTGTGTGTGTGTGTGTGTGTGTGCATATATATATGCAACAGACGCCCCATTTCTTTGTTTTTTAATTTATTTATTTATTTTTATATATATATATATGTGTATATATATATATATATATATATATATATATATGTGTGTGTGTGTGTGTATATGTGTATATATATATATATGTAACAGACGCCCCATTTCTTAAACTTGGCCATTTATTTGTTCTTCTGATCAGTTTTCTTAATTTAATTCTGAGACTTTCACGTGCATATCTAAACTGACCTAATTATTAACGCTAACTTTCGCGCTTTTTGTCTGGGTCAGTTTGACCTTGCTTTTCAAATTTAAATTGTCACCGTTTTTCGGGTTTTTTTAAAGCCTTAATTAATTTTTTTTGATTCATCCAGCCTTGACAGACGTGTTTTAAATATTATCTCTAGTGCTTTTCTTTTAATGATTTGGAATTCATTCCATTTGCGCTTTTTTCCAAGGAACTCTGCCTTTTGGATGATTTTGGACCATTTGGAATTTACCCATTGGATTGAAATTTTAAATTCGACCGTTTGGATTTTACCATTTTTGGATCTTTACCCTTCACCGGACTATTCATTCATGTGAAATATTTTTATTATTTTTCTTTTGCCTCATGTTCCCCTTACCTCACTCTTTTTTTTTAACCAAGTAAGATCTTTGACTTACTTGTAGTTTCATTAAATACTTTTATATGCAAAATCCGATCCTGCATTTTGCTAATTCCTGCCCTCTGATGAGAAGGAGAGTATTTCTTCGAAACTCCACGGATTAAGGACTATCCACTTATCTTGTGCTTCCTTTTTTTAAAATTAAATATGTTTTTAACTCTTTTTCAAGATGTCTTTTAACATATTTTATTAATCATTTGTTCATATTATAAGCTCTATTTCCTTTTCGGTTTTATTGAGCTTTGTACATCCGGCTGAGTTTATTTTACTTGTAAATATTAACTCTTTAATATTTATAATATATTTCAAGTTTACCATTTTGATTACCTTAGTAAACTTATTGTAACTTTTATTATATATATATATATATATATATATATATCTATATATATATATATATATATATATATATATATATATATATATATATATATTAGTCCTCGCGCAAAAGCGCAGGACACAAAATGTTTTAAATAATAATAATAATATAATAACAATAACAAAGTCTTTCGCTAGCGAGGACTACTATTGAGCGTAACCAGTTATACACTCCTTTTGAAATTTTTATCTCTATTTTTTTCGTTATCTACTGAATATTTTTAATGAAACCTATATGAAATATGTTCCTTATTAAATTGTAAAGATTTTCTATTCTGAAAGAAGTTTTTAAAAAATTAATCTAAAAATGTTATTTTAAAGTTTTTGTTACAAAAATCAGATTTTCTTATTATTCAGACATGTATGACAAAGAGAGAGTTGCAAAAAAAGTTGTGGAGTGAGGAGAATTACAAACTGAAACAGAGAGAATATTCAGACCTGTAATAATACAAAGAGGGAGTTGCAAAAATGAGTTGTGGTGTGAGGAGAAATACAATCTGAAATAGAGAGTAGGAGAGTTTTTATAAATACATACAAAATCACATTCATCTTTATTTTAAATCCAAATTAATAAATTAAATAAAATATAATCTTAAAAAGATAGGATACAAGTTAGAAAAGGATTTCATCCAAGGCACGAAAATTGTAAAACAAAATGTTTTTACTATAGGCTTTAAAAATAAAGGTACAAGATTCAATTTGAAATTTATTTATCTTCAAAGTGCACTTTTATACATTTTACAAAGTAAGGTATTAAATTTGCATACCTTACTTTGTAAAATTTAACAATTTTCATGGCTTGGATGAAATGCTTTTCTAACTTGTATATATATATATATATATATATATATATATATATATATATATATATATATACATTCTTATAAATTTGTTTTTTGTTTGTATATTGATATTCATTTAAAACCCCCTTTTTTATTTATTTAAAAAGAAAATACGACAATACAATTTCACGATCCATATATAACAGAGTTGTATTATATTCTTATAATAGTAAAAAAGGCTTTTAATATGAATATCAATACACAAAAAAAAAACAAATTTATATATATATATATGTGTGTGTGTGTATAAAAGGAACTGCGTATGTCAGTTCGTTCCCTATGAACTTTAAAACGGCTGAGCCGATTTTTATGAAATTGCATACGAAAGTACTTTATGTGCTTGGCAGTGCTTTTAGATAGGCTTATATCAGAATTTTTTCGATAATCGAAATGATCCGATGAAAGAAGAAACAGGCGATTTCGACCAAAGTTAACACCTTACACAGCCTAACATCACAAGTGCATTCGAGAAAGTTTATTGCCATACAAGCCGACACAGGCAACATATAAAATTGTTTCTTTTTAAAACACAATTGGGACATTATACTTAACTTTTCCATTTTAAACTTAAATTAAAGCCATTATCACCGCACAAGCAGTTAAGCCAGGCATATAAAATCAACATTAGGTTATTTGATAAGACAGGGGCGCGTCCGAAATTAATGTTCTTGCTTTAAGTACAATTATACGATGATACTTTTCATTTTAAATTTTAATTCAAGCCATTATATATATAAAAATAATTTTATAAAATCAACAGTACATTCTTTACAGTGCAATATAGCGTCTCTCTCTCTCTCTCTCTCTCTCTCTCTCTCTCTATATATATATATATATATATATATATATATATGTGTGTACAATACAATGTATTATGTACTAAGTCACAACGTAAAACTTTCTCCCGATGCACTGTGATGAGTCACCAACTAGAGCAGGTAATTCCATCCTAGCAACGTCGGGTCTCTCTGCTAGTATATATAATATATGTGTATATACACAAACAAACACACACACACAAACACACACACATACACACACATATATATATATATATATATATATATATATATATATATATGTTTCATAGAAATATCTTAGATTGAAAATTAATTTAAATTTTCCAAAAAAATAAATAAATAAGAAAACATTAAAATCTTTTAAAGAAGGTATAAAAATTTTCAATTATCCAACAAGCAGTACAAATAAACTTGAAAGCTCTTATTCTGTGCAGTTTTCAAAAAAATGTAAGTCTTCTCATTAGAGGAAGGAGATTTGCAAAATATACGATAAATTTTGCAGATTAATGAATTAAAAGAAACTACAAATAAGAATGAAATTATATTTACACAAAAAACGTTTTCAACAGTTTGCGAAAGTTTATAAAGATGAAAAATGATCATGAAACAAGGAAAAAACAAAGATAAAAATATAAGTTTAAAAGAATGTGGTAAAAATCCATTGGATAAGGAGGAAAAATTCAGGGAAAACAGGAAAGTAGGAACATCCGACGTTGCCCGAGATTGAATTAAACACACACACACACACACACACACACACACACACACACACACACACACACACACACACACACACACACACACACACACACACACACACACACACACACACACTGCTTCGAGTGTCTAAGGTATCTCTGTATAAATTCAGGGAAAACAAATATATATATATATATATATATAGAGAGAGAGAGAGAGACGCTATATTGCACTGTAGAGAATGTACTGCTTCGAGTGTCTAAGGTCTCTCTGTATAAGGGTTTGTCAGAACAACCTGGCGTGAGGATATTTTTCCCTAGAATTAAATCCTGACCAAATATTAAAAATCACATTTGTATTCGCTGCCCAAATAAGATCTCCTTTCTACGGCTAACTTACATTAGTTTTTACAAGGAATGGTGCACCTTCTCCAAATGATGTTACCTCAAGAAAGAGCACGAAGCTGGATACTCCACCAGACTAGAAGAATTCTTGTCCTGGAATCCAGTAAGACCAAGAGACCAAAATTAAAGATATACAACAACATATGAAAATGGTTAATTGGGGAGAAGAAAATTATGTTCTTAATTTCTTTACTAACTCAATGTTTAAGAGATACAGAACTTAAATGGAACATTCGAATATCTATGTATCTCATATAGAGTTTAAGTTTTAGCCCCAGGTTGCGGGCCCCTCGATTTCTAAGAACTTCGACTGAATTAAAATAAAACAAAAGAGAGAGAGAGAGAGAGAGAGAGAGAGAGAGAGAGAGAGAGAGAGAGAGAGAGAGAAGGTCGAGTATTCTATTTTAAAAAATGCAGTTTAAAATCTTAGGGATTCTTACTAAGTTTAGCATATCGCATACATAACAAGTCGACTTAAGGCAGGAAAATTCACAATCACAAAATTGGATTCAAATAGTATGCTGAACAATAAACAAGAACCCTTGATTTAAATTATGAAATAAGAAAATAGAAATCATTAGCTGTTTACCATGTAGCCTTTTTGATGATGTAAAAATACGATAGTCGTTAAATTTATGGCTCACAGTGGAAAATGTTACTTCCCAAATAATAAAATGCAGACACAACCAAGCTGCTATTTTACTAATAAATAAATTAAAATAATAATAAAAATATATACATATAAAAATAAATAAATAATAATAATAATAATAACATTAATAATAATAATAATAATAATAATAATAATAATAATAATAATTATTATTCTGTTAGTAAGAATAAAAAATAGATAAGTAAAAAAGCTCATACACACAAATACATACATACATACATACATACATATATGCATACATACATAAATACATGTATGCACACACACACACACACACACACACACACACACACACACACACACACATATATATATATGCACAGGCAAAAGCACACTCAAAAGACAAATATAAATATTACTATTTTATATCTTAATCTCACCTAAATCTAAAAAGCTCAATACATTCACTGACGATAGTAGAGCTTACATTAAATAATAGTTAGAATAAAACTGTAAAATATAAGTTAACAATAATTTATTATTCGGCAGAATACTCCAAAACTGGTGTGTTAGGCAATCCTTAATCGGTGGTGTTTCAAAGAATGCTTATTCTTTTCCTCAGAGGAAAAACTGTTAGCAAAATAATCAGATAGGAATATATATATATATATATATATATATATATATATATATATACGTAGTTTTTTGTTGTTCATTTTTTAAACGATATTGAGGTTAACGTCCACACCTTGAAGATCGGATGTTTTTTTTTTTTTTTAGAAATTGCCCATTTTTTATTTCGTACGAAAACAAAAAATATTTTTATTTATTTATTTTTTTAAAACAGTAATCTACGTACATGCATGAAGAGAGGTAGAGCCCCAAAACATGCATGTACGTAGATTACTGTTATATACATATATATATATATATATATATATATATATATATATATATATATATATATATATATGTATATAATGAAATAGGAAAAGAAAAGAACAAACAAGTACCGAACATGACCAGTCAAACCAACCAAAAACAAAACAATCATACCCGATTTCAACAGCTGGAGGGATTTCGAAACAAAGGTAAGATACGAGACACACATCATTCTTAAACATACCCACACAACAGACCCAAACACACACAACGAAACGACTGGAACATATTCATACCATACACACATCCCCACCAACCAGCTCAACCAAAACTCCCATCAAGCACACCACACATCCACACAAGAAACAGGTACCATACAGATACAAATACTACTACCAAAATGCGCCAAAAATCAACATATCAACAACCGACAACCCACCACCACACGACAGTACTAAAAAATACAACCTCCCACAACAATACGAAAATAGTTACTACCAATCACGTCACCCAACCCCCACCGAAATCACCCAATTGAACAAAACCACTCCTATAGATACCACCCAACACAAAACAGTCCTTACAACACCCACCCCCAGTACCCCACAGTACGAAACCGACCCCAAAAATACCCCGCACACAAACACAACCAATCCAAATACCCCAGCTACTCTCATAATCCACACATCCCTACAAAACGACCCCCCCAACCGTAACAACGAAACTAACGACCCACGCAATCATTTTTTAGGAATCCCTCACAAAATGACAACACCAGGCTAGACAACAAAAAACCTAAAGTCATTAACCTATCTACAGAGAGACTTACAAAGGACGAAATTGAAGTACTAAAACTAGGCCTCAAATTCTGCCCAACCCCCAAAAGTAACATAGCAGAGTTAAAGAAAGACCTTAAAGAATTTGAACGCAAATTTAGACTCATAGATAATCTTAATGATGGAGATAACACAACAGACGATTCTCTAGTGAAAAACAAATCAACATACTTCCCCAACAAACAAAACAACACAAAAGAACTTAATACTTTCTTTGAAAGGCTCTGGAACCTCAACCCCCAACAAAAAGAAAACCCCACCAGTAATCTAACACGAAAACAAAATCAAGCACTTAAAAAAATCCGACACAATAACAATTTAGTTTTAAAAGAAGCAGACAAAGATAGCGCAGTGGTTATCATGAATAAGAACTACTATAAAACAAACATTTTAGAATCATTAGGGAACGAAAATTATTACAAACCAATTAGCTCTAACATAGACGACACAACCATATCTAAAATCACAAAACTCTGCACAACATACAATAGTACACTAACCAAAAAGGAAAAAGACTTCCTTACAAACTTCACAAAAAAACAAACAAAACAAACATCTTCTATGGGCTACCCAAAATACACAAATCTAACCAGGTAAGACATGCCATTAACATACAAAAGTCGGAGCACATGAGCACCCCAAAACCCAACGACCTCACATTCAGACCCATAGTAGCAGGACCATCATGCCCAACAAGCAGACTTAGCAACCTAATAGATATACTATTACAGCCCTTCACCAATCTAGTCAGAAGTTTTGTAAGATATGACACACACTTCCTTAGCTCCCTACCACAAACAGTTGACGATTGGACAATACTAGCCACATTCGATGTTAGCAGCATATATAGCAATATCCAACACAACCTAGGAAAAGAAGCTATCTCATATTGGATTGACAAACATACACAGACTTTATACCCCAGATTCAATAAACAATTCGTGATTGATAGCATCGACATAATCCTCAATAACAACTCCTTCCAATTCAATAATGACAACTACATTCAAATACTAGGCACAGCAATAAGTACCAAAATGGCACCGACATATGCCACCCTTACACTCGCCTTTCTAGAAGAGACCCTTTATGAAAGGGTAGAGCAGAAATACGGGCACAATATAAAAACACTCTTCATAAAATCTTGGAAAAGATACCTAGACGACTGCTTTATCCTCTGGAGGACCACATGGGTGGATATCAGAGAACTCCACACTTTGCTACAAAATCTACACCCCAAAATAAACTTCACACTAGAACAAAGCCCCATAGAACTACATTTTCTCGACATCCTAGTAACAATAAAAAAAACAACATAATTACAGACATATACCACAAACCCACAGGCACTCAACAATACCTCCACTTCATAAACCACCATCCTAAAAACTGTCTAAAATCAATACTCTATTCCCTAGCACGTGGAGTCTGCACCATAGTAACAGACAGACACCTCCGTTCTACTAAACTGAATGAACTCCAAATAACCCTGCGGAAAAGAGGATATCCACTACCACTAATACAGAAAGGTATTGAACTGGCTGAAAAAATTCCAATAGACCAACTAAGAATCCCAAAGGATACAACAAAGAACAAATTTTAGCGTACGTCTCCACGCACAATACAAACAACCCAGAACTATTTACAAAGATAACAAAAAACCTTATCCTCCTCAATCAGAACGACAAACTAAACAACATACTTAAAACAACAAAAATAATAAAAAGCAAAAGCCAATCCAAAAACCTAAAACACATCCTAACTTCCTCAAAACTCGTTCCACACACTACAAAAGGGGTTACAAAATGCAACAAACCGCGATGTGGAGTATGTGACATAATAATAGAAGAAAACACATACACATTCAAAAACCGAACACAAACATTCAAAATAAAAAAGGATCTAAATTTCATCTCCAGAAATGTAGTTTATGCACTAAGATGCACAGCATGCAATAAATCCTACATAGGCGCCACCAAAAATTTCAGCAATAGAGTGGCCTTACATAAGAGCAACATCAAACTTGCAGATAACAGACACCTCTATGTTTCAAAACACGTACACACATACAGTGGAAATAGCTTCAAGATCTTCCAAACAGACAATTATTTCTATTTACTTACACAGGAAAAAAATTTCATAACAAGATTCACTCCCGAACTAAACAGAGCTTAATATCAACACGCAAAACATGAAATGCAAGGCACACTCGCATGCACGTACATATACATATACACACCCTCGCATAAATCAGAACCGACACATTAAAACACACACACACATACACGCACGCATATAGCCACACACAGACATAACACCCCTGTCTCTAATACAACACATTGAACAATACCAACCCTACTTAACCTCGAAACCAACAACACTAGGAAACACATAGAACCATAGTGTAATATCTGTTCCAACACCTCGCACCCCCCTCAGTCAGTGGAGGAGAACTCCTTCATGACTGAGGTAACTATCATCCCTTCTATCATCCCTCCTCCCATACCTATACCCCTCCAAGTGGCCCATCTCCTCTGGGGAACGAGATTTTCCCCACACTAAGAACCGATCCTGGGTCTGGCCATACTCACATGGGGAGACAAATTAATAGAGAGAGAGAGAAAGAGAGAGAAAGAGAGAGAGAGAGAGACATAAGACATCAATCCAGTCCAATGAACCAGTAATAAAAAATTGGACATACGAATGAAAAGTAGAATCGTGTACACATGTTTCCACCTCTCGGAACATTTCAAATGAACTACGAAAATGTTATTTTCATTTTTAACACCTCTTGAATATATTCTAATCATTTTAAATTCTTTCTGAAGAGGACGCTTCACAGAACGTCTGAAACGCGTTAAAAACAATTTCAATGATTTAAAATATTATTACAATTATCTAAACATAATTTTCAATGAAAAACCAAAACACGGAATAATAAAATAATGTTAAAAAATACACAGTGTTGGTGACCACCCCCTTATATATATATATATATATATATATATATATATATATATATATATATATATATATATATAGTAGCGGGGGTACCCGGCGTTGCCCGAGTGTTTGTTTCCGGGACGGGGGGGGGGGAGTTTTAAAAAATGTTATGGTAGGTAAGTAGGAAGGATCAAACCCGGAGTCATGAGTAAAAGTAGGAAAATAAAGTGTGAAAAAAAAACAAAAAAACGTCTGCAACGTTAACAGTTCGGCCACCAAGAAAAGTCCATTCCAGTTGTTTAGGAAAAAAAACCAAAAAAAAAAAACGACTACGGTAGGTCGGCGCGAACGTGAAAATATAATGTGAATTGTCCAGCACACGCTAACCACTACGCCACAGCGCACTGCAGCTTAGTTTAGTGATTTTAAATAACTTCACATGAAAGAACTACGAAGCCAAACCGGTGTTCTCTTCTCAACTGTTCCTTGTGAACGATCCCCAAACGGTGTTAAGTGGTGGCAGGGGGAGGAGGAATTTATTAGAGAGAAAATATTTTACCACTTCCATTGATCTTAACCGATTTTGGCCGTGACTTCTCAGCCGAAAAAGTATAGAAATCTAAGATTATCGAGGAATTTGAGAAATAATAAGCCTATAACACACCTCAGATATTGTTCTGCCGTTTGTGCATATTATATTTGCATGAAATATCTTGATTTTTAATCCTATTAAGGTCAAAATCCGACGAGAAAAATGAGTTCATTTTATTTATATACTAGCGGGGGTACCCGGCGTTGCCCGAGTGTTTGTTTCCGGGACGGGGGGGGGGGTTTAAAAAATGTTATGGTAGGTAAGTAGGAAGGATCACACCCGGAGTCATGAGTAAAAGTAGGAAAATAAAGTGTGAAAAAAAACAAAAAAACGTCTGCAACGTTAACAGTTCGGCCACCAAGAAAAGTCCATTCCAGTTGTTTAGGAAAAAAAAAACAAAAAAAAAAACGACTACGGTAGGTCGGCGCGAACGTGAAAATATAATGTGAATTGTCCAGCACACGCTAACCACTACGCCACAGAGCACTGCAGCTTAGTTTAGTGATTTTAAATAACTTCACATGAAAGAACTACGAAGCCAAACCGGTGTTCTCTTCTCAACTGTTCCTTGTGAACGATCCCCAAACGGTGTTAAGTGGTGGCAGGGGGAGGAGGAATTTATTAGAGAGAAAATATTTTACCACTTCCATTGATCTTAACCGATTTTGGCCGTGACTTCTCAGCAGAAAAAGTATAGAAATCTAAGATTATCGAGGAATTTGAGAAATAATAAGTCTATAACACACCTCAGATATTGTTCTGTCGTTTTTGCATATTATATTTGCATGAAATATCTTGATTTTTAATCCTATTAAGGTCAAAATCCGACGGGAAAAAATGAGTTCATTTTATTTATATATATATATATATATATATATATATATATATATATATATATATATATATATATATATATATAGAAAGAAGAAATAGATAAGAATATATATATATATATATATATATATATATATATATATATATATATATATATATATATATATATATATATATAAAAGCAGGTTCCTTCCGTCTTGGACAGATTATGGATACCCAGGAAGAGTTGCTTGCGCATGAAATTTTTATGGCAGGAGGCACGCAATCTCCAACCACACCTCTCCTAAGACGACATTGTTAAATACCAGTGGCAAGTAAAGTACAGGACAACTGGAAACAAATGCCGAGATAGGCAGAGAGCACATACAGCGCCTAGAATTACCAAATCGTCACCCATCTGATACTAACTCAACGTTGCTTAACTTCGTATACCGTATATATATATATATATATATATATATATATATATATATATATATATATATTTAGTAATGTGATTGATGATTTAAAAATCAAATTATAATTAAATTAAAAATCCGTTTCATAAGAAGGAACAACAACAAAATCAATTATTTGTACGATCGTTTCGGAAAACAATGTTTTTATTGTGGTAGACATCAAGTTACGGACAATAATTATTACATATAGTTTTTTATTAAAAAAATAGGTGTGTCAATGATCGATTATTTTGTTTAAGAGAGAATCCTGTATATACAAATATATACACATAGACGCATATTTAATGCATACATAGATATCATGTATAATGTGGCCGAAAACAAAGGGAGATGAGCGAGGTATTCTAACGGAGTCTATGCTACAATTGAACCTTCAGTTTACGTTTGGATATATACTAGCATTTCAGCCCGGCGTTGCCCGGGTGTTTGGAGGTGTATGTTGAGCAAAAAAAAAAAAAAAAAAAAGCGGTCAATTTTTTTAAATTGGACCCCTATTATGACCCCTTAACATTTATTGTTTTGGGCTCTAATCAAGTTATTAATTAGATCCATGTCCAAGGAACCTATATCTAAAATTGCAAGTGTTTAGACCCAAAATTGTCGGAGGAGTTTGGTAAAATCGTTGAACTTTGATCCCATAACAGCCAAATTTCTGGCCGAAAACGGATTACGAAGATTTTCCCAAATCTACCCTGTATATCAAATTTCAAGTTTGTATACTTAAAATTGACAGAGTTATTGCGTAGGGCAATGTACGCACACAGACACACACACACAGACACACACACAGACACGTTCACTTTTATATATATATAGATTGAACAAGCATATGCAGAAAATTAACGTTTCGTTGCGTTTATCGTTTGGGAATGCATTACCTTTAAACGCACGAGTTTCCTGTAAGTCCAACAAAGCATTATCTACTTATAATTCATATCTGCCAGAAAATTGAATTATTCTCCGGCTTAATACATCCTTCTGAACTTAAGTCTGGATTTCGAATCACTTAGAACAAGATAAACTCGATTAACTGTCAAGACGCGTTTGTCTCACCAGTGAAGTAATATCACTCGGCGGCCATCTTGTTTGGCGAATCCTTTCTGGAAACTTCACTATATTCATATTTCATGAAACCTCTGCTAGAACTTTTTGTCAACCAGCCTTGAACCTCTTTTTTCTCTATAGGGCTTACATTTTAGCGCACCTTTTTGGGATCCAGAGATTTGAACTTAGTTTGTCTTAAAGTGATTCTACCTTCCTCTTCTTTTTTTTTATTATTATAATTTGTTTCTCATATCAAGTGGCTTCATGCTTTGTCTAGAGCGACTTCCATTTAAATGTATATCTATGTTAAAAGTAAGGGACCGTAGTAGCTAACTTTTTTTTGATCCCCCGACAAAAGGATGTTGGACCTGTAAGTTCACCCTTGTCCGTTCGTCTGTTCGTACGTTCGTCTGTCCGCACTTTTCTAAATAACTACATCTTGGAATTTTTTGAAATTTTGCACAAACATTAAACATGATATGGGTAAAAAAGTAACAGAACAGATTTTCCGAGAAAACTCTGGTTGTTCCCATAGGGGTGCCTTTCCGATTAAAATGGCTAAAATTGATACTTTTCTGCTTATTAAAAAAAATTGATGCCTTGGATTTTTATACAACTTTCTGAAAAGTTGTAACTAACTGATTTCTGTATAATTTTGTTTGTCTATATTTCACGATAACTCTTGGGTGTGCCTCAGGGGCTCTTTTAGGGCTAATAAAACACTCCATTTTTGGGACTATTTACCATATTTGTTCAAAACTTTCTGTGTATGTCTATTTAGCAGTTTTGCATGGTGCTGAACTCGAATTGAAATATGTTAAGGCCTTGAGGACTTTTGGGTCTAAATGGGGTAACAAATGATGGACTTAATAATATTTTTGTTGCAGAACTCAAATTTACATATGTTAAGGCCTAAAACTTTTGTTCATTTTCACCAAGATCTGACGTCACCTAGGAACTTTTAGGGCTACATGAGGAGGTGTCGGGGCAAATGCTGAACTTAGTAATTTTTTTAATGCCTCGTTCACTCTGCACGCTTCATTTGTTACTAAGTGCTATCCGCCTTAACTGAGCCTTCTTTAAAGGTGATTATATGCAAAAAAAAAACAACAACAAAAAACCCCGAACTTTCTTAAACGTACTCGTATATTTAAATGTTTCTTGATGTATCGCCACATATTTTTATTTTTGCTTTTATTGAAAAATAACGCAAGTTCTTGTATATTTCTATGTCTTATTTATTCTGGTCGTATAGTTTTGGTAGCCTGGAAGAATGGTATTATAACGAGCGAACATATACTACACTATCGTCCCTGAAACAAAAATACTTGGGATGGTGATATAACGAATGAATATTTCACATGGCTAACCCAAAGGAAGAGTTAATGCCTGGGAGAATGGCATCATGACTAATGAACATATACTATATTGTCCCCACAAAGGAGGAGGTATTTCTTGCAAGGCTAGTATCATAAAATTAGAAGAGATATTATATTACATTCAAAGACTCCCAAAGGAGGTAATGCATGGGAGGGTGATTTCTTGACAATAGAACATATCTTATTTTACTTACCATCCCCCAAAAGAAGGCGTTACCTATCTCAATTTCTCTCTGGTTTGATGTATGACGTCATAATTTAATCATCTATTTGTCCAATAATCCCCTAGCTCTGTTCCGATTATTAACTTTGGATCCGTTAGAATTTTTGACACTATCGTGTAATGACGTCATTATTTATGACCGCATTCTTTTATGGGGCATTTCGGTGTGTATAGCAACAAGCAACACCACGAACAGCATGTTTTTTTTTTTATTAAATTTTTTTTTTTTTTTTACAAAGGAGTCACCATTTATCAAGGCCAGGGGCCACTGGAGGATAAGGGTTAATAAGTATACGGTGGTCAATGGGACAATGTCGTAGTATTTGCTAGAAGTGGAAATTTGGTAAATTGGATTACTTAAGGGGAACGGCTAAGCAGGGTCGAGCTTAATGTAGGGCTAGGACTAGAAACCGTTTTTTGGGCGTTCAAGACCGATCACAAATAAAGTCAAAGAGATTCGTTCGAGCCTTTTATTCATACGAATAGTAGAATAACCCGTGATATTCTATTTAACTCCCCTATGTTTGGCTTTGTGGCTAAGATGATAGTATTTACACACACACACATATATATATATATATATATATATAAAACAGTAGATGTATGCATGTATGTGTGTGTGTGTGTATCAGTAAATATTTAACCGGTAAACTCTTAAGCTACTGGCCACATAACACTTAAATTAGCAGGAAATAATAATCATTGCATTGACTAATAGAACAAGAATTTCGTTACTACGAGTTTACTCGTAGTGGGCAAGGCTAAGCAAATGCCAGTGTACGAGAATACGCATAGTTGGCATCGAATTAAAGAATAAAGTTTACTGCTTTACATTTAAGAAGAATTTATGATATTTCATGAATAATGATCGAAGATGTCAGTTACGACAAAAAATAACCACACTGTGTCAAAATTTGCTGCTGCATAACAAAACTGTATTTACTTCAATCAATCAAAACCCTTGTTGCTATGGTGACCAACCAGACAGGCAATAGTTTTTGGGTTGATTTAATAATTCTGTCGTTTTTATTTATACAATTCTCTTACTCTTCTGCTTTTACAGCTAATCTTCTTTATACCCGTTTTCATTATACTCCTTATTATAGTTATCGCTTATTTTAACTGTAAGAGACACCTATAATATAAACCTAACTTGTCTGTTTAAATGTATGTAACTGTATGTATGTATGAATGTCTGCCTAAAACTTTCGACAGTGGCGACGGATTCTAACGAGATTGGTATCGTTTTGAAACTCGACCCTTCGGACGACAAATATCGAAAAATTGGCTAAAACGTTAATTCCTTCACCCTCAATTAGGCACTTTTCTACCAGGAGGGGTCGCTTTTTTCGTCAATATTTTCGAAAATCATCCACTTTTTTCGATTGACTAGTCTTAATTTAAAACTTCGCCACTTCTGGTTTGGCGATGGACGCAACGGCAAAGACGTCACGTTTTTTCCCGTTCTTTTCCTCCTTCTTGGTACGGGTTCGAGCCTGCCTACCTACTACAACTTATTTTATTTATTTATTTATTTGCTCAACGCACTCGATGCACTCGAGCAACGCTGGGCACCCAGGCTAGTTAACGAGCTTTCACGGATAATGTGTCAACATTGGTACATTTTACATTCATATATACATTTAGTATTTTGTTTCTGGATTTTTTGAGGTAAGAATTGATACTTGATTATTCGGACTATTTCCATCTTGGTTGTTATGTTAACAACGTTTCGGCCGATGTGTTCTACACCTTCTTTATGCGCATTTTTCTCAACTGAATTGGAAATTTTTATATCAAACTTGGAAACCCATACAAGATTTCAAGCTGAACCCTTATGTTATGTTAACAACGTTTCGGCCGATGTATTCTACACCTTCTTTATGCGCATTTTTCAAGCTGAACCCTTTATGTAATCCACGGGCTCGATTATTCTTGTTCTGTCAGCCATAACAGGATAAAAAAGGTAAAGTAACTGTCATTTCACACGATTACTCCAATTATCCATGATCATCTCAAAATGCCGAGTGTTAAGAAAAAAATAATCAAGTGCCATTTTAAAACTCTTTGATATGACTTGATCAAGAATTGAACACTGGTGTCCCAACCCATAAACGAGGTATTACCATTATACCAAACAGACTAGGTCGAAGATTTAATTATTATGTTATTTTTAGTATTATCAACTGCAGTATGGATGTAACCTTCAACCTGCATAAGACTGTCAGTTAAAACTGAATGTTAATCGGTGCATTTAGCCGTTGCGCCATATAAATGTGTAGATTAAATAAAAGGTGCTGTTTAAAATTTCGGATAGGCTTCCGAGTTCGACAATAAAGATTCCCACGCTTGGAAAAATGCCCGTTAGGACTGGACGTTACATCGATCGAAACGTAGTGAAAATACAAACCAAGATGAGAATAGTAGTCCGAATAGTAGTACAAATGATACAAATTAAGTATTTGCTTTTCTTCTTTATTTCCGTCATTTATTTATTTTCGTCACATTATTAGTTTCGTTTTCGTCTTTATTTATTTCCATCATTCTATTAATAACCTCATTTTACGCTGTTGTTATACTATTCATTCCTTCTATTCCCTTCTTTCCACCACTTCTCATTTGTTTGTTTCCTCCACTAAAATAATCAAAGTGCACATAAACAATAAAGAAAGCAAGCAAGCAAACACGTTAGCCAGTCAGCAATATTATCAGAGTGGTTAAATATTATGTCCATAAATTTAATCAAACTTCTCGTCTCTGCAAGTTTCGAAATTGTTTCAGTAATTGCTTTAATGTAAAATGACAAGATATGAAAATTTATGTGATTTTCTTTTTTCCTCACAGCCAAAAAAAAAAAACCACACACACACACACACACACACACACACACACACACACACACACACACACACACACACACACACACACACACACACAAACACACGCAAAATTATTAAAAAGTAAAAATAAATTTGCGGAATACATTTCTATAACGAAGCAACATCGAGGAAACCTTATAAATGTCTGGTCTAATGAAATGAAATTATATATATTTAAATGAAATCAGCTTACATATTAACTGAAAATTATATTCTCATATTCTCAATAATTTACCAATGATATATATATATATATATATATATATATATATATATATATATATATAAAAGAGTAGTGGTTGATGGGCAGAAATCAGAAGCTCATAGTATTAATGCTGGAGTTCCTCAGGGGTCCATCTTGGGCTTAACTCTTTTCCTGATCTACATCAATGATCTTCCAAATCACATCCTTAGATCATTCGTAGACATTTATTCTGACGGCACTAGATCAAAGTGTATTATCTGTTCTTCAGATGCGGCACTTCCATTTCTCGTTCTCTTTCAGTGGAGGAGAAATTCTTCACGACTGAGACAATTTTTATTTTTGTACCTTTTCTCCACGTTAAAAAAACGACCCTGGTGTCTAACTCTGTCCCATGGGGAGGCATAGTAAATAGGTACAATCTATGACAGCACACCGAAGTTCTCTCTGATTCTCTCTCCTCTGATTTTGAGCACGTGGTTCAATGGGGAAAGAAGTGGCTGGTTACTTTTAATGCATCTAAAACCAACCTTCTATCTTTACATCATTAACGCTCTGATCCCCATCTGGCATCAACTAAAATAAATGCCTCTCATCTTGATGAGGCTCCATGTTTTGACAAGCTTCTGAGCTTGATGTTTACTTCTGAGCTGAAGCAAAACATACATCAAATCCGTTGCCAAGGTTGCTGGAAAAAGGGCGGGATCCTTCTATCGATCCAGTAGATATCTCACTGCTGATGCGATTCTCTAGGTAGGTCAAAGGATGGAGCTGTTAGAAAAACCTTATCCTGCATTTACAGGGTTCAAAAAAGACTTCATAGCCTAGTAGGGGATGCCTTTTTCTCTTCCCTGCAACCTCTTTCTCACAGAACAGACGTTGCGAGCCTATCTCAGCTTTATCATTAGTTTCACGGCAAGTGTTCATCTGAGCTCCTATCTAGGGTACCCCTCGCGAAATTTTCACGAGAAACACTAGTTTAGCTGAAAACACTATCAATAATTACCCCCATTCTTTATTTGTGCCTAAACCTAAACGTACATTCCATGAACAAAGCTTCTTTCTTAGAACTGCACACCTGTGGAACTCTCTTCTATTTGCCTGCTTTCAGCTGACTGCAATATGTTCGTCTTCAAGTCCAACGTAAACAAGTTCTGGTGAGACATTCCTCTTAAGTAAACGAATTTATCAAATTTTTGCTACTAATGATTACTACGAGATTGTCCCATTGACTACTGTACACGCTTTAATCCTTATCCTCGAGTGGCCTCTGGTCTTTGATGTGGTGACTCCTATATATATATATATATATATATATATATATATATATATATATATATATGTATATATATATATATATTTCGGCCAGAAATTGTACTGTTAAAAGGTCAAAGTTAAACGATTTGACCTTTTAAAACTCCAACAAACTCCTCCGCCAATTTCGGGTCTAGACACTTGAAATTTTAGATATAGGTTACTTGGACATGGATCAAACTTCATAATTTGATTTGAGCCCAAAAGAAAAAATACTAAGGGGTCATAATTGGGGTAAAAGTTTAAAAAAATTGACCTCTGCAATCTCTACCAAATTACTCAGTCAATTTTTGGCCTAAACATTTGAAATTTTACATAAAGTGTATTCAGACATAGGGAAGGTTTTAATCTGTTTCTTTGCTGAAAATTTGGCTTCCAAAGTGTCAAAATTCAAAGGATTTTACCTTTGCGGTCTCTAGCAAACTATTCAGCCAATTTTGGGTCTAAACATTTGAAATTTTACACGAAGGATATTCAGACATGTAGCAAGCTTTTTAATCAGTATTGGGGCGAATATTTGACTGCCAAGAGGTCAAAGTTGAAAGAGTTGACATTTGCAGACTCTACCAAATTCCTCCGTCAATTTTGGGCCTAAACACTAGACATGTTAGATGTAGGTTACTTGGACATGGGGCAAACATTTTAACTCAATTTGAGCTCAAAACAATAAATGTTAAGGGGTCAAAATTAGGAGCAAAGTTAAAAAAAATTAACGTCTGCGGTCTCTACTAACTGTTCTTTATAGTAGTTCAGGAAGCCTATGCCTATTATATAGAAAGGCATTACTGTACATATTCACATTTTTTAATACATACATATGCACATAAAGTTATGAACAGTACATAGGGCCCGAGCAAAGCCGGGTTAAACTGCTAGTATATATAAAAGTGAAAATGGCTGTGTGTGTGCGCGCGTGTGTGTGTGTGTCTGTCTGTGTACATTTCCCTACCAAATAACTCTGTCAATTTCCGGTCTACAGACTCGAAATTCGACATAAGGAGCATTGAGATTTGGGAAAATCTTTCTAATCGATTTTGACCCAGAAATTTTACTGTTAAGGGGACAAAGTTCAACGATTTGAGCTTTGAGAACTCTACCAAACTCCTCCGCCAATTTTGGATCTAAATATTTGAAATTTTCGATATAGGTTACTGTGATATGGATTAAACTTTATAATTTGATTTGAGCCCCAAAAAATAACTACTAAGGAAATATAATTGGGGTCAAAGTTTAAAAGAAAATTGACATCTGCGGTCCCTACCAAATTACTCAGCCACTTTTTGGTTCAAACATTGGAAATTTTTCATAAAGGGCATTCAAACACGCAGCACGCTTTTTAATCAGTTTTTAGGCGAAAATTTGGCTGGCAAGAGGTAAAATTTGACAGAGTTAACCTTTGCAGACTCTACCAAACTATTACGCCAATTTTGGATCTAAACACTTGAAATTTAGGTGTACATTACTTGAAGTCAAACTTTTTAATTTGGTTAAAGTCCAAAACAATAAATGTTAAGGGGTCAAAATTGGGGTAAAAAAAAAAAAAAAAAAATGTTAACGCCTGCAGTCTATATTTCTCTATAGTAGTAGCGGAAGCCTATTATATAGAAAGGCATTACCGTACATATTCACACTTTTTAATATATACATATGCACATAAAGTTATGAACAGTGCATAGACCCGAGTAAAATCGGGCGGAACTGCTAGTATATATATATATATATATATATATATATATATATATATATATATATATGGGATATAACTTTATTAGAATGGCAAAATTTTAAAATGATGAAAAAGAAAAGGACCATATTCAGATGTAATAAAATAAATAAGTCGATTAAAAGAATAGAATCACGAAATGTAATAAAGGCCAAAGCGTTTTTTGTCAGACAAACTTTTCAAGGATATATATCTGAAAGAAGGAAAATAAACTCCTTTGTGTGCAAATACTAATACTCGTATGCGAAAGGGATACAAACGAAAAGAACACAAACTTAAATGAAATGTGTTCCCCCAAATAGTTCCATTCTCATATATATATATATATATATATATATATATATATATATATATATATATATATATATATATATATATATATATAACTACTTAATTTACTCACATAAAATTAATATACGAAAATATATATTTATGCGTAACCTTTAAGTATTTACTTCAAAAGTGCTCAATACGTAGGTAGAGCTAGTTAGTAATTTATAAAATATATATGGCGATTAAGCTACACTGAATATTCGGCGTTTCATCCACTCTAGGACTCCTCAGGCTTATGCGCGAATTCTGTGGTTGTTTATCGTTTTTATATGCTCCTCTTCTATTGAGAAGAGAAATAGCAAACAACTGTGTTCACAAGATAAAATTTACTCTAGGATAGGGATACAAAATAGTTTTAAAACTAACAAAAACAATAGAAAATAAACAAATAAATGAATTAAATAAACATGAATATACATAAACGATCACACATATATGTATGTATATATATATATATATATATATATATATATATATATATATATGTATATGTGTGTACATATATGTATGTACACATATATATATTTTTATATATAAACTAACGAAAAAAAACCCCAAATACTAACCTAGTTTTAAAACAGATCCTTTGTCCGATAAATGCATGCCCATTGGCTGATAGGAAGGGCGCGGTGGATACTAGAAAGCTGATTGGCTAACTAAAATCTCAATAGAAGAGGAGCATATAAAAACGATAAACAACCACAGAACACGCGCATAAGCCTGACGAGTCCTAGAGTGGATGAAACGCGGATTATTCAGTGTAGCTTAATCGCCATATATATTTTATAAATTACTATATATATATATATATATATATATATATATTTGAATTTTAAATTGTCAATCACATTACTAAATATTAAAGTAGCTCTAGGGTATTTGCCTATCGAGCTTATTATATATCTGAATTACAGCAAGCACTGTTCTTTTCTTGTATTTTAATTAAATTAGTAATTTTACTATCACATTAAAATACACTCTGCTCTTTAGACTACTGTTCTAATCCCCTTTAAATTTATATATATATATGTATATATATATACATAATTATATATATATATGTATGCATATATATATATATATATATATATATATATATATATATATATATATATATATATATATAATTCGCGCATAATCCTGAGGAGTCCTAGAGTGGATGAAACGCGGAATATTCAGTGTAGCTTAATCGCCATAAATATTTTATAAATTACTATATATATATATATATATATATATATATATATATATATTTAAAGGGGGTTAGAGCAATTTTCTACAGAGCAGAGTGTATTTTAATGTTATAGTAAAAACACTAATTTAATTAAAATACAGGAAAAGAATAATGCTTGTTGTAAAGCCGATGTATCAAAGCTCAATAGGCAAATATCCTAGAGCTACTTTTATATTTGGTAAGGTGATTGATAATTTATAATTGAAAATTAAAATTGAAAATTAAAAATCTGTTTCATAAGAAGGAGCACAACAAAGCCAATAAATTGTACGATCGTTTCGGAAACGATGTTTTTCATTGTGACAGACATTGAGTCAAGGAAAATAATTTTAGCTTATAGATTTTATGAAAACAAACATGAACTTTTTACATAATGGACTATATCCAATACATAAATCTAATATGTAAGGAACTTAACAAAAACTATAAAGCTGTAAACAAATCAGCATTAAATAGAATAAATAGCGAGGCAAAAAATATTCTAACTAAACTTAAAATAGATAAATACACAGAAATATCAGTACCAGGTACGTCGAGGTTTACTTTGAAAGGCCACAAACAGGGCTTTAATATAGACCCTTCTATTAGACTCATCTGCCCCTCAAAATATGATATAGGATTAGTTAGTAAAAACATACTAGATAGAATTATCCCCAAAATTGAATCAGCAATAAAATACCCACTATGGCAATCTTCTACCCAGGTAATCGATTGGTTTTCTAACATACAAAATAAAAATAATCTTAAATTTCTTTCTTTTGACATTGAATCATATTACTAATCAATATCGCCGATTCTTCTAAACAAATCTCTATTAATGGCACGAAAAATAACCAATATAACCCAGGACGAAATTAAACTAATACTACTAGCTAGGAAATCGTTAATAACATTTGATAACAAGTATTGGACCAGAAATAATACCCCTGACCACTTCAACGTTTTAATGGCCTTGACAGACTCGGCTCAGGTCACCGATCTGGTCGGCCTTTTCTTTTTACATGAAATTTATTCTAACGATTAAAACTTGAGGGAGGCTTATACAGAGATGATGCACTTTTCGTAATAAACTCCACAAATATATATTACGAAAAAGCAACTAAATCCTTACATAAATTATTTAAAAATTATGGTCTTGCTATAAAAAATAGACCCCAATAGAAAAATAATTAATTTCTTTAACGTAACATTAGATCCTAAAAACTCTACTTTTGAACCCTACCATAAACCTAACCAATCTGTTCTATACGTCCATAACGAATCAAACCACCCTAAATCAATATTGAAATCAATAGTCCCCAATGTCTCTCTAAAAATTTCTAGACTATCCTCTAAAAATCTATATTTAACAAAAACCAGAAATATTATAATGAAGCCCTTAAAATCTCAGGATACAAATCACAAATCTAATTCCTATATAAAAATGATAGAAACAAAAATTACATTGAAAATAAACATACAAAAAGATTAATAACATATAATATGGTCATCTAATCCCGCGAACGAATAACAAAGAATGACCAAAATGCAAAACAAATCAAAATCGAACCACAAGTATTAGCCACCAACATAGATAAACAACAAACCAAAATCCGTAAGCGTAAAAACAGGCATAGCGACATCCTATGGTTCAACCCACCTTACTTAAAAAATCTGGAGACAAGCATAGCCAAGGAATTTTTTTAAATATTAGACAAAAACTTTAAAGCCCCTCATAGATACAATAAAATCTTTAATAAGAATACGATCAAAGTATCGTACTCAACTATGCCAAACATACATCAAAAGATAATTAGTTCGAACAGTAGTAAAATCAATAAGATACAAAACACGCATACAAAAAATATAGCAGGCTGTAACTGCAGAAGAAAAAAATAGATGCCCTCTACATGGTACATGCAAAATAAAAAATGTAGTTTATAGCTGCACGGTATCATAAACCACAAATTTAAATGATGTTAATAACAACCATAGCTCGACCACACGATAAAAAAAAACAATCTACCAATCAAATACAATCCAACACAGTTCAGACCAATGCCGCCCCTAATCGACCTGACAATAAATACATTATACAAAACGCAATCTACCTCGGCTTCACATGTGGTCTTATCAAACATAGAATTTCAACCCATAAGCACTCTTTAAAAAAACCCTCCCTCAAGAACCAAACCTCTCTATCTAAACATATTTGGCAACTCAATGATCAGAATATTTAATTCAATCTAAAATGGGAAATAGTAGGATCATATAAACCGTATACCCCGGGAAACAGATCCTGTACTCTTTGTAGATTTGAAACCGTCAAGATTTTGCAATATGACGATACCAAAAACAAAACCACCCTATTAAATTCAAGGGGGGAACTACTATCGCCATACATTCATAAACACAGGTTTAAATTTAACAAATATAAACCACCATAGCTCATAAAAACCTTTTTTTTTTTATTAATAATATATCCTAGATTTTGTAATAGAATATCTTTACTAATAAGATGTGGATCATCATTATTATTAACAAACTTACCATTATTCAGTATCTTAGTTGAATCTCTATTCAAATTGTATTGTAGGTGACTAATTTTATTAATTCCAACAAATAAATAAAATAAATAAATAAAAAATAAAACAATTATAATACTACAAAATTTACTCAATAAAATTGTCTTATAATAGTATAAGACAAAAAAAACAGCATAAGGACGAATTATCCCCCTTTGACACTATTACTAGACAAAACAAGATTATCTCTCTTCGTTTTGAATATTTATATTTTTATTTGAACCTAAATTGGCGTTTCCATTTGAAATTAATCAGTTAGAGCATGTAGAAGCTACAGACAGCATCTAAATGAATTGCTCTAAGGATTATTACGGCTTTCAAAGGATGAACAATTTTAAGCTATATATATATATATATATATATATATATATATATATATATATATATATATATATATATACTTATATTTGTTGAAATTCTCTTAATAGCATTTTATTATAACATTATACATAATCTCAACCCAGTTTTGTAATTTTATTCTAACGTTTACTCTAAACACAGCTATGTAATTTTATTCTAAATTTTATTATTAACCAATATTACTTTACTTATCTACATCATTAATTAACTATTTTTCCTTATATTTTCATATTTTCCAGATTACTCTGCACTACTTAAATGCTAGGTTTATTTATGGTGTCTTTTATTTAAAAAATCCCACCCAATATTTTGCTGATGAGGAGACTTTGTTTTCATAAAAAAACTATATGCTAAAATTATTGTCTTTGACTCAATGTCTGTCACAATAAAATACATCGTTTCCGAAACGATCGTACAATTTATTGGCTTTGTTGTGCTCCTTCTTATGAAACGGATTTTTAATTTAAAATTTTAAATTTTAGTTTCGAATTATAATATCAATCACATTGCCATATATATATATATATATATATATATATATATATATATATATATATATATATATATATATATATTAGTGGGGCCTGGTAAGGCCATAGGGGAGACAACCGAAGCAGCAAAACTGAAGTTGGCTTACAGGCCATATATATATATATATATATATATATATATATATATATATATATATATATAAATGTAGACAAATTTGAGCATATATTATTGGGTCATAAATATAGGTTCTTTTCTTTTGTCAATTGTCATAAAATTTGAACCATAGAATATTATTATAATCTACAAAAAGCCTACAAATGTTCATGTAGTTTCGTCCTATAGAACCAAGAATTTCAATATTCTATTTGACTACGAGAACATTATATATATATATATATATATATATATATATATATGATGATGATGATTGCAACGTCGTTTCAGACGAGTGCCACTCCCTCAGGTACTGAAAGTCCATGAGCCCGAAGATAACCTTTAGTCCTGCCGAAAAAAAAAATAAAAAAATAAAAATAAAAATAAATTCACACGCACAAGCAGACATGACACTGAAGACGGTCACTGGTATATATACATATATATATATATATATGCACGCATGCATACATATATGCACATACACACATACAAATAACCCACATATATGCATACATACATACACATTACATACATGCATACATAGACATACTCATACATAAACATACACAAGACGGTCATTGGCATACATACACACGTATATATATATATTAAAACGCAAATATACATATATACAGATACACACATATCTGTAAACATGCACATATATGTACATACACCATGAATACACATGCATACGTATACAGACACACATGCATACATACAGATATACATACATACACATATACATACATACACACACACTTACCTACATATGCATACACGTATGTAAATATGCACTCATACATACAGATATAGATACACACCTACAAATACATACACACATATACATATATACATCCATACGTACACATACGCACATACATATATACACACACACTTACCTACATATGCATACATGTACGTAAATATGCACTCATACACACATAAATGCATGCCCACACATACACACATATATATGCATACATACACAAATGCATAAATACACACACACACGCCCATATACATACATGCACACATACACACATATACATACATATAAACATAGATATACACACATACACATGTACATAAACATACATACACCTATATATATATACATAGATACATATAATAATGGCAGATCAATTACTACATGCTTCCAGCATTTCAGACCTACACGCGTCACAACTTTTCCATCGCAATAGGACCGTTTTTTTTTCTTATAGCCTGAGGGAGTATCTGTACCTGATGGTGTTACGGAGTTTTAGTTTTGTACGACAGCTACATCTCTCTCTCGGTTCAAAATGTTGACATCCAGCAACAGGCAAGAGCAAGATAGCCAGCAACAAGTCAAACTGCAGACCAGCTTAATGCGGGTACTGGTCGCCCGCTTTATGTTTTTTAACTCATAGATTTGCTTCTTCTAGAGGGGTTGCCTTCACCACGGCTTACGGGAGCCCCCTCTACCCCGCATGTATATATATATATATATATATATATATATATATATATATATATATATATATATATATATATACCACGTTTTTTGGCAATTTTATGAGTTCGAAATTTCTCTCTCTCTCTCTCTCTCTCTCATATATATATATATATATATATATATATATATATATATATATATATATATATATATATATATATATATATACTAGCAAAATACCCGTCGTTGAAATTTGGGTTGAATTTGGGGGATAAAAACCAAAGCAAAATATGATGAAAGTAAAAATGAAATAGATAAACCCCATAATTTATTATACCATTCCTGTTCACATTGAAACACTTATCACAATATTCTGTGGATCTATATTAAAAAACCTTGTTAAACTTTCTGACATATTTCCATTCTATGGAGGTCAGTGCGAAGGAACACCCCATAATTTTATCATACCATATTTCTTCAAACTGAAACATAATTATCAAAATATACTTACGCAGATAGATATGAAAAGTCTTTATTAAATTGTGTGCCTATTTTCATTCTATGGAGGCCAGGTGCGAACGCAGACTCCACAATTTTATTATACCATCCATATTTAAGTTAAAGCATACTTATCAAAGTATTATTATATACGTCTATATCAAAAACACTTGTAAACGTTTTTTTTTAATTTTTAAATTTTTTATTTCCATAATTTGTGGACCAGGCGCGAACGCAGACCCCACAATTTTTATGAACCACCATTCTTCCAGATGAACCATCCTCATTCCTGTGTCTCGATACATCTTCTATCATTATATGCAATCAGTTTTTTTTTAAATAGTCAACCATATAGGAGCCTATTCGTGACCAGACACACACACACACACACACACACCCACACAACACCCACACAGACATTCAGCTTTATATTATAGATATATGGATATATCTATATTCGTAGCCAATTTGAATATATTTTCTACGTCTCCTGTTTTATTCGACCGGCCACATAAGCCATCCCCCAGTACCATTTCTAAAATCAAGGCACCTCCCGCCTTTCCTCAAAAAACAAAATTCGACGACATTTCGTCTGACAGATTTCTAACCACTTACCCCGTGTTAATTTCTAGGACATCCATGATTCCTTTTATGAATATTTAATGACTATTCATACCTTACACCTGGGGAGCAAAAGATAAAACCCCTACTTACCTAAGTCTCAGTGGTCAGCATTTCAATTTCACAAGGTACCGGCTATCATCATAATTCTATTTTACAGAAACACTTGAACCCCCAGCTTTGGATACTCCAGCCTTCCACGTCAGACAGGTGGAAAAAATAACACCTCACTTAAACTATAACCCTTCTTTAAGGCGATCTCGACCTCATTTATGCTGAACAGGAAAAGCGCTTTTCTAAACCCTCAACTACTATTCCAATTGCGGTGGTGAGCTATGCTATTTTTCCGATGTCCCCACCGGAATGCCTCGGAATACAAATCCCGTTTTTTCTTAGGTAAGGCAGATTTTTAATATATATACGTAACAGTCTATTTAACGGCCGTGATTAGTCTCCTCTAGTTGCATGTTAACAGAATTACACATAACATATACATTTGCCAACATCTGAAATTTTCTGCTGTCGGCTGCCTCTGTCTTTTTGGGCCTACCTGAGGAATTTGTCACCCGTCCTTGGTGGAGCTGGAAATCTGTTGTAACAAGATGTTTCAACGACCCAAGACGAATAATTTGTTTCATACATATTTTATTCCACTCCCAAGCATTACGTCCTGTAGAGGAGTGATCGACGATCTTAGCTTATGCTGGTTCGTATACGTCTCTATTTTGATACCGCTCTCCCCTCGTCAGGAGACCTCTTTCAGGTCATCTTCTTCCTTTGACGTCTTCAATTCAACTCAGCGATGCTCCAGAAAACCGGAACACGTGACAGACACGTGAATCTCCGGTCAGCTGTGCAGATACCTTCCGGTGCAAACTTGACCGGTTATCGAGTTTGACAAGGTTTGCCATGTTTTGATAATTTGTCAAAACATGTTGATTTCAATCTCCGTTGTTTCCAAACAACTTTAGATAGACAGATAGATATATAGATCGATAGATAGCTAAATAGCTAGATAAACAGATACATAGATAGCTACACCGATAATTAGATGAACTGATAGATAAACAGATAAAAGATTACTTACTCTTCTGCTCGGCCAACTATATATATATATATATATATATATATATATATATATATATATATATATATATATGCATACATGATTTTCAGTTTTTCTAATCGATCATGCATATAATGTTTTCGCAAAAATCAAGAGAACAAACTATAAAATGCGAACATCTTATTGGGTATTTTTTATGCGTTTCATAACTGTTTGGACAATTTTAAGTATTATGTCATTTAAAAATATTCCAAAAACAACTACTCTTCAGACGGCCAAATACACGATTTATACATACATGAATACATTCATACTCTCTATTTTTAGAGAACAAGCAGTTGGTCCTTCCTACAGACCATCTTTATATTTTCTTTATGCGATTTTGTTTAAATTTCTCGATAGCTTTCGTATTTAGTAATCGCCCCGGTTTCATATTTCTACTTTTTAATTAATATTAATTTAATCTTTTTTATTGCGAAAATTATTTTTCTCCTTGTTATATAGTGGGATGCGTTAGGATCAATATAAAATAAAGTATCCAACCGCAGGGTGTCCAGCCTTCACGTGGGTATGGTTGCAGCACATGGTGAAAGAATGGAATCATTATGAACAAATAAGAAAATCACTCGTCGTTACATAACGATATACGTTCATTATGGAGATACACGCACACACGTAACGACAATTCAAACATAATGTGAAAGGTTAGAAGTTCAAGTATGATAACAGGAACGAACAGGAATGATGCTCAATTCTCCATTTTTAAAGTCACTTTGTTTTTCCTCCACTCACTCTACTTCTCGCAAGAAGTCGCGAGATTTTAAAGTTTAGGACTCGGAAAAGGGGAGGTAACTTTCCCAAAGAAGTAAAGAATTACTCCCATTGCATTATACTTTTGTATCGTCCTAACACGTCCCAATTTATTTATTTAGTTGATTTAATTCCAAATATTAATCCACCTCTTAAAATCTTAGTTTATACTTATATGCTCGATCATTTCTTTTACAATCTACGATAATTTCTTACAAACTTTGTTTACACTTTACGATGTATTGATTAGTTTATGTTTAATATTTTATTATTGAAAAAAAAGCTATGATTATAAGTTTAATTTAAGTGAATTAAAATTTATCTTCATCTCATACTATTTATGCCGATAATTTAAAATTTGAGTTCATCTTTTCAATTCCTATCATTATCCAAGTATTTTATTTCAATTCATTATCTTTCCTATTTCTTATTATCCGTAAAGTCTTTACCTTCAAATGAGATAAGTCTATTTAGTCAATTTTTCCAAGTTATCAATTTAACGAAATTCAATGCGTCAAGATTTTTATATTAAGACATTAATATTTATAAATAACTCATAATTCTAGCATAGTATTCTTTATAACAATCCCAGTCCAACCTCTCACTTAGTTTTCTGCAACTTTATATTTTGATTAAGGTATTTTAATATATCCTAATCTTTATGTTATTGAAACAACCCTGTGTGTTATTTTATCATCAATAACTATTAATAAAATTAAAACTACTTCTATTTCTCCTATTTAATAATATAATCGTTTGAGGTTTATAATCGTTTGAGTTTCTATATGTTCAGTTGATGATCTAAGAATTTATTTATTTATTGAACCGCTTTAAAATCTTAGTATTAAATTTTAGAATTATCTTTACCAACTTACATTTCATTTACATTCTGTAAATTTTCTCTTTTTGAATTTATTTCGATCAGGTTTTAGGCGTGATAAAAGGTATTTATTTCTTTGTATAACATCTAATCTTTTCTTTAAAATTTCCTCTTTAGAATCCACCATGTGGTATGCTTCATAGAAGTACAGATTACACCTTTTTTAGTTCATACTTTCTAGTCTTATCTACTATTGATCATATAGCTAGGGAACTACGTAATATTAAAAATGAGTTTTAATTAATTAAAACTCATTTAATGCAGTTGTGTTCCTCTTCTTACATCCAATACTCATTTTAAAATTAGGCATTCTTTATCCACACTTATATTTTATTTGACGTATTAACAGGGATATTATTCTATGAACACAGCTTTGTATCACATCTAACTTCTTATTTAACGTGACTTCAAAAGCATTTTGTCTATTTATTTAAAATTTAAAATTTCTAAAAAATGCTTCTAAGGGCTTTTGACAAATCATATATATATATATATATATATATATATATATATAGAGAGAGAGAGAGAGAGAGAGAGAGAGGGAGAGAGAGAGAGAAAGCGCGATGAAATTGTTTTATTACCATCGCGGTTTCTTACTTTTGAAACATTCATTGGTTTTTATACTTTACTTATTTTTGACAAAGGGATGTTATCAAAGATACCAACCATCCTGTTTCCAAAAACAGTAAGCCCCCATTTACTGATTTTATATGTAATATTATATGCGACTTTGAAAAATAAATAGACGTACGGTATTTCACTATTCTACAAGATTTTCACCTATTTGTCCATTTTTGTTTATTTTTCACACTTCTTATATCGGTAACCTACATTGCTATAACCTTTTAATACACTTATATTTTATTTACCAGCAATGCTTCAAGCAAACTACCTTTCTCTTTTATATATTTAGGAAGATATGTGTTTGTGACATTTTCAAATATATTATTTCGTTATAATATTTCTACAATATTCAAGACAAGTTTTTCAACAGTTAGAAGATCTAACACCATTGTAATTGAACTGTCCCCTCACGAAGCGATGTAGGCGAACATTAATGTCTCTGTAAAGAGTAACACCTACGGAGAGTACTTTATTCATTTCCGAAACTCTTTACATTGTTGTCAATGGTAGCCAGCTACTTCACATATCAGACTGCGCAACACAGAAATAGGGTTTGAAGCAGCCGGAATTTCATTATCTGATAGGCAAGATGGAGACTTACAAAACCGATCCGCCATCAATAGCCACTTTAATTGCCTGATAATTAGGTTAGGTCGAAGCAAATTATGTGTGCGCTTTGCGCGTTGTTGCGGTCAATTTTGTCGCATTGTTCATTTTGATATGCACTTATATACACACATATGCCTATATATATATATATATATATATATATATTTTATAGATGTGTATATATATTTATATTTATATATATGGGTATATATATATGTGCATATAT
Source organism: Euprymna scolopes (assembly GCF_053919585.1). Taxonomy (NCBI): domain Eukaryota; kingdom Metazoa; phylum Mollusca; class Cephalopoda; order Sepiida; family Sepiolidae; genus Euprymna; species Euprymna scolopes. Next base: position 9,918,727 of record NC_136511.1, on the reverse strand, counting down.
ATAATATATATATATACACACACATATATAATTATTTTTATTGAAAATAGATATAACTTTTTACACACCAAATTTATTAACGTATACATATCAATATTTAAGAAGGTATATATATATATATATATATATATATATATATAATTATAACTACTTAATTTACTCACAAAAAATTAATATACGAAAGTATAGATTTATGCGTAAACTTTAAGTATTTACTTCGAAATGCTCAATACGTAGGTAGAGCTAGTTAGTAATTTATAAAATATATATGGCGATTAAGCTACACTGAATATTCGGCGTTTCATCCACTCTAGGACTCCTCAGTCTTATGCGCGAATTCTCTCTCTCTCTCTCTCTCTCTCTCTCTCTATATATATATATATATATATATATATATATATATAATTATATATATATATAATTATATATAATTATATATATATATAATTATATATATATATATAAATTTAAAGGGGATTAGAACAGTAGTCTAAAGAGCAGAGTGTATTTTAATGTGATAGTAAAATTACTAATTTAATTAAAATACAGGGAAAGAAAAAGTGCTCGTTGTAATTTCGATATATAATAAGCTCGATAGGCAAATATCCTAGAGCTACTTTAATATTAAGTAATGTGATTGACAATTTAAAATTCAAATTAGAATTAAAAATTAAAAATCTGTTTCATAAGAAGGAACAACAACAAAGTCAATAATTTGTACGATCGTTTCGGAAAACAAGGTTTTTATTATGATAGACATTAAGCCACGGACAATAATTTTGACATATGGTTTTTTAAACAACGTTTCCTCATTAGCAAAAATATTGTTTTTTTTTTAATATATGTAAAAGACACCATAAATAAACCTAGCATTTTTAAGTAAGGCAGATGTATCTTTTAATTTTTCGCCTTTTGAAAACCGTAATTATTGTCAAAACGTTTATTTGCATGTTGATTGTAGCATATAAACGCATGAATGCAATTATAAGCTACAATCAACATCCAAATGAATGCTTGTCCTATCCAGAACTCTAGTCGAAATAGAAACTTTTAGAAAACAAGATATATATAGTATATAGTAATATTAACATATAAATATAAAAATATAGTAATATAAACATATAAATATAAAAATATAGTAATATAAACATATGAATATAAAAATATAGTAATATAAACATATAAATATAAAAATATAGTTATATAAACATATAAATATACAAATATAGTAATATTAACATATTAATATACAAATATAGTAATATTAACATATAAATATAAAAATATTGTAATATAAACATAAAAATATAAAAATATAGTAATATTAACATATAAATATAAAAACATAGTAATATTAACATATAAATATATAAATATAGTAATATAAACATATAAATATAAAATATAGTAATATTAACATATAAATATAAAAGTATAGTAATAAAAACATATAAATATAAAAATATAGTAATATTAACATATTAATATAAAAATATAGTAATATAAACATATAAATATACAAATATAGTAATATAAACATATAAATATAAAAGTATAGTAATATAAACATATAAATATAAAAATATAGTAATATAAACATATGAATATAAAAATATAGTAATATAAACATATAAATATAAAAATATAGTTATATAAACATATAAATATACAAATATAGTAATATTAACATATTAATATACAAATATAGTAATACTAACATATAAATATAAAAATATGGTAATATAAACATAAAAATATAAAAATATAGTAATACAAACATATAAATATAAAAACATAGTAATATTAACATATAAATATATAAATATAGTAATATAAACATATAAATATAAAATATAGTAATATTAACATATAAATATAAAAGTATAGTAATAAAAACATATAAATATAAAAATATAGTAATATAAACATATAAATATAAAAATATAGTAATATAAACATATAAATATACAAATATTGTAATATAAACATATAAATATAAAAATATAGTAATATTAACATATAAATACAAAAATATAGTAATATAAACATATAAATATACAAATATAGTAATATTAACATATAAATATAAAAGTATAGTAATATTAACATATAATTATATAAATATAGTAATATTAACATATAAATATAAAAATATAGTAATATAAACATATAAATATAAAATTATAGTAATATTAACATATAAATATAAAAGTATAGTAATACAAACATATAAATATAAAAATATAGTAATATAAACATATCAATATAAAAATATAGTAATATACACAAATAAATATAAAAATATAGTAATATCAACAAATAAATATAAAAATATAGTAATATAAACATATAAATATAAAAATATAGTAATATTAACATATAGATATAAAAATATAGTAATATTAACATATAAAAATAAAAATATAGTAATACAAACATATCAATATAAAAATATAGTAATATAAACATATAAATATAAAAATATAGTAATATAAACATATAAATATAAAAATATAGGAATATTAATATATAAATATACAAATATAGTAATATAAACACATAAATATAAAAATATAGTAATATTAACATATCAATATAAAAATATAGTAATATAAACATAAAAATATAAAAATATAGTAATATAAACGTATAAATATAAAAATATAGTAATATAAACATATAAATACAAAAATATAGTAATATAAACATATAAATATAAAATATAGTAATATAAACATATAAATATAAAAATATAGTAATATAAACATATAAATATAAAAATATAGTAATATAAACATAAAAATATAAAAATATAGTAATATTAACATATAAATATAAAAATATAGTAATATCAACATATAAATATAAAAATATAGTAATATTAACATATAAATATAAAAATATAGTAATATTAACATATAAATATAAAAATATAGTATTATAAACATATAAATATAAAAATATAGTAATATTAACATATAAATATAAAAATATAGTAATATTAACATATAAATATATAAATATAGTAATATAAACATATAAATATAAAATATAGTAATATTAACATATAAATATAAAAGTATAGTAATAAAAACATATAAATATATAAATATAGTAATATTAACATATAAATATAAAAATATAGTAATATAAACATATAAATATAAAATTATAGTAATATTAACATATAAATATAAATGTATAGTAATATAAACATATAAATATAAAAATATAGTAATATAAACATATCAATATAAAAATATAGTAATATCAACAAATAAATATAAAAATATAGTAATATCAACAAATAAATATAAAAATATAGTAATATAAACATATAAATATAAAAATATAGTAATATTAACATATGGATATAAAAATATAGTAATATTAACATATAAAAATAAAAATATAGTAATACAAACATATCAATATAAAAATATAGTAATATAAACATATAAATATAAAAATATAGTAATATAAACATATAAATATAAAAATATAGTAATATAAACATACCAATATAAAAATATAGTAATATAAACATAAAAATATAAAAATATAGTAATATAAACGTATAAATATAAAAATATAGTTATATAAACATATAAATACAAAAATATAGTAATATAAACATATAAATATAAAATATAGTAATATAAACATATAAATATAAAAATATAGTAATATAAACATATAAATATAAAAATATAGTAATATAAACATAAAAATATAAAAATATAGTAATATAAACATAAAAATATAAAAATATAGTAATATTAACATATAAATATAAAAATATAGTAATATAAACATATAAATATAAAAATATAGTAATATAAACATATAAATATAAAAATATAGTAATATTAATATATAAATATAAAAATATAGTAATATCAATATATAAATATAAAAATATAGTAATATTAACATATAAATATAAAAATATAGTAATATCAACATATAAATATAAAAATATAGTAATATTAACATATAAATATAAAAATATAGTAATATTAACATATAAATATAAAAATATAGTATTATAAACATATAAATATAAAAATATAGTAATATTAACATATAAATATAAAAATATAGTAATATTAACATATAAATATATAAATATAGTAATATAAACATATAAATATAAAATATAGTAATATTAACATATAAATATAAAAGTATAGTAATAAAAACATATAAATATATAAATATAGTAATATTAACATATAAATATAAAAATATAGTAATATAAACATATAAATATAAAATTATAGTAATATTAACATATAAATATAAATGTATAGTAATATAAACATATAAATATAAAAATATAGTAATATAAACATATCAATATAAAAATATAGTAATATAAACAAATAAATATAAAAATATAGTAATATCAACAAATAAATATAAAAATATAGTAATATAAACATATAAATATAAAAATATAGTAATATTAACATATGGATATAGAAATATAGTAATATTAACATATAAAAATAAAAATATAGTAATACAAACATATCAATATAAAAATATAGTAATATAAACATATAAATATAAAAATATAGTAATATAAACATATAAATATAAAAATATAGTAATATAAACATATAAATATAAAAATATAGGAATATTAACATATAAATATACAAATATAGTAATATAAACACATAAATATAAAAATATAGTAATATTAACATATCAATATAAAAATATAGTAATATAAACATAAAAATATAAAAATATAGTAATATAAACATATAAATATAAAAATATAGTAATATAAACATATAAATACAAACATATAGTAATATTAACATATAAATATAAAATATAGTAATATAAACATATAAATATAAAAATATAGTAATATAAACATATAAATATAAAAATATAGTAATATAAACATATAAATATAAAAATATAGTAATATTAACATATAAATATAAAAATATAGTAATATAAACATATAAATATAAAAATATAGTAATATAAACATATAAATATAAAATTATAGTAATATTAACATATAAATATAAAAATATAGTAATATTAACATATAAATATAAAAATATAGTAATATTAATATATAAATATAAAAATATGGTAATATAAACATATAAATCTAAAAATATAGTAATATTAACATATAAATATAAAAATATAGTAATATAAACATATAAATATAAAAATATAGTAATATTAACATATAAATATAAAAATATAGTAATATTAATATATAAATATAAGAATATAGTAATATAAACATATAAATATAAAAATATAGTAATATTAACATATAAATATAAAAATATAGTAATATAAACATATAAATATAAAAATATAGTAATATAAACATACCAATATAAAAATATAGTAATATTAATATATAAATATAAAAATATAGTAATATTAATATATAAATATAAAAATAAAGTAATATTAACATATAAATATAAAAATATAGTAATATAAACATATAAATATACAAATATAGTAATATAAACATATAAATATAAAAATATAGTAATATTAACATATAAATATAAAAATATAGTAATATAAACATATAAATATACAAATATAGTAATATAAACATCTAAATATAAAAATATAGTAATATTAACATATAAATATAAAAGTATAGTAATATTAACATTTAAATATATAAATATAGTAATATTAACATATAAATATAAAAAATATAGTATTATTAATATATAAATATAAAAATATAATATTAACATATAAATATAAAAATATAGTAATATTAACATATAAATATACAAATATAGTAATATTAACATATAAATATAAAAATATAGTAATATAAACATATAAATATAAAAATATTGTAATATAAACATATAAATATACAAATATAGTAATATAAACATATAAATATAAACATATAGTAATATAAACATATAAATATAAAAATATAGTAATATTAACATATAAATATAAAAATATAGTAATATTAACATATAAATATAGAAATTTAGTAATATTAACATATTAATATACAAATATAGTAATAAAACATATAAATATAAAAATATAGTAATATTAACATATAAATATAAAAATATAGTAATATTAACATATTAAATATAAAAATATAGTAATATTAACATATAAATATAAAAATATAGTAATATTAACATATAAATATAAAATATAATAATACAAACATATAAATATAAAAATATAGTAATATTAACATATAAATATAAAAATATAGTAATATTAACATATAAATATAAAAATATAGTAATATAAACATATAAATATAAAAATATAGTAATATAAACATATAAATATAAAAATATAGTAATATTAACATATAAAAATAAAAATATAGTAATATCAATATATAAATATGAAAATATCGTAATATTAACATATAAAAATAAAAATATAGTAATATAACATATAAATATAAAAATATAGTAATATAAACGTATAAATATAAAAATATAGTAATATTAACATATAAAAATAAAAATATAGTAATTTAAACATATAAATATAAAAATATATTAATATAAACATATAAATATAAAAATATAGTAATATTATTATATAAAAATATAAATATATAGTAATATTAATATATAAATATAAAAATATAGTAATATTAATATATAAATATAAAAATATAGTAATATTAACATATAAATATAAAAATATAGTAATATAAACATATAAATATACAAATATAGTAATATTAATATATAAATATAAAAATATAGTAATATAAACATATAAATATAAAAATATAGTAATATCAACATATAAATATAAAAATATAGTAATATAAGCATATAAATATAAAAATATAGTAATATTAACATATAAATATAAAAATATAGTAATATCAACATATAAATATACAAATATAGTAATATAAGCATATAAATATAAAAATATAGTAATATTAACATATACATATAAAAATATAATAATATTAACATATAAATATAAAAATATAGTAATATTAACATATAAATATAAAAATATAGTAATATAAACATATAAATATACAAATATAGTAATATAAGCATATAAATATACAAATATAGTAATATTAACATATAAATATAAAAATATAGTAATATAAACATATAAATATAAAAATATAGTAATATCAACATATAAATATAAAAATATAGTAATATAAACATATAAATATAAAAATATAGAAAAAAAGACTGTAGTAAGGAGAGGGTTAAGGTTGGTGTATTAATGCATATAAAAATGTATTATACGTTATCTCTCTCTCTCTCTATCTCTGTCCGTCTGTCTGTCTGTGTTTCTCTCTCTCTCTCTCTATATATATATATATATATATCTTTCTCTGTCTCTCCCCTTCTCTCTCTCTCTCTCTCTCTCTCTCTCTATATATATATATATATATATATATATATATATATATATATAGAGAGAGAGAGAGAGAGAGAAAGAGAATATATATATATGGGAAAGGACCCCTTCCCAAGGGACCCTTTGTCACGTAAGAGTCAATCTTCAGTCACAGAACCAAATGTGACCTTATCCTATGCAGCAGGACCCCAAATGTGATCCTTTATTTGGTCGCACACGGTCAGTCTTCAATGGTCGGGTGTTCTTTCACTCACTTCTTGAGTCAAGGGTTGATATGCCGTTCGTTCTTTCGGTCGGTCGTCCGCTGAAAAATAAATACATCGGCGGCAAAAGACAAATCAGTTTCACAGAAAAAAAAAAAACTTGATTTTTTTTCTACGCTAATTCTTCGGTCCAAAGAAAAAAAAATATATATACAATTTCGTTTTACAAGATTTGATAGTTCGTTTCAAATGTCTCGGGCGACAGGTAGAGGGGGGAGGTCGAGCGGCTCTTTTCTCAACTGGATTTCAGAAAACTTAGCTCCAAACTGAAAAACTTATTGGCGTCAATAGTCGGTGATGGCGTGGGTTTGAGGGTTGTTAAATCCCCTTTCAGCCAATCGTCTCGCTTCACCCCTTGACGGTGTCTTCTCTGGTTGGTTAATTAGCCAACCCATTCTTGCATAATAATTAGGGGTCTTTTTCACAGGATTGTGTGAATCCTATTTTTCCCATAACAATAAATATCGATACGCTTACCTCAGATCACAGATGAAGACAAAACATATCTAGTTTTGTTTTTCCGATTCTGCACCTGCACTCAGTAAGCTATTCGTCATTAACAAGTCGTTACTGTATTTGATATATAATTTATATCAGGTCAACCGCTGCTGTCCGGGAGAGCTTCTATACAAAAGTCTCAATCCCATACCAATTTGACCGTTTTAGTGTCGACATTCTGCTCTTTAATGCCGCCATTTGCTCCTCCAAGGGGGTTGGGTTACATATATATAATTGGAGCATATCTACAGATGATTGCCGTTTCAAGTTTGATGTTCTTCATCAAATAGCCCCTCATATGTCCTCAGGTGGCTTTTAAGGCCGGCAGCTGATTTACAAGGCCGATGAGAGACGGTGAACGCCTAAGTCAAAGTCTTAACAGGGTTGATTTGATCTGGATAAAGAATATTGTCTTTCTGCACAACCACATGCATTTTTAGTTCAGATGCAGACCTGCATGCCTTACTGCATATAACACATACTGTGCTTTCATGTTGCTGTGGAACTCTGGATGACAACAATATATAAAATGATCATTGTTTAATTATATATATATATATATATATATATATATATATATATATATATATATATATATATATATGTATGTGTGTGTGTGTGTGTGTGTGTGTAGAGAGAGTAAAAATTCCTGCTAATCATGAAATTCGAACCTAGCCACGAAGTCACCTTTTGTTCCATTTGCTAAACTTTTCCTTCAGGGCCACCAAATAATTGCTGAAAATGAAGAAATTAACTATTAAATGCCGAATCCGGGCGAATACAATCTTGAGTATTCGAACGAACGGCAGTCGGGAACATTGCATAAAAGATATTTGGCTGCCTTTCAGTTGTTATTTCACTGATATTGCCCATTTTTAAAAGTATTCTTAGAGAGGCTTGATAATTATAATTAAACAATAATTGATAATTATAATTAAACAATAATTGATAATTATAATTAAACAATAATTTCTCTTTATACCTACAGAACGTAGTGTTTCATGCTTACGCAATCATCATAGTGTATATATACATATACATTTATATCTACAGATATATACGTATGCACACACACATATATATATATTAAGTATATATATATTTATATATATTCATGTGTAAACGTATAATATAAGGTTATATAAAATATTGTGTATAGATTTAAGTATTTGTTTCAATAGCGTTGAGCACTCGAGTACAGCTAAGTTGCACAAGGCAGTCAAATAAATATAATATTTCCATATCTTATCAAGGGACAGAATATATCCGCAACTAGAAGCTTTGCCATTCTCGATCCGACGAAAAGTATGGGAGGAGATTAAAAATCTTTTTTTTTTCATTTATACATATCTGGTTATATATCTGGTTACATATCTGGTTACATATCTGGTTATATATCTGGTTACATATCTGGTTACATATCTGGTTATATATCTGGTTATATATCTGGTTACATATCTGGTTACATATCTGGTTATATATCTGATTATATATCTGGTTATATATCTGGTTACATATCTGGTTATATATCTGATTATATAACTGGTTACATATCTGGTTATATATCTGGTTATATATCTGGTTATATATCTGGTTACATATCTGGTTACATATCTGGTTATATATCTGGTTACATATCTGGTTATATATCTGGTTACATATCTGGTTACATATCTGGTTATATATCTGGTTTTATATCTGGTTATATATCTGGTTATATATCTGGTTACATATCTGGTTATATATCTGGTTACATATCTGGTTATATATCTGATTATATATCTGGTTACATATCTGGTGATATATCTGGTTACATATCTGGTTATATATCTGGTTACATATCTGGTTACATATCTGGTTATATATCTGGTTTTATATCTGGTTATATATCTGGTTATATATCGCGCTAAGCTCTGTATAATCATTTTTGTCCATTTTTTTTCAATATGGCGGGCTTACTCTTTCGCGTTTTCCGCGACAGAGTAGAGAAAATCAACAAATGTACTTATCTTTTTAATCCACATGGGTCATCTTCAGTTATTGTGGATTGAAAATGTTAGTACGTTTGTTGAATTTCTCTACTCTGTCGCGGAAAACGCGCGAATCTTATCCCGCCATATTGAAAAAAAATGGACAAATGGAAGAATTTGCAGAACCTAGCTCTAATATTCAACCAGATCTGTATAACACAAAGTAATTCTACGGACTTTTTTTATATGAACATTGATGTCCGAATGATTAATAGCAGGCGCAGAAAACTGGATTCACGACGACGACGACGACGACGACGACGACGACGACGACGACGACGACGACGACCACGACGACGACCACGACCACGACAACGACCACGACGACAAGGCGTGTATTACAGCTTATGATTAGAATAATGGAAATAATATTCCGAAGAAATAGAGTAATAAGAAAAGAACAAAGTTATGTGCTCATCAACGTTTCTTCTTTATTTAGACACTTCCTCTGGATAAATGAAATTAAGAAATAAAAGCAATATATTAACGGCTATATTATGGCACTATCGTTCCCTGGGAGAGTTACGTGGTTGAGAAACGTCCTGGGAACGTAACCAGCCTCCTGGGGAAGAATAAACGATATTCAACGATAGGCACATGGAAACAGCAACAGGGTGAGATGTCGTCGGCTTCTTGAGTCTTCACTGCGTCGTTACAGGCAGCATTTCCAACGTCGGCATTAATAGCAGGGACCGCATGCTGAAATTGAAGGCTTGTACAAAAATAGCGAACAAATACATTTTTTATAAAAATATATAATTTATTTTACATTTAACACCGATGGAGCATATTTAAATTAAGACCTGTTGAGGCTCGACGCGTGCAGCCAAAAACTGTTAACTACGTCTGTTGCGTACGAAATGCAAACTTCAACTGGTTAAAAAATACGATTGTATTTCAATTCTCTCTTTCTTTATTGAAAGAGAAAGAAAGGGGTGAAAGATATATATATATATATATATATATATATATATATAAAGAGAGAGAGATAGAGATAGATAGATAGAGAGAGAGAGAGAGAGAGAGAGAGAGAGAGAGAGAGAGAGAGAGAGAGAGATGTTTCATCGCTTAAATTTTGTTTCCCGTCTTCAAATGTCAACATAGCTTAACTTTCATTAAGCACCGAATTCATAAACAGTGGTCAATCTTCGAGTGTAAAGTGTCAACCTTTAAAAATGTGTACTCACTGGAAAATATGTATGTTTGCCTTCACACAAGCACAGAACAAGTTAGGCACAAGTTTTATTACATTAATTAGAAGCCGGCAGCTCCCCCAAAATGGGAGCTACGTCATTGTGCCACAATATGACGGTATTAAAAGTATCCCTCTCTTTAACAACATAAGCCACCGCCTTTTTAAAAAACTCCCAACGTCCCTTTCCGTTTCTGAAACGGAACAGCATCACACTTTTCACAAGCGAATATTTTAAATATTTGTACTGGCGTTTTTGTTTTCTTTATTTCATTCATCCAGAGGAAGTCTAGAAAGAAAGACGAAACGTTAATGAACACATAACTCGGTTTGTTCCTTTTCATTTCTCTATAACAGTTTATACACGCCTTACAACGTCTAAAACGAAACATTATTATGATAATAAAAACGAATGAGCTATATAAGGTTTTATACATGGTGGTCCTGGATATGACCTTAAACTATATCCGTTGGTGAGGCCTCAGCTTGTGGGCTTTGGGGAGTGTGGAGCCACCCTTTAATTGCCATTGCTCCCAGGTCCACTCTGACTCAGAGTGGTAGTAACTGTTAGGGTTCCAACTATGGGTTAAATAGAAATCGACTTGAAAAAAATTCAATTAAAAAACTTTCTCTTCAAAATCACTGGATTCAGCATTAAATAACCTGAAAGTGTTGATATGCCGTAAAACAGAACCAACCAACCAACCAACCAACCAACCAACCAACCATACATGATGTTCTTAAATATGTTTTGATTCCAACACACAATCAATTATACTTGAGGAGAAAATTCCAGATGAAAATCGAATCTTCGTTATTGTATTATCTGATTAGCATATCTTAATTTTTATTGGGTTTACAATTTTGTGTCGGTCTTTTTTTCATCTAGATACATTTTTTATTCCTTCATTTTCAACTTGAATAAATATTGATATAATACGCTTATCTCGGCATCGCTTATTATTTTTCATTTTGTGTTTGCGAAAAGAAATTCCCTTCTCGTTTGAAGATTACATCATCAAAAATGTATAAATAACAAAGTCATCGCATAATTAGACATCAATAATCTATTAGCATTTATATTGCAATGACATTATTTTATTTTATTTTTACATAGGCATCACCACTTATCAAAGCCTAGAGGTCACTCAAGGATAAGAGTCAAAGAGTGTACAGTAGAAATTGGACAATATAGCAATCGTTAGTAAATAGGAATTCGGTAAATTTGTTAACTAGTGGAACGGCTAATCAAGAACTTGTTTACGTTAGACTTGAGGACCATATTGTAGTCAGCTGGAAAGCAGGAAAACGGAAGATACTTCCACAGGCGTGCAGTTCTAAGAAAGAAGCGTTGTTCATGGAATCTACGTTTAGGTTTAGGCACAGATAAAGAGTGGGGGAAATTAGTGATATTGTTTTCTGGTAGACGGGTGTTTCTTGTGAGAGTCTGGCGATGAGGGACCATAGATTGGAACTCAGCCCAGCACTTACCATAAAAATAACGATAAAACAAAGACAAATTCGCAACATCTCTTCTATGAGAAAGAGGTTGCAGGGAAGAGAAAAGGACGTCCCATAGGAGGCTACTAAATCTATTTTGAACTCTATCAAGGCAGAATAAGTCCTTTCTAGCAGCTCCTGCCCAGATGTGGCAACAGTACTCCATCATTGGTCGTACCTGGCTTTTATATAGATAGAGAATTGCATCAGCAGTGAGATATCTACTGGATCGATAGAAGGATCCCACCATTTTTCCAGCGGCCTTGGCAACGGATTTAATGTAATGTTATATATATATATATATATATATATATATATATATATATATCATACAATAATTTATTATGACACTATATATACATATTTCAAGGTCGTACCATTGGTTTCGATACACCGAAAACAGTAATAATATACTGTGGAAAATCGGTATAATCTCTTCGGCGACAAAGAAAAATCTGAAACTAATGCAAAATGAACGAACATAGAAGAAACGCTAGACGAGCGTTTAAGACTCAGAATTTCATATTTAAAAAAATATCGTTTTAAAACTGACGTTAATAGATTATTATAGAAGAAAGAAAGGAAGAATGTGTGTGTGTGTGTGTGTGTGTGTGTGTGTGTGTGTGTGTGTGTGTGTGTGCGTGCGTGCATAGCGGGGAAGGGGGTGCGATGGAAAACTCTCTAAAAAATATAAAGGTCCTGTTAAAGCCATATTAATAAATAAAAGTAGGACAATTAACGGTAATAAATAATGAGAAAGGCATGAATATATTAATATGATTTATAAAATTTTTTAAATTATTTAAATTAATTAAATTAATTAAATTAAATAAAATAAGGATAAAGATAAATAAGGTAAATTTAATAAATAAATAAAAAATAAGAACTTTAAAAGAATTTTAAATTTTTTTAAAAAATATTAATATTTTAATTATGAGAGAATAATAGTGAATGGAGAAATTTAAGATAATTAAAATAATTAAAGGAAATTAATAAATATTAAAAGACTATACAACTATCAGATGCGAAGGTTGTGGGGGGGGGAGGGGAATAGTTTCTCTATAAAGGTTATCCTTATTATTGGGGGGGGGTTATATGGTAGAGTTAAGGATATTAGGTGGTGAGAAAGGTTGAGATATGAGTAGAAGAGAGTTGGTTTGGAGATTAGAATGAGAGTTGAATGTGGAATTTAGGTGTCTATACGTGAATAGGGTGTCTTTGTGTAAATAGGGTGTGTGATAGTAAGGAGGTAAGGTGGCGAGGAATGTTGAGGTATGATTAGAAGAGAGATGGTTTGAGGTTTAGAGTGAGAGGTGAATGTGGTATTTAGGTGTCTATGTGTGAATTAGGAGTCTTTGTGTAAATGGAGTGTGAATCGGTTAAGTTATGCTGTTGTTAGGCCATTTGGCGAGGAGGAATTTTCTTTTGTGGGGACATTGTCTGAAGATTTCGTTTTTAATATTCATACAGGCTATGGATGGGTTATTGATAGCCTGAAGGATCCTAAATTTTTCAGTAGTGCAAAGTGAGCAGGTCTTGGAGGTTGGGTCGTAAGATTTTTTAATATCCATGATTGACCATTTTATTTTATATGGAGTATTAGATTCTTTAAGCGACCAAATCTTGGTGGCTAAAGATGTGTCAAATTTCTTTTGGGGATATTTGAAAGTGGAGTTATGTGCATACAGCCTCTGCTTGAAGGTACCCTGAGTCATTCCAATGTAGATTTCTTCTTTACCTGGGTTATTTTCAGGAATGACTTTGGCCTGGTAAACGATAGATTTGATTGTGCAGCCTCCCCCCAGAGGACAGGTATCTCCTCCCCTGCATGAGAAGCGAGGGTTAGGGGGGTTAATAGGGATTGGGGGTTTAGATGTCAGGATAGAGCCGACTGAGGGAGAGCAGGAATAGCTAGTTTTGATGGTGTTTCTATTAAAGATTTTATGGAGTTTGTTTGTGGGTGGAAAATGCTTATCTATTAGAAGAAGGAATTGTCTACCTATATTATACCTGACGTTGAGGGAGAACGGAGGGGTGAACCAAATTATGTTCCTGGATCTGTTGGGTCTGCGCTGCTAATAGAAACACCATCAAAACTAGCTATTCCTGCTCTCCCTCAGTCGGCTCTATCCTGACATCTAAACCCCCAATCCCTATTAACCCCCCTAACCCTCGCTGCTCATGCAGGGGAGGAGATACCTGTCCTCTGGGGGGAGGCTGCACAATCAAATCTATCGTTTACCAGGCCAAAGTCATTCCTGAAAATAACCCAGGTAAAGAAGAAATCTACATTGGAATGACTCAGGGTACCTTCAAGCAGAGGCTGTATGCACATAACTCCACTTTCAAATATCCCCAAAAGAAATTTGACACATCTTTAGCCACCAAGATTTGGTCGCTTAAAGAATCTAATACTCCATATAAAATAAAATGGTCAATCATGGATATTAAAAAATCTTACGACCCAACCTCCAAGACCTGCTCACTTTGCACTACTGAAAAATTTAGGATCCTTCAGGCTATCAATAACCCATCCATAGCCTGTATGAATATTAAAAACGAAATCTTCAGACAATGTCCCCACAAAAGAAAATTCCTCCTCGCCAAATGGCCTAACAACAGCATAACTTAACCGATTCACACTCCATTTACACAAAGACTCCTAATTCACACATAGACACCTAAATACCACATTCACCTCTCACTCTAAACCTCAAACCATCTCTCTTCTAATCATACCTCAACATTCCTCGCCACCTTACCTCCTTACTATCACACACCCTATTTACACAAAGACACCCTATTCACGTATAGACACCTAAATTCCACATTCAACTCTCATTCTAATCTCCAAACCAACTCTCTTCTACTCATATCTCAACCTTTCTCACCACCTAATATCCTTAACTCTACCATATAACCCCCCCCCAATAATAAGGATAACCTTTATAGAGAAACTATTCCCCTCCCCCCCCACAACCTTCGCATCTGATAGTTGTATAGTCTTTTAATATTTATTAATTTCCTTTAATTATTTTAATTATCTTAAATTTCTCCATTCACTATTATTCTCTCATAATTAAAATATTAATATTTTTTAAAAAAATTTAAAATTCTTTTAAAGTTCTTATTTTTTATTTATTTATTAAATTTACCTTATTTATCTTTATCCTTATTTTATTTAATTTAATTAATTTAATTAATTTAAATAATTTAAAAAAATTTATAAATCATATTAATATATTCATGCCTTTCTCATTATTTATTACCGTTAATTGTCCTACTTTTATTTATTAATATGGCTTTAACAGGACCTTTATATTTTTTAGAGAGTTTTCCATCGCACCCCCTTCCCCGCTATGCACGCACGCACACACACACACACACACACACACACACACACACACACACACACACACACACACAAACACACATTCTTCCTTTCTTTCTTCTATAATAATCTATTAACGTCAGTTTTAAAACGATATTTTTTTAAATATGAAATTCTGAGTCTTAAACGCTCGTCTAGCGTTTCTTCTATGTTCGTTCATTTTGCATTAGTTTCAGATTTTTCTTTGTCGCCGAAGAGATTATACCGATTTTCCACAGTATATTATTACTGTTTTCGGTGTATCGAAACCAATGGTACGACCTTGAAATATGTATATATAGTGTCATAATAAATTATTGTATCTTCAGCTCTCACATCTACGATCGAGCACTTTATTGGATTTTTTTCATCACCCCTGGACACGCTATATATATATATCTGTAGAAATATATTTTCTTATAATATATACCAATCCTTATTTAAGAAGCTCAATGTAATTACAGAACAATATAGTGAATAAATGACAAAAAACTATATTCCAAAATTTATGATGTTGACCATCATTTAATTCTTATATTTATTAGTGAATCTATTATGCCCTTCACTCATCAGAAGAAATTCAAAATGGCGTAATGGATATATATTAAAGGTCTTATCTTCCAATTTCCGGATTTTAATCATGCCAAATCACAGTTTATTTCCTTTTGAAGGATTGATTGTGAGAATATAAATTTTGTCATTTTATATATATATATATATATATATATATATATATATATATATATATATATATATATATATATATATAAGATTATTTGTTGTTGTGTTTATTATCGATAGTCACACCGTGGGAACGGCGACATTAAAATACACTTCATAAGTAGTCAGAGTTTTCTCCCTTGCACACAAATGTCTGCTCTTCTGGAGGGCGCATTTAAAATCTTTTAATCTATCTACATCTTTATGAATTTGTATGTACATAAAAGTTATCCTTGGACATGTTTCTTTCTAACTAGCAGTCAGTGATTGACTTTACCAGGGATCGAACTCACAACTGCGTAAAAATTGTAAAAATTATGAGTAATTTTATCTGTCCCTCTCTCCCTTTCCATCTACCCCTCTCTCTCTCTTTCACTCCATCTCTCTTTCGCCCCCTCTCTCTCTCTCTCTCTCTCTCTCTCTGTCTCTCTCGCTCTCTCTCTATATATATTTAAGATTTAGGGGTATCGGAATCAGTATCGGAATCGGAAAAATTGATGCTCATTTTCCGATTCCAAAACGATTCTTTAAATTGTCTTTTCCTTTTTTCTTTTTTCTTTTTTGGTTTTGTTTAAACCAAAATCTTCCATTCCTGGTAATAATCATAAAATAATAAATATTTATTGATTTTAAATTGCCAGTAAAGCTAAAATCGATAGATCATCCTCCACAAGTGTAACTTTGGCGCTTAGGAAAATATCTCTATATTTAACATGTGTTTTTACGAAAATCGGGGGAAATAACAACTTCTATAGTTAAATAATTAGAGATTTATAAAGAATTGGAATCGGAAACGATAATTGTATCGGAATCGGGAATTTAGCACGGAATCGGTAATTTCATTTACAGCGCAATACATTAGCTGGATTCCGTTTTCCCCTAAAATCAGAAAATTAAATCTGATTAAAACTTTAGTGCATCGGGCTTTGTTGATCTGCTCAAGTACTAAATTAGATGCGGAACTCCAAAGCATAACTGACATCCTTTTGGCTAATGGTTATCCTTTACACGTAATTCAAAAATGTATGAGGGATAAAATCTTGACGTTTAAAGGTGGAAAATTTGTGAGCCCTCAAAAATGTCCCGCATATGTGAAACTCCCGTGGATTGGTGTCAAAAGCCAGGAGGTTTCACGTTACTATTTTGCAACGAAGCTTCGAACGGTGTTTGGGACGAGAGATGCTTTCCCCTCCTTTCGAAAGGATGGTATCTCTACCACTCAATATACTATGATTGTTTATCGGTTTAACGGTCAATGTGAAGCTAACTACGTGGGCCATACCATTCAACGTTTGGAGGTTAGAATTTCCCAACATGTCTCGCCTTCGATACGTAGGCACAAAAAAGGCCAACACCCGGGCGTTTACCAGCTCATAAGTCGGCCATTGGTGAATATTTATTACAGTGCCAAATTTGCACTTACGGATACACGGATGAAACTTTCTCGGTTATACACAGAGCGCGCTAGAGAATTCACTTAAAAATTCTCGAGGCTGTATCCATTAATTTGTGCCAATCATCTCTGTGTAAGCAAAGAGAGTATACCTATAATTTAGAACTTATGGTTATTCGCTGAGATTTTTTCTTTTTTTTTCTCCTATTCCTTATACAATGTCTTTTCTTATTTTTTTTACCCTCGCTATTAATGTATGGTCTTTTGACCACATTTTTAAACGATGTTTTCTCCCTCGTTGCCAACGTTAATCTTGAAAAGGGTTAGCTGAAAGATGTCTTGATAGTTTTTTTTTCTGTCCCACCCCTTATCCCTTTTATCTCATTGATGCTTAGGAGAAATATACTTTAGAAATGTATTTTGGTCTTCTTTTCGAAAGTTTCTTTTTAATGGTTTATGTTTAAACTATAGAAAAAAAAATTATGGCACTATATCGGTGTTCTTCAAAAGTGATATATATATATATATATATATATATATATATGTTTTATTTTTTATTACCGTTTTCTCTGTTTGGTTACATATGTTTAAAATGTTGGATCATGTTTACGATCTAAAACATGGTCCAACATCTGAAACATATGTAACCAAACAGATAAAACGGTAATAAAAAAAATAAAACGCATATTTGCTCTGCAATAGTATTGAGCACTCTCTTCAGGTTTTTACTAATTACCAGTTTTACTATATATATATATATATATATATATATATATATATATATATATATATATATATATATATATATATATATATACAGTGTCCCAAAAGTCACTGAAAGGTTGAAAATCTTTCTCATTTTGCCATTAATGATTATTTTTTCTATATTTCAGATAATATTTTCGAAATAAATTATTGATAAGTAAAAGATTGAACAATGTACGCAAGTTGTGAAATTTTTTCCAAAATCAGGCAATGCTATAGCGACAACATTATCTCCTGTTATGGTAACTATCTGCGACTTTTTCTTGTGGGGATATCTTAAAGAAAGAGTCTATGTCAATAACTCCCAAACCTTGCAAGAATTGAAGGAAAACGTTAGGAACGAAATAAAGGATTTAAATCGCAATACAGAGATTCTGCAATCTGTAATGAATAATGTTTTGGAAAGAGCACAAATATACGAAGCTGAAAATGGACATTTAAAAGACATTATTTTTCTTAAATGAAGATTGTTTGAATTTTGCATTTTTTAAAAAATTCCCAATGTCTTAGTCAGATTGTGTTAAAATTACAGAACGACATCATAAAAGAATAAAGCATCTACTTAAGTTCAAACCCCTTCAGTGTCTTTTTGAACACCCTATATATATATATATATATATATATATATAGGGTGTTCAAAAAGACACTGAAGGGGTTTGAACTTCAAACTAACTACGAAAATCGCCATTTTTACACATTTGAAAATAATTTCTGACGGGGACGCATCACAGACCGTCTGAAACGCGCGTAAACGATTTCAATGACTTAAAAACATTATTACAATGATCCAAACATAATTCTCAATGAAAAACCAAGACACGGAATAATAAAATAATGTTAAAAAATACACATTGTTGGTGACTACTCCCTTATTTAAATATATATCTTTCTTTCGTTGGAATTTATTAACCCATTATATATATATATATATATATATATATATATATATATATATATATATATATATATATATATACACCCTGTATATATATATTCAATTTTATTATCTTTTTGTTTTTGCTGAGTGTGAAAAATATTTACCGGAAGCCACACATTCATCGATGATTCAGAAACTTTTTACCTTCCCTTTAAATTCAATAGTTTGCTTCTCTCTTGCACTTTGTTCGCCGGGTATGTTCAACAGGTTGTTTTTGATATACTTATCCATGAGCATAAGTGCTTCTATAATTTCTCGAATGATGCCATCATCCTAAGATTACAGTTTCTTTTCATGTAATATACAATTATTTTGTACAGGTGGAACGATACAATTGTCGTCCTAACACTTCAGTCTCAATCACCGCTCTGATAAGGGTCCGGAACTAGGAACATTCCTTTTCCACGGGAACTCGGCGAATACTCGGCGAATGACGGCGATCAGGCTGGCTTTCGTGTTGTAGGAGGTCATGTTGGTGATGTTCTCAACGTATGATCAAATGAAGTAGCCCAGCAGTTTCAGGTAGGGGAGGAAGGGGGCCAGTGTGATAAGGGTACAAAGTCCTAGCACACCTTCTGAAGCCAAACCTGGGCCTCTTTAGACTTGTGAGCCGACGCCGAGGGTTTGCCAGCCGCCACCTGATTGCAATAGGGGATCACCACACTTTTCAGCGCATCCAGGTACACTTTGGTTTTAACTTTCAAGCCGACTTTGAAGAGGTGAGATAGTATGATGTGGCTCTCACTCGAAACCACATTAAAAGCTCTAGCCGTGACCGGAAACTTTGTTTTCATCACCCTGTTATTCGCTGCAATCCAGCAATGCATTTTCAGGGTGCTGGCAATAGTCCTGTTATCATAACTTGGATCGCTAGAGAGCATGAGTTGTACAACAGCGCATCTCCGATCTCGCTTATTGAACATTGTGTAAGTTTCAGACATGATAGAAGGCTCCTATTGTTCTCGGGATTTGTAAGCAACTAGCCAACTAGTAGATGATCTACAAAAAAAAAAAAAAAAGAAAAAAAAAAGAAAACAGAAAAAAGGAAATTAGTTTTTATCAAACGGAAATTGAATCATGTCATTTTTACCGAGGCGACAATTTTTCGTTCAATTCTGTATATCGCAATTTTCTTGCTTAGTTTCAGCAAGCAGCATTTGGGTCACTGACTTCAATTAGGGTTGCTACTTTCTACAATTGTGTGAGTGGAGGAATGATGGTTTTTCTACTTAAGCGCAAAGTAAGATGATTCTATTAAATGAATTGAATTATAGAGAGTCAACGTTGTTGTGAATTAACAATGTTTTGACATTGTCCAAATACCTAAGCTCAATTTGTTTGCTCTCTCTCTCTCTCTCTCTCTCTCTCTATATATATATATATATATATATATATATATATATATATAGCCGCACTGATGAGCTGTGAAACAGTACTGTATGTGGATGTCTCTCTCTCTCTCTCTCTCTCTCTCTATATATATATATATATATATATATATATATATATATATATACAGTCAAACAGCGTCGCAGTTCACAAGAGTCATGAGAGCCAACAAACCAGAAGTTCAAAACTTCAGTTTCGCCCTCGTTTGGGCGCATCAGTTTTACACATCTCGGATTCGAACTCGTCACACACAGGTTGCCAATGTCGTTAATTAATTAAGCCATCGTCACCTTACTGCTGCTGTTGCTATTATTTTTATCTTAGTTATCTGTTATTTATATTTGCGAGAAAGGGTTAAGTAATAAGGTCACGTCTCGGCGAGGCACCCGATTACATAAAGAGGTCAATGAAGGAGCACATTAGATCAACGTAAGAATCCTTAAATCACCTTTATGAGGCGTTTAAGCGAGCAAGATATACGTTGCAGATGAAGTTGTTTTTTAAGCATCATTCGTTTCGTATAAATCAAATGATTATTGTTGGCATTCGTTGCTCTCGATATCTCTCTAGTTAGAATTCTTTCTAGAAAGACATTGAAAGTATTTCCGTGAAAGGAACTAGATTCAAACTTGGCGCATTCAGATTGTCAGTTTGTGCAGTTAACCACTTGGCTATCGTCACGTCCAACATAACAGATGTTTCACGCTGATCTTAGTCAGAATGCAGAAAAATGCAGAGACACCTATGTCTTTCGAACGCACGCGATAGCCCGGTTACCTGCATTAACCGAAACGTTAATCCCGGATACAAATCCACGTCTCAGACATTATAAGTTCAGCAATAATCTTCTTTGTGATTATTTAAAACGTTGTAAGTAGCAGATTAGCATTGGCCGAACGTAAACTGACTCATGGGAATCAAATCAAATACAAAAGAGAGCAAGTTGATTGTTTAAATTCTTTTATGCAGGGAATATCATATTTCTTTATCTAGTTTTGTTTGTATACGATTTGCTTAGCTGTAAAGAGAAGAGGTCTGCATTCCGCCGAATAACTTGATTTTATTGTATTTATTAGCAGGGGTATCCGGTGTAACGCGGGATCAAGAACAACAACATGGGAAATTTGAAAGTGTGTTTAACATCCCTTTTTAAAAGTTCTCTCTCTCTCTCTCTCTCTCTCTCTCTCTCTCTCTCTCTATATATATATATATATATATATATATATATATATATATATATATATATATATATTTCAGGTAGAAAGATATCCAAAAATTAAGAATAAATGAATTTCAACAAGGGTCGTTGATAGTGCTCAATCAAAGAGAGCAAATTATATATTTTTTATTATTCATTATGTAAATACAGTCATATCTTGCTACGATATGCAGACCGTGGCAGGTAGGAACATACACCTTGCTTCACGCTTCATGGCAAAGAATATTTTCTCTCCTCTAAAACTGAAAATGGTCGTGAACCTTTTTATTTTTGAATTTTTAAATCTTCTTGCTTGATGAGATCAATTATGATCGAAACGACCTGCACATCGTAGCAAGATATAACTGTATTTACATAAAGAATTATATATATATATATATATATATATATATATATATATATATAAATGTTTGGAAGTACAGAATTTATATACAGTTTTCAAAATAATAAGCGGAAGTTTCTCGAGAGCTCTTTCGGCTATCATCTCATCAGGAGAAAATCGATATTTTGTACGCTATCGATTTTCTCCTGATGAGATGATAGCCGAAAGAGCTCTCGAGAAACTTCCGCTTATTATTTTCAATATATATATATATATATATATATATATATATATATATATATATATATATATATATATAACGCAAAACCAAGGTTGAATTTGTGTCTGGGTTCGAGCCCCGCGACCAGCATTAATTTTCACTTCCTGCATTGATGATAGCATAAGCGTGAAACAAGTAAGTATAACAAATATTAATATTTATTGAATACTTATTACACCACCACACATATATATGTTTGATGAATCCTAGTGTGGATTAAACGCGGGACTATTCTGTGTAGCTTAATTGCCATATATATTTTATAATTATTATATATATAAATATATATATATATATATATATATATATATATATATATATATAATAGTAATGGTAATTAATAAAAACCTGAAGAAAGTGCTCAATACTGTTGTAGAGCAAATATGCGTTTTGTTTTTATTACCGTATTTTTCTGTTAAGTTACATTATTGTTTCGGCTACACGACTGTTTTTTTTTTGATGTTATGTAGCTTCCTCAGACTTTTACAGAAATGTTCGCTTATTCCACCATAAGCGAACATTTCTGTAAAAGTATGAGGAAGCTACATGACGGCAAAAAATAAAAATAATGTAACTTAACAGAAAAATACGGTAATAAAAAATAAAACGTATATATATATATAAGTTAAAAATGTATTCATAGAATTCACAGGTTAAAAATGTGTCCATTGGATAAAAATCCATAAAATATCAATGTGGTTTTTATAAGAATGGTCTATAATTAATAGAACAATCTATATATTAATACGCTAGTCCGCCCGACGTTCTGTGTCACAAAAAATCATCATCATCGCAAACTTTAATTAATGAGAAACGAATTATCTCCCGTATTCACACATGGTTTGGCGATTATTTTACGAAGAATGTCATCCAAGACTTTATACTTTCCGTTTTATTAGAGTGGATGGGGGATACGTGAGTAGAGGGGAGTTACTTCCGGCGATGACGTCATTCCTCTTATAATTATAGTAACGACTTAAGATTATCCTAACATAGATTGACGATTGTTTGAATGAGAATATCCTTCCTTTTTATTAGAGTGGATGGGAACTAGGCGAGTAGACGGGGGGGGGGTAACTTTTGGTGAGGTGACGACGTCATTCCTCTTCAAATCATGGTGACAAGTGTCGACTTGAGATTAATATAACAATAAAGAATATCTTAATGATGTGTTTTCAAAGCTTTTAACTACCGTGGAAGTCCTACGGGTCCTGCTAGTTTATATTATTATTTATTTTTTCAATTTATACAGAAATGTACAGATCTGTAAATATCTGTATAAATAAATATATAATTTTTTATTTTATGAAACAGTGAGCTACGGTAATGCATGTTTTGAAGCCTTACTCCTCTTCAGCGTAGCTTGACTATTTACTAGAAATCGCAGCCCGGACCTTATGTATTACAGTCCGGCGTCTAATCCATTACGCTATGAAGCCATAGACAATTTGACTGTTTATTTTCATCACTTACATATTTACGTAGATTTGTTATTCATTTGTTTTAACGATAATATGGTTAACTTAGCGTATTCACCTTGAAGATCGGGTTTCTTAGAAATCGCCTATAATTTTTATTCGGACGTCAAAAATATTTTTTTGATTTATTTATCATATTTTAAAACAGCAATATATATTTATATATATATATATATATATATATATATATATATATATATATATATATATATAAAATAAAATGAAAATTACAATTGAATTTACCAAAATGATCCAAGATGGTTAAATTAAAGTAAATTATAAATATTAAAGAATTAATATTTATAACATTATCTCAGCCAGATATAAAAGCTCGATAATACCAAATAGGAAATAGAGCTTATAATATGAGCAAACAGTTAATGAAATATGTTAAAAAACACTTTGAAATGAGTTAAAAACATATTTAATCTGAAAAGGAAACACTAGATAAATGGATAGTTCTTAATCCGCGGAGTTTCGAAGAAATACTCTCCTTCTCATCAGAGGGTAGGAATTAGCAAAATGCGGGATCGGATTTTGCATGCAGAAGTATTTGATGAAACAACAAATAAGTCAAAGATCTTACTTGAAAACAAAATAAGTTAAGCAGAGGGAATATGGTAAAGAAAAAGGTGATTACACATTAATGGATAGTCTGGTAGAAGAAAAAAAAATCCAGTGACGGTAAAATCCAAATGTAAAACTTCAAGAAAGTTAAAAGAATTTCCATTTGTACAAGTAAAATCCAAAGAAATCCCGTAATTGGAAGAAGATGGTCCATAATAATCCAAACGCCGAAATCCATGGAATAATTCACAAAAAAGTGTGTACAAGGAAAAAATAATATTAATATTATTATGGAAACAGTAACCAATAAGATGGAATAACAGATAAACTGATCTGTTAGTTAGTTAGCCTAAACATCATGTGTCTAATAAAATACCGTGTAACACAAATTTCAAGCATTTTAGTAACAAGATATCTTTCGGAGATGACACGCAGTATTCTCTGTGTAGCTTAGTTGTCATGAATATATTTTCATAACTTTCTCTGTCACACTATATATATATATATATATATATATATATATATATATATATATATATATAAGCTATTATATATAATTATTATATACATATATTATAAGCTATTATATATATATTATAATCTATTATATATATTATAAGCTAATACATATATACTATTATATATATATATATATATATTATGAGCTATTATATATATATATATATTATGAGCTATTATATATATATATATATATATATTATGAGCTAAAGGATGAAACACTAGTGTCTGTAGATGTTTAATTATTATAGTAAAAAAATAATTATGACAGCCCCTTAAGAAATTCGTTTCTTATCGTTGAGCACTTTCAGTTGAATTAAAAGTCGGTCAATTTAGCTCTTATGCGTAGATCATCGTATAACGATTTGATCACTGTCTGTCTGACGTAATGAACATTTAAATTAAAATGTTTAAAATTCAACGCTATTTCACACGGTTAATAGTAGCCGAATAGATACGGCCTCCGCTAATCGAGCCAGAGATGTCTCGTGTCGCGGGGTTCGAATCGTTCGACTGGTAGTAATCGTGACACCCTCCACTGAAGAATCCCGAAAGGATGAAACACTAGTGTCTGTAGGTATTTAATTATTATAGTAAAAAAATAATTACACACACACACACACACTATATATATATATATATATATATATATATATATATATATATATTATTTCCACAGTCAAGCAACGTCAAAACTACCACACGAACCATGAAAGCCAACAAACAGGAATCAAACACTCTAGTTTCGCCCTCATTTTGGCTCATTGTTGAATACATGTTAACTCGGGATTCGAAACCTGAATCTCTTGCATGCGAAGTGAGTACTCTGCCACTTAAGCCTCCGCGTCACACAGTGTAATCTGACTATGGAATGTACCTACTTCGTCTCAGACAAGGGGTGTAATCATTCAACCATTGAGAAGAATCCAATAACTCATAAGTAGGCCTATGACAACAGCTTATTCTTAACTTTCGAGAATATATCCGACACAGTTAGACACAGTTAATCAACCAAGAACCACATTACTCTATATAAAAGCATATAAAATATCAACGGATACACACTCGAGAGTCAAAGCAATGAAAAGAATATGCTGTTGTCCTAGCCCTACTCATAAGTAAGATATTTGCACTCGCGAGGACGATGTCACTCAACAAGCTAACCTAGCGAGAAAATTGATATTAGAAGTTTCAGAATGTGAAAGATGATACAATTATTTCCACAGTTAATCAACGTCGCAGCTCACACGAACCACGAAAGCCAACAAACTAGATGTCCAAGACTCGAGTTTTGCCCTCAATTTAACACATCAGTTGAACACATCAAAACTCGGGATTCAAAACCCAACTTTCACACACACACACACACACACACACACACACACACACACACACACATATGATGATTGCAACTTCTTGTCAGACGGGTGCCACTCCCTCAGACACTGAAAGTTCATGAGCCCGAAAATGACGTTTACTCCTGCCGGCGAATTCATATGCTCAAGCAGACATGACACTGAAGACGGTCATTGGTATACATATATATATATATACACGCACGCGCACATAAATATGTACACATATAACACACATATATACATGCATACATACACAATACATAATAGGCACACATACATATACATACACACACATGCAAACATACACAAGACGGTCATTGGCATACATACATATAAATAGATACATGCATACATACATACATATCTATAAGCATACGCTCATATATACCTATATACATACACAATGCATAATATACAAACATACATATACATACCCACATGCATACATACACATATACATACATATACATCCACATACAAATACATACACACGTATACTTAAACATACACATACATATACGTACACATATGCACATATATAGGCATACACTTACCTACATATACATACACATACATATACATGCATTCATACACATACACACATACACATACACACATACATGCACATATACACATACATATACATACACACATGCATACATACACATACACATATATGTGCATACATACACGTAAACACATATATGCATATACACCCATACATGCATACAAACATATATAAATGTATATACATACACACACAAACATATATACACACAGGCACGTATACATACATATACACATAGATATAAATACATATACACACACATGTATATATATAAATATACATACACATATGCATACATATATACATAGATACATATAATGATGGCAGAGTAATTGTTCCATGCATCCAACATTTCAGGCACGTCACAGCTTTTTTATCGCCACAGGACATTTTTTTAATAGACAAATGCCTGAGGGCGTATCTATACAAAGATGATGTTACAGAGTTTTAGCTTTGTATGACAGCTAAATCTCTCTCTCGGTTCAAAATGTTGACATCCAGCAACAAGCAAGAGCAAGATAGTCAGCAACAAGTCAAACTGCAGACCAGCTTAATGCGGATACTGATCTCCCGCTTTGTGTTTTTTTTTTTTAAATCAGAGATTTGCTTCTCCCATAGGGGTTGCCTTCACCACGCCTTACGTGAGCCCTCTCCATCCCACTCACACATGGAAATAAACACATGCATACATACAGATGTATGCCAACATGCATATGCATGTGCACGCACATGCAAACATGCACACATAGTAGCACACAAATACGCATATACATACACATGCATATACATACGTACACATAATACACATGAAGGAACATTCCAAAAGTCTTAAATACTCAATGATCAGGACGATGATGATGATGATGGGCACGATTAAACGAGATTGACAAAAAAAAAAGGCACGGATTTACATCTTGTTCTTATTTTTACAAAAAAGTTTCGCTATAAGATTATCACTTTTGAAGTAGAAAATGATGATGATGTGGAAAATTTCACACATTATTTCACAAATAAAATCTACGACGAATCAAACGTAAACACAATCCAACCGTCATGTATTAAAGACGCTTTTTTTTTTTTTTTTTTTTTTTTTTTTTTTACACAGTGATCACCACTTATCAAGGCCCGGAAGCCACTCAGGGATAAGGGTTATTGTAAGTACATCACGTTAGTGAGGAGATTTTATGAAGTGTTTAATTAGGGGGGCGGTTCATTAGGAATTTGTTAACATTAGACTTGAAGACATCCAAGTTGTAGTCCGGAGGGAAGCAGGCAGACGGAACAGAGTTCCACAGGCGTGCAGTTCTAAGAAAGAAGCTTTGCTCATGAAATCCGCGTTTTGATTTAGGCAC
The DNA here is from genome assembly GCF_053919585.1 of Euprymna scolopes. Classification (NCBI taxonomy): domain Eukaryota; kingdom Metazoa; phylum Mollusca; class Cephalopoda; order Sepiida; family Sepiolidae; genus Euprymna; species Euprymna scolopes. The sequence continues at coordinate 9,889,606 of NC_136511.1, read as the reverse complement.
AGATATAGAGTGGGGGAAATTTTTCACAGTGGATTCAGCTAGACGGGTGTTTTTCGTGAAAGATTGGCGAGGGGGGACCAGGGATTGGAGTTCAGACGAGCACCTGCCATGAAAATAACGATAAAACAAGGATAGGCTCGCAACGTCTCTTCTGTGGGAGAGAGGTTGCAGGGTAGAGAAAAGGGCATCCCCCACTAAACCACGAAGTCTATTTTGTACTCTGTCAAGGCATGATAGGCTGTTTTTGGCAGCTCCTGCCCAGATATGGCAACAGTATTCCATCCTTGGCCGTACTTGGCTTTTATATAGATTGAGAATTGCATCAGTAGTGAGATATCTTCTGGAGCGGTAGAAGGATCCCACCATCTTTCCTGCGACCTTGGCCACAGACTTGATGTACGTGTTCCATTTCAGATCAGGAGTAAAGGTCAAACCCAGAAGCTTGTCAAAACACGGGGCCTCACCCAGACGAGAGCCATCCATCACAATTGATGCCAGCTGGGGATCAGAGCGTTGATGATGTAAGGATAGGAGTTTGGTTTTGGATGCATTAAAGGTAACTAGCCACATCTTCCCCCACTGAACCACGCGCTCGAGATCAGAAGAGAGAGAATCCGAGAGAACTTCGTCATTTACAGCCTTTGATGTGTTGCCGTAGATGGTCGTGTCATCAGCATAGATGTCAACGAATGATTTAAGTATGTGTTTAGGGAGGTCATTGATGTAGATCAGGAAGAGAGTTGGGCCCAGGATTGACCCCTGAGGGACTCCAGCATTTATATTGCAGGCCTCCGATTTTTGTCCATCTACCACTACTCTTATGAGCCTATCAGAGAGAAATGATTTAATGATTGAGAAAACATTTCCAGTTATACCGTAGCTGGAAATCTTGTGAAGTAGACCCTTATGCCATACTTTGTCAAAGGCCTTTGATATGTCGAGAGCAATTGCCCTAGAAAGGAAGCCTTTGTCAAGAGATTCACTAATCCTGTGGGATATAACCGTCAGCACATCTGCGGTAGATCTTGCAGAGCGGAAACCATATTGTGTGTCACTAAGAAGGTTATTCCTGCTGAGGTGGTTTACTATTTCTCTATTTAATATTGATTCCAGTAACTTACTCATAACACAGAGAAGACTTATTGGTTTGTATTGAGAGGGAGATGACTTATCACCTGAATTCTTAAATACAGGGCAAACTGAGGAGGTCTTCCAGGGGGTCGGAAAGCACTTCTCCTTAAGACAGCGCTTAAATAGTTTCGTAAGTATGGGAGCAAGTTCTGGTTGAAGCTTTTTTAACACTATAATTGGGATGCCATCAGGGCCAGTTGCTTTACTGGAATCTAGGTTTTTTATTAGCTTGGCGACCTCATGCACGGATATTTGTATGTTACCTAGCTTGTTCTGTGTTATAGGAGGAAATATGGGGAGTTGATGGCCTTCGTCGCATAGGGTAGAATTAGCTGCAAAGTTCTTTGCAAATAGTTTGGCCTTGTCTGATGCTGACGAGATAACCTCTGGTCCATTGATAATGGTTGGGATAGAACGCACACTTCTGTTCAAGATCCTATTTGTTATTTGCCAAAACTGGTGGGAACCAAGCCGCTGATCAGCTACCTTGGATTTAACAGACTGGGCATATAGCTCTCTTGCATTTTTTATTACTCTTTTACAGTGGTTGCTGGCAGTCCTGAAAGCAGCTTTAGTCTCAGTGCATCTATTACGTTGGTAGTTATGGAAAAAGTGATTTCTGTGCGTGATAGCAGCAGCACATTCTGGGGAGAACCATGGCTGGCTGTTAGGTTTTTGTTGGAATTTTTTAGATGGTATGAATTGGTCTATGCCTACAATTAACCATTCGGTCAGATCTGATACTATAGAGGACACTTCCTTTTTAAACATGGAGTGCAGAGGTAAATCAGATATGAATGTACGGAAGCTATCCCAGTCAGCCATAGAGTATCGGTATACAGTACGGTGGAGGGGTACGTCTGATGGCTTCTTACATTTCGTTTTTATCTTAACTGATACGACGGAGTGGTCGGAGGATCCTAAAGGAGAATGAACGGTACATGAACATAGCTCAGGGGAAGTTGAAAGAAAAAGGTCTAAGAGGCTTGCATATTGATTGGGTGTATCGGGCACACGGGTGGGTTCGCGAACAATCTGAGTGAGGTCATAAGCAATGGCAAAATCATGACAAAACCTCCCCTCATCATCTGTCTTATTTGAATGGGTTAGCCATTCCACGTTATGGACGTTGAAGTCACCACAGATGTGGATGTTAGCCGAGGGATGTGAAGACCGTATGTGGTCTATTTTCTCAGATATGCTCTTAAAGATAGTAACTCCGCTGTTGTGGGGCCTATAGAGGGCAAATATAAATACAGTGGTGTTAGCAAGTGCAACCCTGAAGCACATATAGGGTAAATTAGGATCTTCTCTAGAGATATCCCTGCCACATGGGAAGCCATCCTTAATGTAGGCACATATTCCATGCCCATGGCGATCTTGGGAGTCAGATTTAGCTGTTAAATTGGAGTATCCATTAATTATGAACTCATCGAGGGAAGTGGTCGGCCCTATTCCAGTTTCACATAGAATTATACTGTTCTTTTAAATAAAAAGTTCGGTTGAGACTAATGATGATGATGTGGACAATTTCACATATTATTTCACAAATATTTACAAATATATATATATATATATATATATATATATATATACGCCTCCCCCTTCTCTCTCTCTCTCTCTCTCTCTCTCTTCTCTCTATTACGCTTTATCTATTTTCACCATCACTCGATTGTATATTATCTGTCTGAAGCGAACTCGACTCCCAGTATAACATTTTGTGTGAAACACGTGCTTGGATTAGATTACAGAAAGTTACTTTGAAATAGATAAAAGAACAGACGATTGAAAAAGATGTCGATTGTCGCTTACGTACTTCAACAACAGTGATGATGCACGTGTTTTCAAATTAAGTGAAGACTTTGTTCCATGTTATCGTCATCAACTGATTGCAGATCTGATGTCACAAAAATTTGATTCATCGTTCGAGTACTGTGTAAAGGACAATGAACCGTTCACGTAAATTACAAAAATACACCCTGATATGTAAACACGATGGCAGACAAATGATTGTGAATTGTTTTTTTTCTATATGCATATATATTATGATTAATTATTCAATAAAATAAAAAGCTATAGCAAACATCTAAATGACTACTTTAAACACAGTTCCTGATTTCAAAAAAAAGAAAAACTAAAAGATTCATCTGCCTTACTTTTAATGCTAGATTTATTTATGGTGTCTTTTAAATTCAATAAAAATCCTCCTAAATTTGCTGATGAGGAGACCGTGCTTACCAAAAAAAAACTATATATAATTGTTCTAGATAACTTCATGTATACCACAATAAAAAGCACGGATTTCCGAAACGATCGTACAGATAATTGATTTTGTTGTTGTTCCTTCTTATGAAACTGATTTTTAATTTAATTAAAATTTGATTTTTAAATTAAAAATTTTTTTTTAAATTTTTAAATTATAAATCACATTACTTAATATACATATATATATATATATATATATATATATATATATATATATATATATATATATATATGTGTGTGTGTGTGTGTGTTTGTGTGTGTGTGTGTGTTGGTTGGTTGTTTTTGTTTTACGGCATATCAACCCTTTTTGGGTTATTTAATGCCGAATCCAAAGATTTTGAAGAAATTTTTTTTTTAATAGAATATAGTTGTTGTTTTCACATCGGTTTCTATTCAACCCATAGTTGGGACCTTAACAGGTACTACCACTCCGGGTCAGAGTGGACCTGAGAGTAATGGTAATTAAAAGGTGGCTCCACACTACCCAAAGCCCACAAACTGGGACCTCACCACTGGATATAGTTTAGGGTCATATCCAAGACCCCCATTGAGGGACTTTTTCCCCTCTGCAGAGGGGCAATCGGCGTATTCTAATGCCCCACCGACAGGGCCATATATATATTGTATATATATTTAATTATTTCCATAGTCAAGCAACGTCAAAACACACACGAGCCATGAAAGCCAATAAACAGGAAATCCAAGACTCGAGTTTCGTCCTCATTTGGGCTCATGTTGAATACTCGGGATTCGAAACCTGAATCTCTTGTATGCGAAGTTAGTACTCTGCCATTTGAGCCTCCGCGTTCCACGGCGAAATCCGACTATGGAATGTACTTACTTCGTCTCAAACAAGGGTTGTAATCATTCACCCACTGAGAAAGAACCCAATAACTCATAAGTAGGGCTATGACAACAGCATATTCTTTTCGGCTGCTCTACATACTATTGTCAGGATTATGAAACTGGAAATATCTCCAGAAATACTGGAGACGAACTTGTATCAACCCGTAGCATAACTTCAGCTACAGATGAATGATTTAAATAAAAAATTAACAATAATCCAAAACATATTCCCATCCATGGGACAAACTACCACGGGAAGGTTTTATTGTGGTCCACAACATGGGCATTTAAGAATACAATGTAAGCTAATGCACAGGGGGGAACGATAAAATTGTCACTCAAGAAAAGACGACATGATTCAATTTCCGTTTGATGAAAACTGGTTTTCTTTTTGTGTTGCAGACCATCTGCTAGTTGGCCAGTCGCGATAGGAGCCTTCTATTATGTTTGAAAGTGACACAATGTTCAGCGAGCGAGATCGGAGATGCGCTGTTGTACAACTCATGCTCTCTAACGATACAAGTTATGACAACAGGGCCATTGCCAGCACTCTCAATATGCATCGCAGGATTGTAAAGAATAACAGGGACTTGCCCCAGGTGATGAAAACAAAGTTTTTGGCCACGGTTATGGTCTTTGGTATGGTTTCAAGTGAGGGCAACATCATGCCACCTCACATCTTCGAAATCAGCTTAAAGTCGGCTTGAAAGTTTGAAAGTGAATGTTAAAAAAGTGTACCTAGATGTGTTAAAGAGTGTGGTGATTCACCGGTTCAATCAGGTGGCCCCTGGCAGATTATCGGTGTGACAGCAGGACTTCGGCGCCGGTACACAAGTTCGAAGAAACCCAGGTTTGCCTTCGGAAGGAGTGCTACGACTTTGTACCCTCCTCTCACTGACTCTCTTCTCCCCCGACTTTAACCCGTTGGATTACTTCGTTTGTTCATGTCGGGAATATCACCAACATAACCTCCCACAACACCAAAACTCTGGATCCTGTTTCTCTGGTGTGCATTCATGTTTATTTTCGTTAACTCTCCTTATATTAAGTTAGTCGTAGCTATATGTCAGCACATAGATATAAATATCAGACCAAAACTGGTAGCATGATTTTTCATACAAACACTAATACGAACACTAATATGAACACTAATACGAACACTAATACGAACACTAATATTTGTATGAATGTAAATTTATTAGCTCAATAGAATTTATCGCTTACAACAGTGGTTTTCAACTTTTTTTTTTTAGTCCGTAAGCTGTTTGATCAGAATATTTCCTCACTTTCAAAATTCTGATATCGCATCCCAGATAAGGAGGATTCACCTCTGGTTGTGAATCACCGACATAAATTTTGTTTACTCCATTCTTTATTCAATACGTTTGCAGTGATGCTTTATGTTTGATTTGATATCAAATATATATTTCCATCCACTAATCCGACTAGATCGAATGAATCGTTATCTCTCTTTCTTATATCCAGCCGTACTAAACTTGGCCTCAAACCCGGTCTATTAATCTCGCTAAACCACCACAGTATTCCACTAACTTAACATATAACAGAATATAATATTTAATTTTATACTTAATACTAGAAAAATACCCTCCTTACGCCGTGAAAAATAATTGCACCAACTTTATATTTTCTTATAAAGATTAAAGTCAAGTTATATTTCTATGTCCAGACTCCATATTGCAATTTTGCTGGAAATCTATTACATGATTTTGAGTTTAGAAAATATATAAAATTAAAGATTTAAGAACACAGTGAAAATCAGGAAATCTTGCTTAACTTTTGCCTGGGAACTATAGCCCAACTTTCATGTAGGTCTGAAATATTTCAGCTTAGGTGAGTTCATATTTTGTCCTCTGAAAAATCTTTAAAATACTTTTAAAAAACTGTGCAGATATATCATAAACAGGTTAGAAATGTTAATGAATTTATTCGCCATTATACTAAGAAAGGGTTGATATGCCGTAAACAAAAGAACGAATTGGCTCAAAATGTAATATCAAACTTTAACGCCTTTAATTCACTGCGTTTATTCATTTGATGTAGGAGTGTTTGCCCCTTTATCGAATCTGTATAATCCGGATCTTCCATCAATTCAAGATGGCCGATTTTCAAAACGAATGATAGTCCAGAAGGAAATAAGGTTCAAATCCCGTTGCTTTGCGAGACTTTGATATATTTATTAACTATGTCCTTTCATCAGGATTTATCGTTCCATCATGATTAAGTTAATAATAATGAATTGATCGCCGAACGCGCAGGTTGAATAATTGCATTTTATTTTATATTAATTAAGCAAACTCGGAAAATTAAATTAGTTAAATGACCTATTTTTCACAAACTAAACAAAAGAACCCGAATAAAATATTGGGTTTTTGGGTCGAATTTTCTTTTATAGATATCTCCCCAGACAAAATTCATTTGAATAAGTTTTCGAAAGAGGTAGAGAGTACTGGAAATCTGAAGAGACATGTTGTTGTTAAGAGATTTTATATAGATACATGAACTACTACTACTACTACTACTACTACTACTGCTACTCTTATTATTTGTACTCACTAGAAATGTTCACACGGATTATCAACAGCCTTTTGTAGAATTGAAAAAGAAATTGTGTCGTCAATTTGTTTAAGCCAGGATTTCCCTAATTAGTCCCTAACGCCCACCAGGGGGAGGGGGAGAGGCGTAGCAAAACTTCAGGTATGCGGGGGGGGTCAAATTTATCGTATACGCGATGTTTCTTTAGGACGGGCGGTGAAAGACTGACAGCTTCTAGTAACATTACCAAGTGTCTTTTAGCCCATTTTCTTTTTATGTGGAAATTAATTGCATCACACTTATTTTTAAATAAAAGAATTAATTCAAGAACCATACCTTGTAATGTTGAAAAAACTATTATGAATATTCAATTATTTATTTTCGCTTTAATTATCTACTACTACTACTACTACTACTACTACTACTACTACTACTTATAGTAATGTGAAAAAATCACGATGTGGAAAATCTTAACAGCACAACTGATCGAACGGAGATGATACGCCATTAACACTCATGAACTATTATGTGTGTAACAAAAATAATGCCGGAAAGGAGACTCTATATCACCACTATTGTTAACTATAGTCATGATGACACTCAGCTTAAGAGATGTAATGCCGGATACAAGTTTACAGAGAATAAACCACTTAATGTATATGGATGACCTGAAGCTGTTTGCAAAATCGAAAATCAACTGGAAAAGCTGATCGCCACAACTAAAATATTCAGCTGATAACCACAATCAGAATATTCATTGGAATGGGATTTGGAATAGAAAAATGTGCACTACCGAGGATGACAAAAGGGTAACTAGAGAATTTAGAGGGCATGGGACTATGGTTGATGATGATGGCGCTTGGTGAATATGATACTTAAAAATATTTGAAGGTTAGGGAATCTACAGAAATGAAAAAGAGAAACCTAGAAAAGAATACACAGAAAACAATGAAACTCTTAGAAACAAAACTATACAGTAGAGATCTAATTAAAGGAAACACACTTCGGAAGTATTGCTAATAAGCTACTCTGGACCATTCATAGGCTGAACCAAAGTAAAACCAGACGAGGAAACTAATGACAATGCACAATTCATTACACGAGAGACAATACTTATGGACATTATGTGAAAGGGAATGAATGACAAAGAGGGCTGACAAACGTAGACGGTACAGAAAGACTTGGAAAAGTGCATAAGACAGAATACAGAAATACTGATAACCGCAGCGAGACCTACAATCAAGAACAATCAAGAACAATACAGGAAACAATGAAACCAGAAACAAAATAATAGGAAAAGTGGGAAGAGAAAAAAGCTACGTGAACGATTTATCAGAATGGCAAAAAACAAAGAGAATTATGAAAACACCTGGACATGGTTAAGAAAAAGACACATAAACATAGAAATAGAATCTCTATTGGCAGCTGCACAGAACAACGCGATTAGAACTAACCACATTAAAGCTAAAATAGACAAAACAGGAAAACAGTAAATGTAGACTTTGTGGACAAATAGACAAAACGATAAACCACACAATAAGTGAATGTAGCAAATTAGCCCGAAAGGAATATAAGGACAGAGTACGATTGCACTTCAAGTATGCGGAGAAATGGTTTAAACACAAACCTGAAACAGTGGTGGAAAACAAAAAGCACAAATGCTTTGGGACATGGAGATACGAACAGATAAACTTATTAAAACAAAAAGAGCCGAAATCATAATATTTAAGAAGAAGAAAAGAAAGTGCAAAATTGTAGATTTTGCCGTCCCAGCAAACCACAAAGTGAAGATCAATTATACATAAACAAGTGTGCGGAACGTGCCAGACTATTGAAAGAAATATGAACCATGAAGAAAATCAATAAAGCAGCAATAATTGTAGAAGCACCAGGAACAATCCCAAAGAACTTGGAAAAAAAGATGAAGAAAAATCGGAATCAAGGGGAAGATTGAGATTTTGGTAATGCTGAAAATAACTTAAATCTAAAAGAAAGCCTTCAAATATTAAAATTGATCCACATGAGCGACAAACGCGAACCAGAAACCATATAGAAACTGCAAATGAAAAATGCAAACAGAAATCATAAAATTGTAAGTTGACTACTGCCCCTCCCCCCCAAAAAATATTGTAGTGTCGACATCATCTGGTATCATACCAAATAGTCGAGAACGCCCGAAGAGGATGGGAAGACCGAGGAAAGAAAGCACTAACGAGACCTTCACTGAATGGGGGCGAAGGAGACTGAGACATTGAAGGGGTTTATTGCCATCCAAATTCCAGTGATGACTAATGGTCATTACCAGCAAGCGACTATTGTGATGTCGCAAATTCATTTGAATAGGTTTTCGAAAGAGGTAGAGACTCCAGGAAATACTATAGGTTGTTGGCAGTGAGCAATTTCTGATGATGACCTGTGTGAGGACTCCAAGCGAGTGACTACTACTACTACTACTACTACTACTACTACTACTACTACTAATAATAATAATAATAATAATAATAATATGAAGAAAATCCATATAATATCAATAATTGTAGGAGCTCTAGAAACAGCCCCAAAGAAATTTGATGGTTGGTTGTTTTTGTTTTACGGCATATCAACTCTTTTCAGGCTATTTAATGCCGAATCTAGAGCTTTTGAAGACATTTTTTTTTAATAGAATATATTTGTTGTTTTCAAGTCGGTTTCTATTTAAACCATAGTTGGGACCCTAACAGGTACTACCACTCTGGGTGAGAGTGGACCTGGGAGCAATGGCAATTAAAGGGTGGCCCCACACTCCCCAAAGCCCGCAAGCTGGGGCCTCACCACCGGATATAGTTTAAGGTCATATCCAGGACCTGAGCCACATGAGCGGACCAGACAAACTGCTACAGACAAAACATGACGAACCAAGGACATTAAAGCTGTATATCTCTAAGTTCGCTATCCCCTCCAGATCCCCTCCCATTTCCCCCCCCCCCCCAAGAATAATAGCAAATAGCCAAAAAGGATCAAGGAAGATGGAAAGATCGAGGAGAGAGTACTGACCAGACTCCTGCTGGACAAGTGTGAAGAGAACGGGGACCTTTAGGAGGCTTATTGCCACTTAAATTCCAGTCGAGACCAATGGCTAGAAATCAATGGCAAGCGGCTGTTACGATAACGCAAATTCATTGTCAAATTTTGCTGAAAAGGTGGAGAAAACTGTAAACCTGAGGAGGCTTGTTGTCACTCAGCTTCCAAGGAACACCACAGGTTATTGTTAGGGAGGAATCTCTGATGACCTGTGCGAAAGCTCCTCGTGAGCCAATAATAATGCATCACAATATTGCGAGCAAGGTCCATTGGGGATATATGCAAGAAAAGAGGGTTAGAATGCAGTTAAAAATTGTAGGAGCATGTTCCCGAAGGGGTGGTGGAGAGTGATAATGTGAAATTATTGTGGAATATGAATATCAAATGTGATTATTTGATTGAAGCAAGAAGACCAGATTTAATCTTGTTTGAAAACAAAGGAACACAAGACAATAATCATTGATTATAGCTGTGCCAGCTGATGTGAATGTGGAGAAAAAAGAAAAGGATAAGCTCGAAAAATACAAAGACTTGAAAAAGAGAGATAAAAAGATTGTAGAAGTTGAAGAAGGTAGAAATTGTACTTACTGCCCTGGAGAGTGTAGCAAAAGGATTCGACGATTGGGATCTATTGCAATGTGGGGCTATTTCAAAAGACTGCGTTGTTAGGGAACTGCCAGAATTTTGTGGAAAATGCTGGAAGACTGAGAAATGATGTTGATAGCCTATGTTCATTTGTTATGATCCGCCTATCAGTATAAAATCAGCAATACCAACAGCCAGAGACAAAATGTGCATAATAATAATAATAATAATAATAATAATAATAATAATAATAATAATAATAATAATATATATGTGTATATATGTAAGTATATATATATATATATATATATATATATATATATATATATATATATATATACACACACACACACAAACACACACATATATATATATATATATATATATATATATATATATGTAGCCTTTATCGTAAATATGACGACTCTCAGTCGGGATATAATACCCCAGGGGCACTTGCCCTGTCTGTCTTCTCCTCGTTAACCTCAGGCCGATATAAAAATCTCCGATGACAAGCAGTTAATCGAGGGACGGATTTCAACAAACAGTCTAATCTAGTCGCCAGTCTCGATTTTCCTTGTAATTGGAGAAATGGATTTTTGGATTCGTTTTTCTGTCCAAGCTCTCCGAACGCGATCCGATAACGTTGTTAACATGTAACGCGAGAAGTCGCGTCCGATGAGAGTCCTTTCCTGAAAAGTGCGTGGGGGCGCCTGTATAACTGGAAATCGACATGACAAGTAACAACGTCCAACGAAGACAGTCTTATCAACAGAGGTCAGTAAAAACGTGATTTATACGACTTTCCCCGAGGGGGATAATCAACTTCCTCCATTACAGGACGAATTCGCTAAAAGCAATGATAGACGTATAAATCCGACACGAATTTTTTTAAAACTGAAAATCAGACTGTCTGTAATAAATATAACCTTTTTCCGTTTCTCCTGAACACTAACCCAGTCTAATATTATCTAACTATTTTATCTCTCTCTCTCACACACACACACACACACACACACACACACACACACACACACACACACACACACACATATATATTCGTGCACGCACACACACATATGATTACTTCATTTAATCAAAAATTAATATATAAAGATATAATTTTATGCTTAAATTTTCAGTATTTACTTCAATAGTGCTGAATACATAGGTAAAGCTAGGTAGTAAGTTATGTAAATATATATGGTAATTAAGCTACACGTGATATTCCGCGTTGAATTCTCGTTGTCCCGACACTGGATCTCCTAATGTTTCGGACAAATGGTCAGTTAAAACCAGAAGTCCTTGTCAGGCGATTTAATAAGTAGTTGCTTTCCATAAAAGTAGCGCAAGAATTATTTATATCAATATGTAATGAAAATATATATTGCTCTTTTTTTATTGAGCACTCTTAATCACCTCGTTAAATTCATTAGTCATCTCTTGAATATCTCTAGCCTGATATATATATATATATATATATATATATATATATATATATATATATATATATATGTGTATATATATATACGAGCAAACAGTTAATAAAACATGTTAAAAAACACTTTGAAATGAGTTAAAAACATATTTAATCTGAAAAGGAAACACTAGATAAGTGGATAGACCTTAATCCGCGGAGTTTCGAAGAAATACTTTCCTTCTCATCAGTGGGTAGGAATTAGCAAATTTGGATTTTGCCGTCACTGGATTATTTATCTTCCACCAGACTATCCATTCACGTGTAATCACCTTTTTCTTCACCATATTCCCTCTGCTTCACTTTTTTGTTATCAAGTAAGATCTTTGACTTACTTGTTGTTTCATCAAATACTTTTGCATACAAAATCTGATCCCGCATTTTGCTAATTCCTATTTGGTTTTATCGAGCTTTTACATCTGGCTGAGATAACTTTATAAATATAATTCTTTAATATTTATAATATACTTTATTTTTACCATCTTGGATCATTTTGGTAAATTTAATTGTAATTTTTATTTTATATATATATATATATATATATATATATATATATATAGAGAGAGAGAGAGAGAGAGAGAGAGAGAGAGAGAGAGAGAAAGTAGTGAGTGAGTGAGAGAGAGAGAAAATAAATAGGGACAAACCAAGTTATGTGTTTATCAACGTTTCGTCTTTATTGCTAGACTTCCTCTAGACTTCTCTGGATGTGAAAACTAAACATCAGTACAAATATTTGAAAATAAATTTTTGATGTAATGACATGTACAACTCTGTTTATATTATGGACCCTGCCGATGACTGGTATGCCGAGTAGTACACAATAACCAAGATACAACACTGATATTTAACGAATCTTTAATTGAAATGTACGAAACATCAGCAAAGAAGAACCTCACACAATGACGTCTCTTCTGAAGTCATTATAATTATCTCTCACTCATGATTCAAGGGAGAGGCGTTATTTTCTCAATTACTGGAAATTATGACGTATTCACAAGATAAAATAATTGATGCTGACTGTAGAATCCATTCTTTATGAAAGTTTCAAAATAACTTTCGCGCGAGAAAATGGAGCTATTGATAACAATATATGTGTATCTCTAATGGATGCTTGCACATAGGTTGAAAGCGGTCAGGCTCCATTGTAAACTTCACGCATGCGCCATTGCACTCATTGTTAACTTTGTGAAAGCCCAGCAGATACATTTTTCTCTGAAAGCTTTCGTCTGACGTCATTTATCTTTCATGAAAACCCAGTGTTTTCCAGCGTCAGATGCACATAAAGGTTACTTTTGTTGTTTAATAGCTTCATACTATTTTCAACAAGCAAGGATGCCTGCCCTAGTCCGAATATATTAACTTGAAACTTGAAAGTTTGGGGAAATGTCTTTCCATGTAAAACTCAAAGAAGACCACATTTATCTACAGGCCGCCATCTTGTCTTATCTAAAGACAAGATGGCAACCCACAATAGATAACGATCACAAAAACTATAGATGGATTTGATGTGAGATGTTTTTTTGTTTTCTCGTACATTTTATCTATTGCATCGCTATGCAGTTTTCTCTGTGAGAACTTTCTTTTCTGATAAATCACACAGGAAGTTATTTTTAAAATTACGAGGTGCCTTCAATAAGTTTCCAGACTTTTTCTGTATGGACACTTTTATTTATAGTTTACAAATGAAACTCTAGTCCCCTTCGAAGTAATCTCCCCCTGCTGCAATACACTTGTTGTAACGCTCCAATAACTTCTGGAAGTCAACATAGAAATCCTCTTGTGTGCGCATGTCAATGACCATCGTCACAGCTTTTTTAATCTCCTCAATTGTCTCATATCGACAGCCTTTAAGGATTTCCTTGAGCCTATAGAATAACCAAAAAGTCACAGGACACAAGGTCTGGACTATAGGGAGCGTGAGGAACTGTTTTGGTGCCGATCTTGATAAAATAATCTGTGATAAGGATGGAGTTGTGAACTGCATCCTTGGATAAACTTCAGCATCTTGTGAATAATTGTGTGTATATTTCTCCCACTGACATCAAACTATGCACTTATTGTCTCTATAGAAACACGACGGTCATTATCCATGAAATTCTTTATTTGGCCAATCAACTTTGTTGTTCTGCTTTCCTTATTCCTTGCACACCTTTCATCATCCCTCACAGATTCCCTACCTCTTTTGAATTTCAACTGATTCTCGATTCATACAATATAGTCTAAAAATAGTATGAAGCATTTCATACGTTTTTGTGGCATTTTATACGTTTCTGTGGCATTTTATACGTTTCTGTGGCATTTCATACGTTTCTGTGGCATTTTTCCAAGTTTGAAACAGAATTTTATTTCATATTGGTCTTCTAAAGTGTCTTCACGTCGAAATTACATTTTTTTAAATTAATCAACTGTGACAATCAGGCTTTAGTAGGATGTATTCCAATTCCAGCTGTCGTTGTTCAATTGAACCTGAAATCATAAACATTTGGCCAGTCATCTCATAAGATGTATAGTAACAACATACTGAATTTTTAAGAGTTTACAATAATTTTAAATGCCTGTACAAAAAAGTCTGAAAACTGATTGAAGGCACCTCGCATTTTTTTTTATTATATTAACAAACATTCTTTTATTATATTAACAAACAAATATCAGTTGTTCCCAATGAACAAAATCGATCTGTAAATGTGCCGAAGTTTTTGTTTTGAAACAAAATACGAATATCGAGCCTCTCATTTACAAAAAAACTATTATACAAGAGTCGTTCAAAAAGTAATGTCTTATTTTTTAAACAAAAAAGTCGAAGAGTTATCGAGACGGGAGTGGTATCATTAAAACGAGCGACCTTTGTGCCCCAGAATTTATTTTTGTACATAGTCACCACCATCCTAAATTTGTACAACACAATTATGTTGACACACCGGTTCTTATTAGATCAACGAAGCTAAGCAACTTTAAGCGTGATCAGTACTAGATAGATGACAAATTTAGGAATACCAGGTGCTGTATGTAGGGGAACGTCGACACCTTTCTGCAAGAGTTTCGGAAATCTAACGTTGTCATCTCATCTAACGGAGATAAACATGTGACATGGGATCGCTTGTGAATTTCATACTCACATGGAACTTCCTCCTTTTAAGAAAAAGGGTTAGTACCATAATTTCATTATTCATTCCCATTCTCAACACACTTTTATCAGCGATGAATGGAAGCTTTGATTCTTTGGTCGTAAAAGTCCTGAGACGGCCCATTTTTTTCACGTTTGTGATTATGGCGTTGTTGTCGGGAAACTTCTGCCCACGTAATTCGTTTTTCAGAGGTTCGAATAAGTGAAAGTCTTACGGTACCAGATCGGGACTATACGGCGGGCGAGACAGCCCCACCCAGCCGAACTTTGTCTCACATTCTGTGGTCTTCAAAATTTTGTGTGGTCTTGCGTTGCCGTGTTGCAAACAAAATGTTTCCCTTTTCTTTGGCCTTACACGGGCAATGCGGTCCTTCAGCTTTGTCAACTTTTTAATGTAATGGTAAGGGTTAACAGCCAACCCTGGTTCCAAGAAATACAAAAGGATGACAGCATACTTGTCGCATAAGACGGTGAACATCATTTTACCTGCAGATGTCTGCGTCTTTAACTTCTTTGCCGGAGATCGTAATTGGTGCAATTCTATCGACTGTCGTTTGGACTCTGGTTCGTAATGGTGACAACAAATCTCATCACCAATGATGATGAAGTCCAAGAATCTGTCATCTTCGGTTTCATACTGATCTAAACGTTCTGAAAAACATTCCATCCGTGTTCCTTTTGATCATACGTAAGCAGTCGTTGGACCAAGCTAGCACCCACTTTGCTATATCCTAGAGATGACAACATCGTTTCCAATGCACCAACATTCGCATTCAAGCCCACACGCATTTCATTTACTGTTATTATTCATCAACCAGCGCAGATGAGTTACTCAAGGTGCACATTGTGTTTCTAGGATGATGCGTGTGCATGGGTATCCAGATCGATTAATGAGAGAGAACAACAAAGTGCTCGATTATTAATGAAATTAAAAAAAAAATGAGCGTAATATTTACTTATGCATGCGTTTCAAAAACAATGGTAATCGTTTTTCTCCTATGTCGGGTTTCTATTCGCCTCCGATTTTTTCCTTTTTTTTTTTCAGGAGACAGACATAAATAGGCTGAGGAGAGTCTGCCATAAGGGATTGACTATAAATTAACCATGTCTGTGATAACGTACAGCTTTTGCATTGTTGACTCGCATTAAAGTGATATAAGCAGACCGGACATTAAACACGAGACATGTTGACACTGTGCAGAATAACATACAGAAACTAGTATCTGTCCAGTAGAGCAGGAGGTCTGAGTCTCTTAGAGATTGACCATCGTGCAACTATCATGAGTACCGTACAATATCTGATGAGTTCCCCAAATCCCAACCTCATTACACCATGAATTTCCATTGCAAATGAAACTGGAAGAATGGACCAACTGACACCGTCTCACGAATTTTCTGGATGAATTCAACCAGGATATTATCTTGGCTCACCTTTCCTGATATAACTTACACCATTTTGACTCCACAATCCAGTGACATACTTAAACCTTTTGACCATGTACAGTAGCAATAAAATACCACTCCTCTCCTAATAAATAACAGTAATATTAAATTTAATATAAGACATCTGAATAACAAATATCCAAAAACAATAAAATATGATTGAAATAATAAATCAGTCCATACAGACAAATAAAATAAAAATTGAATATAATTATAATAAAATATATTTGTTTACATAGAGTTGTGTATGTATAAACATATATACTGATATGAAATCTAACCTATACACCTTCACAAGACAAATTACTTACACAATAATAATTTAAAAAAAATAAATTAAACTAAGTAAATAAATAAAATAAAGATAAAAAGTGTAAACAATTAATAAAAACAAACGACTACATTTATAATATAATAATTCTCATTTCGCTTATGAACGTCTCTCTGGAAAGGGATGGGATTCATTTCCAGAGTATTTCCCTTAATCCCGGCTTCAAACCAGGAGCTTCAAAGATCAAGGGTTTTCCTAAGGATGTTGGTGGCACCTATAATTGCAGAGGTTTGAAAGCCGCCTAAAACATCGGGGATTTGTAGTTTTTTCAATTGTCTTTCCAGACGACTTGATAATACTCCTAGTGTACCAACTACGACCGGGATTATTTGTGTTTTACACCCGTGTATCTTATCTCCAAGGCCAATGGAGCATAATTGCCCCACTTCTCATTCTCCTTCTCTCTCACATTTCTGTCCCAGGGTACTGAGAAGTCTACAATCTGCCAGTTTTTTGAGACCTTGTCAATGACGACCAAATCCGGACGATTATGTTCCAATTGCTTGGTCGTTATGACCATACCTCTACCTTGCCATCCTTACTTGTTCTCACTTAATCAGGCACCTCCTCAAACCATTTTCCAGCACACTTCACCCCAACCCTCCTACACATCTCCCAATATATCCGGAGTTCCATGCGATTGTGTCATTTGCAGTACTCTCTCTGGGCCAGTCCACTACACCCTGCTGCAACGTGCGCAATTGATTCTGAGGTCTTACCACAAATCCGGCATTCTGCAGCAACTTCCTCTCCTAGAACCACTTTTTTTGAACAATCGTGTTCCTAATGCCTGCTCTTGTGCTGCACAAACAAAAGCTTCAGTACTCTTAGCCAGATACCCAGCTCTAAGCCATTGCCATGATCTTTCATCAGCCACTTCTTCTACATCCTGGAAGAACCTTCCATGCATTTTCTTCCTAGCCAGTTCCTCTGCCCTTTCTCTATCCATACGTTTCACATAATCAGATTTGGTCTCACATACCTCCGCTTCATTGGCAACAACCTTAATCATCCACTCCCCACTTCTAACCACATGCTCCTTCAACGACATCTCTTCGGTTCTAACACAATCTTTTACACTTTTCAATCCTCTCCCACAACCTTTCCTCTTTTGATACAGCCTTGCTACGCTACTTCGAATGTGAAATATACCAAACATTGCTAAAACTTTTCTTGTTTTGATACCCATGGCATGCAAATCCTTGTCAGACCATTCTAAAATTCCCGCACTGTATCTAAAAATACTGACTGCCCATGCATTTACTGCTTTCATTAGATTTCCTCCATACAGTTTCGACTTTGCAATTAGTTTCACTCTTCTAAGATACTCCTTCCTGACTTTTTCTTTCATTTCTCTGTTCATGATACCTACACCTTTCAGCACTCCCAAATACTTATATCCTGTATCTTCTATTTCTTTCATGATTTCTCAATTTGGCAGCACTATTCCATTCGAATGAACCTTTACTCCTCTTTTCATCACCAGCACCGCACATTTACTAATCCCAAACTCCATCCCAACGTCTTCTAAGTATGTCCCCACAAGTTCTACTAGTCTCTTCATTTCCTTTTCATTTCTACTGAATATTTTCAAATCATCCATAAACAGTAGATGGTTGAGGCGTCAGTCACCAGATCCAAAGTTATACCCCAGTTTTTCTCTCTTCAAGAGGATGCTCAGTGGCATCATTATCATTACAAAAAGAAGTGGTGATAACGAATCTCCTTGAAATATCACACGTTTCATGCCAACCTGTCCCATCGCCTCTCTATTTGCTGTCAGTACCGTTTTCCATTGAGCCATACTCGTCTCCAAAAGCCCTACCACATTCTCAGCAACCTTCATCATCAATAGTATTTCACGTATCCATGAATGAGGAACCATGTCATAAGCCTTTCTGTAATCGATCCATGCTACGCTCAGATTTATTATCTTCTTCTTCACATCCTGCATTATTGATTTATCAATTAGTAGTTGCTCTTTAGTACCTCTCGAGCCTTTCCGGCACCCCTTTTGTTCGTCAGGAAAAACACCATTACTCTCTAGATGTTCATAAATTTTCTCCGCAAATATTCCAGTCAACAGTTTCCACATCAATGGCAGACATGTAATTGGTCTATAATTATTGGCATCTGTTCCTTTTGCAGGATCTTTCCTAATCAGTGTTGTTCTTCCCTTCACAAGCCAATCAGGGACATCTCCCGACTCTACAACCCTTTGCAGAGCAGCAGCTATAGGTGGATAAAGGCATGGAAACTGTTTAAACCAGAAGCCCATCACTCCATCTGGACCAGGTGCCTTCCAGTTTGTCATCCTTCGTATGCCAGCTTTAACGTCATCGAGGGTTATCTGAACGTTCTTCATCTGCTGCATTTCTGATAGCCTTTCTTTGACCTCTCCCAACCAGCTAGCCTTCTCATTATAATAGCCCTTCGACGGACAAAATCCCACTCCAGAACCCCCTCGCCTCTTTCGCATTTGGAGTGTTGTTATTTCCCGCCTGTTTACTACCATTTAATTCTTTATACAGCTGAGACTGATTTTTCCGGAAAAGTTTGTTCTGCCGAAATGCAACACTTTTTCCAACAAAGTTCCTCATTTTTATACCACCAGTGTGGACCTTCTCTTTCAACATTGTTAGAACGTTCATCGTTCCCTTTTCCAGCAATCTATACCTCCTTTCAAGCTCGTCCTTAGCTTTCTGTCCTAGTTTAACTCCTTTTCTTATTTCTTCGATTCTACCAATGTCTTTCCGCCACCGTTTAATACTTTCTTCAAGCCGCCTCTGCCAGTGTGGCTTTCTATCCTTCATTTTTCCCTTTTTCCTCTGTAATAAGCCAAGACGATTCGCAATAACGTATGACGCTGCATATAGAAGCCTGTTAAGTTCAGTAATCGATATGTTCTTTCTTATGATGTTGTGAATTACTCCTTAAATTATTTTTACCTCATTTTTCACCTTCCGCCTATCACTACTCTTCATACTTGGAATCTCTATGATATCGTCTCTAAGAAGAACCTCTCTAAATTTCTGAAGTACTTCTTTTTCTACAGAAGTCAAAGTTCGAACTTCATCACCACTTCTTCATACATCTGCTCCTTTCGCTGGCTGTATTGTCTCAGAGTCAATGATCTCATTTGCCTTAGATCCTTCAAAATCTTTCTAATTACTTCCCCTAACCATAGGATTCCATACCTCCTCAGTTCTCCGCCTCCCATCATCGTTTACATTTCCCTTCTGCACTTCCACTCTCTCAGTTCTTTCATCAGAGCTAGTTTCATCAATTTTACTTTCGTTATTCATTTCATTCCTAACCATCCATTCAGTCTCTTCTCTTGCAATCACTGAAAGTAGGTTGTTATTTTTAAGTTGTTTTAACTGGGATACCAAATTCGCGACACTTCTAGGTCCCCCTCCTTTCAATTCCCATTGTTCCTTCATTTTTCGGATATATCCACCAGATTTGGTATTTCCACTTCTTACAAAGCATTCCCACAGGACTCTTCTTTCCTCATCCGTCCATGTTTTTTTTTTACATTTCCTGTTCCAACTATCTTCGTGTCTTGGTACCCTCTCTGGCAATTCTCACTCCCCTATATCCAGCCACATCCTCAGAATTTCGAACAGTTGTATGATGACGACAGGACCCACCCTGTTGACCAGTGGGACACCTACCTGACGTGAGACCATCACAAGATGTTCTAGCCTCATTTACGTCGTTACTTTCAATATTTTGATTTGACATTCTCCCATAAATGGGGTTAGTGAATTTAAGGTCACACCACCACCGATAGTTTTATCGAGACATTATCTCTAGGAGGGTTCCCCACCAAGGTCAAAGATCCCCTCCCGAATTTTTCCTCCATCACCACTACTATTCCCATCACCACCACCAACAACAATAGAACTAAAATCTACAATGATAATAGCAACACTAATATCGGTAGCAATAATATTAACAGCAAAAACAAAAATTGCAATGACAGCAAAAAACAACACCTACCATTACAGCTACAGTAATAATAAAAAATAATAAAAACATACCACCATTACAACCACCACCACCATTACTACTACTAGTAATTATATTAGTGGTAATAGTAATAACCAATAAAGTAAATTTGTTTTTTTTAATAATAATAACAATAATAATGATAACGATAACAACGATAATAATAATAATGATACTGACAATAAAAAAATAAAAATAATAACAATAAGTAGAAGAACAACAATAATAATAATAATAATAATAATAATAATAATAATAATAATAATAATAATTTCAGTTAGAAAAGCTTACTTTGTTCGTTACTTTTGGTCAGAAAAATGTACACAAAACAGAAACATCAAACATCCAAATATGTGAAAAACAATTCCTCGTTTAACCGTGAATTCAATTTTTAAATACTAATTTCAGTTAGAAAATCTTTTTTCCCCCCTTTGCTATTTTTTTAAAACTCCGCCGCTTATTTTGCTGACGACCGAAAAAAATGTACACAAAGACAGAAACATAAAACATCTGAACATGTGTAAGACAATTCCTTGTTTAACCACCAATTTCAAGTTCAAATGAAAATTTCGTTGTTTCTTGTTTCGTTTGTTAATAATTGTTTCGGTTGTTAATAATTATTTCGATAATAATAATAATAATAATAATAATAATAATGATAATAATAATAATAAATAAATAAATACATTAATTAATTATATTATGGTATTGATTCGAGGGAAGAAAAGGAAAAATATCCCCTGACATTCGTAGTAATTTCAAATGTGGATACGTGTGTGAGTATATATGCTTTGATTTTAAATCATTACGTCGCGTCGATTTCATTTTCGTTACCAACCGTCGATCGCAATAAAAAATAAAATAAATAAAGCACCAGTCAATTAACGATACAGATAAATCAATTACTACATAAAATAAATCAGCAAAATCTATTAAATAAAAAATGAATTATAAAATAAGTATTAAAATAATACTAAAAATAATTATATATATTTGCCCTTGATGGGGATGGCGAAAGACGTCTGGGGTCTAAAAGAACTCTTTTCTCTGTTATATATATATATATATATATATATATATATATATATATATATATATATATATATAGCTAATTGGCACAGGAAAAATAGTAGTAAATAAGTAGTATTGACTTTTACGAAGATTAAAAAGAAAGTTAATAAATTAAGGAAATATATATATAATAATAATGATATTTGGAAATATGATATATATATATATATATATATATACATATATATATATGTACACGTACGGATATATGTGTGTTTATGTGTGTATATGTATATGTTTACATATATATATGTCTGTGTCTGTGCATGCAACCTCTCTCCCAAAGAAGAGACGTAGCGAGCCTGTGTTTGTTTTATCGTTATTTCCATGGCAAGTGCTCGTTCGAGCTCCAATCCCTGGTCCCACCTCGCTAATCCTTCATGATAAACACCCGTCTAGCTAAAATCATGGTCAGTAATTTCCCTCACTCTTTATCTGTGCCTTAATCAAAACGTAGATTCCATGAACATAGCTTTTTACTGAGAAGTGCACGCCTGTGGAATTCTCTTTCGTTTGCCTGTTTCCCACCTGACTACAACTTGGACGTCTTCAAGTCCAACATAAACAAATTCCTGATTAATCGCCCCTTAAGTAAGACGCTTTATTAAATCTCCAATACCAACTATTACTACGATATTATCCCATTGATTATTGTACACAAAATAACCGTTATCCTTGAGTGGCTTACGGGCCTTGATAAGTGGTGATCCCCATGTAAAAAAAGCAAAAAAACTCAAATAACTCATATGAACCTTACACTAAAGACAATACTTACCCACTCTACATAAACCCACTATCAAACCACCCAAAACATATAATTAAACATATCCCTACATCTACCGAAAAACGACTTAGTAATGATTCCTCTAAACTTGAAATATTCAACAAACATAAAGCATTTTATGAAAATGCCCTTAAAGAAAGCGGCCACCCAAACACCACCTTTAACTACATTGAACCTAATCCATCCAATACCCCAAACAAGAAAAATAAAGCCAGGAAAATAATTTGGTTCACCTCTCCTTCAATATAATGGTTAAAACGAAACTAGGCAAAAAATTCTTTCAACTAATAAACAACCACTTTCCACCTAATCACACACTATACAAAATATTTAATAAAAACACAATTAAACTTAGCTACAGCTGCACTGATAACCTTGAAAAAATAATCAAGAAATACAATAGAAAAATACTTAACAAAGAAAAGAACACAAATAACATCAACAGAAATAATTGTAACTGCACCAACAACTCCCAATGCCCACTTAATCAACAATGCCTATAAACAAAAATAGTCTATAAAGCCACAATTGCATCTGAAGAAAACCCGAACGAAAAAAAATACTATAATGGCCTGGCAGGCACCTCCTATAAAGATAGGTTTAGAGTACATAAATGCTCCTTTACAAACCCCAACCACCCTAACAAAACCTCACTAACCTCCAAATATCTAGATCTAATCCAAAATAACCCCTCTCTCTCTCTCTCATCTAATAAATATACCTTATCGAACAAGGAAAAAAAGTAGTCAAAATTTTAAAACCCAAAAATTGAAACTCCTACTTCCCCCGTCCTCTCATTACCCCCTCTCTTTTCTCTTTACCACCCTCTCTCTCTCCTCCTCCCTATATCCACATATCTCCACCCAAGCCTACCTGAGCCTGTTACCCCCACACACAATACAACCTTATATATTTTAACCTTCAAAACTGAAATATTCTCATTACCGCCTCCCCCCTATTATCTTTTTTTCCCTCGTATTCCTTCTAAAAACAATTTTTCCTAATGCTAACCAACCATTACTGTAAGGTCTGACGAGGCTGTTAGATCGTAAACACGGTCCGACATCCGAAACATATGTAACCAAACAAATAAAAAGGTAATAAAAAAAAATAAAACACATAATTGCTCTGCACTAGTATTGAGCACTCTCTTCAGGTTTTTACTAATTACCAGTTTTACGAAATATCCGCTCCTACCCAGTTTAACACTATACCCTAAAAACTTTGATTTATACCAACTATAATGGAAAAAGTGAACTTCACCTTGTCTCTCAAGAACATACCAACGACAAGTAAAAGAAAGAACCTATTAAACCTCACCCTAAGAATGGAAGAATTAATTAGGAGAATGCGACGGAAGGCATATTTTTTTTAAAGGAAAAAATACAAAACAACCAAACGGATTACCACGGATTCACCAATCAAGATACAGCCCCAACTGTCGACCAACTCCGCAATTTTGAGACAGACCTTATTGAAGTTACCAACAAAGTATCCTTTCACCACAGAAAAAAACTCATTCCAACATCACCTAGACAAACTTACCAAAAACATTAACACCTCCAAATTATGAACTAAGCCAATAGATTAACACCAATGACACATGGTTCGATAATATCCAAAACAAAAAGAAGGCCGCATTCATCCAGTTCGGCATTGAAAGCTACTATCTTTCAATATCAAAAGAACTGTTTGACGAGGTCTTGGATTTTGCCTCTCTACTCTCTGAACTACAACCATCCGAAATGGAGATTATCAAAAAATCTAGGAAAACAGTACTAACCAGCCAAAACACCCAATGGACTAAGAAGAACCAACCAGGATCATTTGAGGTCTCAATGGGATCCTTGGATTCAGCAGAAGCAACCGACCTAGTTGGTCTCTTCATTCTATATAATCTCACAAAAACTATAGATAACAAAAACATAGAACTATATAGAGACGATGGTGTCATCGTAGTTGAAAATTCATATAGAGCGTTATCGTAGTTGAAAATTCAAATGGCCCTAAATGCGAAAAATTAAAAAAAAAAAACCTTAACTGAAGAAATGAACAGAATAAGTCTAAAACTGGACATTAAACCTAACGTAAAAAACTGTTAACATTCTCGATATAACTCTCAACCTCTCAAAATAACCCTGATGAGGCTATGTATTAGCGAAATATAGGACTTACAAAAAAAAAGAATAAATAAATAAATAAATAAATAAACAAAAATGAGTTTATCATTATATTCGACACTTCAAAGTTTTCAAAAAAATGTTTGGAGGTACAGAATTTATATACAGTTGAAAAAAAAAAATAGTCTGAAGTTTCTCAAGAGCACTTTCGGCTATCATCTCATCAGGAGAAAATCGATAGCGAAAAAATAATATTATGTCCAAAATAAAGAGTTCTAATGGGGAACTATTGAATGTGTCAAACTTCCGCCTAATTTATTTAAAATAATATATATACAAATATATATATATGAAGAGTTGTATACACACACACACACACACATATATATATATATATATATATATATATATAACTACTTCATTTACTCACATAAAATTAATATACGAAAGTATAGATTTATGCGTAAACTTTAAGTATTTACTTCAAAAGTGCTCAATACGTAGGTAGAGCTAGTTAGTAATTTATAAAATATATATGGCGAGTTAGTAATTTATCGCCATATATATTTTATATATATATATATATATATATATATATATATATATATATATATATATATATATATATATATATATATGAACATCATGAGTGAAGAGTTGTGTTTGAAGGTTATGTAGGAAACAGTTAAGCTAAAAAAAAAGAATAGTGGAATTATTGAAAGATTACAATAATTTTTATAATTTTCAACAACAAAAGAAGAATAGTGGAATTATTGAAAGATTACAATAATTTTTATAATTTTCAACATAATGTGTCGAACTAGAATGGTATCGTAGTGAGATGTTCTCTAATTTTCTAGGTGTATCTCATCCTCAGAAAGAAGAAAAAAATGTACAACCACTCGGTGGAGGTGTGAAAATTTCCATATTTTCACTGCTTTTTTTTTGTCTCGTACTCAACAGTCTTTTTCTAAAAGACTGCGTTGTCTCGCATTCAAACTTCACACACTATGCGAAATTCTTCAAGCAAAGCACAATACCCTACTCATAGACAAGCATGCTATGTGGCACTATTTCTTTGTGCCACTGTTTTTAACACACTCTGCAGCATGGACGGGTGGTAATTTGTCCATGAGCGTAGAGATACAAAGAAATCCCTTCCCATAATTCCCTTGCTATCTTTCTGTCTCTTTCCTGCACGACCACCATGATGTGAGGACGCATATTCTATCTCTCCGTAAATGAGGGGGGGCCACCCCCTCCCTCAACACTAGTTAGGTTAGTTAGCTTTGAAAAGCCTATTGTCCAGTTTTAATTGTAAAAATTAATTGTAATATGTATTGTAATATATATTTTGTAAAATAAAATAGTTAGTTATACCTTATGTATATTACAATTGTGTCGCGTGTCGTTTTTCTTGTGTCTGCCATGAATGCCTTCATAAATGTCTTAAGTCGAAAGGCGGCCCTGAGGACAAAGAGAT
>NC_136511.1:9728319-9858319 GCF_053919585.1 Euprymna scolopes | reverse complement strand
GAGTAAAATATCATATTCATGCTTATTTAACGACCGGTCTAGTCAAGGCGGCTTGCTAATATATATAACGCATCACGGTTTTTAAATTTTTTAAAAATTATATATATATATATATATATATATATATATATATATATATAAGCAAGCATGCAGGAAGTGACGTAGGTTTAAATTAAACCTAGACAATCGAAAATAGGCGATGACTTTCGAAAATATCGCTAAACTCAGTTGAGAGTGAAGGAATTAATGTTTTTGGTCAATTTTTCGATATTTATCGTCTGAAGGGTTGAGCTTCAAAATGATTCTGATTTCGTGAAAATTCGTCGTCTCTGTCGAAAGTTTTTGCGAGACATACATACATACATATAAACATACATACATGATGATTGCAACGTCTTGTCAGACGAGAGCCACTCCCTCAGTCACTAAAATCCATGTGCCCGATTATGACTTTTTAACCCTTCCAGTGACTTGCACACCCTCAAGCAGACATGACACTGAAAACGTTCACTGATTTGTATGAAACTAACAGCAGCGGAACCTGTATTATCGTGGGCTTTCATGTGATTAACAAAACCTGCCCGATCACACACCTTACAGATCCAGAGATCTCCATGGTTGGGAGGCAAGGTTTGGCATTTCCTACATGCTCTCTTAAGCTTCGCTCGGTCTATTTTGGCTGCTTCATAGTGTTCTGAACCCCTGTATATCAGTGTCCTCCACTGCTTGTGATCATACGCTAATGACTCCCAACTGTCAACAGGAATATGAAAGCTCACCAGACTCTCCTTGATGCTATCACGAAAACGTTTTTTGGGCTTGTTCTGGAGTCTTTTTCCAAGAAAGAGATCACCATAGAACAATTGTTTTGGGAGTCGATAGTCTTCAACCAGATGAGATGACCCGCCCAATGCAACTGGTTCTTAATAACAATGGTAGCAATACTGGTTGTTTTGGCCTTTTTTAAGACATATGTATCAGGGACAAAGCTATACCCTTTTAAAACCAAGAATGCGTCTAAGGCAGTGCTGATGGAACCTCTCGAGCAATTCTATATGTGACCGGTACAAGGTCCAAGTTTCAGATGCGTAGAGTAGGGATGGTACTACACATGCTTGATATACTGAAATTTTAGTTGTCAGAGTTAGATCACCGTCAGACCAGACTCTATCTTGTAACCTTCCAAAAGCACCAGATGCCTTGCTGATTCTCTGTCTTATTTCCGCATTAAGAGTGCCATCATTTGATAAGGCACTCCCAAGGTAGACAAAAATTTTTAAGACTTCAAGGCGCTTTCCACAGACGAAGATATCAGGTTCCACATACAGATCATCGGGAGCGGGAGTGTACATGACTTTAGTTTTCTTAATGCTAACTGTCAGTCCGAATCAGGTACAAGCATTTGTAAAGAGATCCATCACTAGTTGCATATCTACTGGGGAGTGTGTTATCAGGTCAGCATCATCAGCATACAACAGTTCCCTAACAAGTTCATCACTAACAAGTGTTTTGGCTTGGAATCTTCTGAGGTTGAACACCTTTCCAGTCGTTCGGAATCTAATATAAACACCTATATCACAATCGTGGAAACCATACCAGAGCACAGCAGTCAAATAGAGCGAAAACAATGTTGGTGCAGCTATATCACCCTGCTTCACACCATTATCAATGGGGAATTCTTCCGAAAGCCAACCATTGAAGTTGACGCGACCTTTCATACTATGATGAAGTTGCTTGAACTTGTCTGTAAAAGCAGGTGTACAGCCAAATTTTTCCAGAACTTTCCAGAGAGCCTCACGGTTGACTGTGTCAAACGCCTTGGTTAAGTCCACAAACACTCGGCAAAGAGGCATACGCTGTTCAATACATTTCTCCAAGAGCTGTCTAGCAGAAAACACCATATCCACAGTTCGTCGCCCACTTCTAAATCCAGACTGGGACATACATACTTTTCCAATCGGTTTAGCAAAAGCCGTGCAAACACCTTTCCAACCGCACTCAGCAGCGAGATACCTCGATAATTTCCACAATCAGACCTTGTACCCTTTCCTTTGTACAACATAACCAAGATGGCATCTATCCAATTTTGGGCAACCGGGTCACCCTGCCATACTGACAGTATCAAAGAGTGGACCACACAATGTACATTGACACCACCATATATCAGCAGCTCAACAGGGATGCCATCCAACCCAAGGGCTTTGTTCAAGTTTATCTGTTTTATGCAGTCAACTGTTCAAGAGTCGGTTCAACATCAAGTTCCGGACAAAAGGAACATTGAGGGATACTTTCTATTGCAGCAACATCAACATTGGATGGGTTATGAAAAAGATCATGAAAGTGTTCATGCC
The DNA here is from genome assembly GCF_053919585.1 of Euprymna scolopes. Classification (NCBI taxonomy): domain Eukaryota; kingdom Metazoa; phylum Mollusca; class Cephalopoda; order Sepiida; family Sepiolidae; genus Euprymna; species Euprymna scolopes. The sequence goes on along the minus strand of NC_136511.1, from coordinate 9,855,968 downwards.
ATCGATGCATAATTTCATCTGAGGTTTTCAGCAAGGTTTTCCCGTCCTTCGCCAGGAGTGGTGTAGTTGAAGATGATTTCGGACCATAAGCCTGATGAAGCAGAGTGTAGAATGTCTTGACATCTCTATGATCGTAGGCAGTCTGTATCTCCCTGGAGAGGTCAGACCACCATTTGTTTTTTATTTGGCGCACACAACACTGAACCTCACTCCGAACAGACGAAAAGTGGGCAGCGAGTGCTGGCTCGTTCAGAGGTGAAGAGTTGAGAAGTTTCAAATAAGCTTTCCGCTTTCTATCAATTTGAGGCTTAATTTGATTGTAATTATCAGCAAACCAATCTCTATGTCTGGGAACCTTCAACCCAAGAGCTTCAACACCTTTTTGGTATATTGTATCTCTTACGGTCTCCTAGTCACAATCTGAGAAATCCACCTGGTTGAAAGCAGATTTCAAGGAACTTCGTACGACTGGATCCTTCAATTTGGCAACATACATACGTTTAGGCACTTTGACACCATTGAAACGGCTTTTTTTGCGAACTGTAATTCTCAGTTTAGCTCTGACCATTAAATGATCAGTACCACAGTGAGCACCACGCATGGCTTTAACTTTGCAAAAATTTCCAAGATCACCACGTCTACACAGTATGTAATCAAGCAAATGGGCATGTTTAGATTGGGGATGGAACCAGGTCTCCTTGTTTTTCTGGTGGGAAAAAGTGTTGGTGATAACAAGATTGCATTGAAGTCACCAAGAACCTACAAACTCTCAGCACTTGGCAAACCGGTGATAATAGATCTAAGCATATGATAAAAGAAAGTAATAATCTTCAGGCGAAGTAAGAGTCGGCGCATAGACAGAAAGAACATTCATATAATGACCAGCAGCAAGGGGCATTCTCAATGTCATTGCACGGTCATTTATGCCTACTGGCTGTTCGATCTTGTCAATTAAGGAGTTCTTAACTGCAAAACCAACACCAGCCTCACGCCTCCCCTTTCCAGCTCTACCAGACCAGAAGATCGTGTAGCCCGACTCGCGCTCAACCAGAAGATCGTGTAGCCCGACTCGCGCTCTGTCGAAAGTTTGTGCGAGACATACATACATACATACATGAATACATTTAAACAGGCAGGTGAAATTTATATTATAGACTAGCCTGAGTGTCTGGCTTTTCCCGGGTGTTTGGAGTTGTGGGTTTTGTAAAAAAAAAAAAAAAAAATGGTAGTAGGCAGGTATGCTCAACCCCGTACCGCGAAAGTGGAAAAGAACGTAAAAAAAACGTAAGGTCTTTGCCGTTGCGTCTATCACCCAAACCGGAAGTGGCGAAGGTTTAAATTAAGGCTAGTCAATCGAAAAGAGCGGATGACTTTTTAAAAAATATCAGTAAAAAAGCAACTTCTCCTTGTAGAAAAGTGCCCTGTTGAGGGTGAAGGAATTAATGGTTTTAGCCAATTTGTCGATACTTGTCGTCCGAAGGGTCGTGCTTCAAAACGATACCGATCTCGTGAAAAATCCGTCGCCTCTGCCGAAAGTTTTAGGCAGATATACATACATACATACATACATACATACATACATACATACATTTAAACAGACTTATGAGATTTATATTACAGATTATTTTGGACCCAATATATAGTAATGATTGAAAAAGTTAAAGAAAAAAAATAACCCATGTGCCACTACCGAGAATCGAAACCAAAACGTTAAACTTACGATGTATTTTTCCTCTGAGATCTGACCTATGAAGACATGTATCCGGCAAGGCTATAAATAAAAACATGAACCAATAGCTAATACGTTGCGCATGCATATTCGCAATGCCGTTGTTCGACCTTCACCTGGCAAATACATTCAGTCAAATATTTTTTGCTAGGTTGGGAGGATGATACATAACAGTGACCTCCAAAGTAGGAAGTAAGAACTGAGAGGATGATATTATGGCAAACATTAACCCATGGCATTAATGCCTGGGAGGATGATATCACAGGTACACTGTCTTTCACTCCATAAAAAAGTAATCCCAGGAAGATGGTATCATGAGGAACAGACATCTACTGCCCCTACCCCAAATCATCATCATCATCATCATCATCATCATCATCATCATCATCATCAGTTTAATATCTGTTTTAGATGCATTTGCTGAATGCCTTGTTTTACTAGGTCATTTCTTGTGGAATAACCTTACTACCACAATTGTTCTAAATCTACTAATCTGGGTGCATTCATCCATTCTTTCAATGTGGCCATACCATCAAAGTCTCCTGTTCTGCACATATCTCTGTGTTTCATGGAAAGGGCTGTCCCCTTCCCATGTAAATAAGAAGACATACTAGATAAGTGAGAATGAGATTAGGATAAGCCTAGCATCGAACCCTGTCGGCAAGTGCTAAAGATAAAAGAGAATGGAATGTTAAAAATTAAGTCTATTGTAAATTCTATTAGAAATAATTAAATATTGTGTATATAGGAAAAAAGAATCAATTGTCCATTCTAGATATTAAATAAGGTCAGTTAAATCAATGCACAATGCGAGTTAATTTATATTGTTTAAAAATAGGTTAGATTAGAATTGAGGATTCTTTTGTTTGTCAAAAGTGTGTTGGACAAACATCTGTAAAGCCACGTGAAAATTTAGCCATGTTTGAAAACACACTTCTGACATCATAAACAAAGGACTTTTCTCAAAATAGGATTCTATGGATTCTGAGTCAGTCAGTCAGTAAGAGTCAGTTGATCAGCCAAGAGTTGACATAGTCAGTTGGAGAAGAGAGTCCCTTAGAGGTGAAGGGTAGAAGATTGTCCATTCTAGATATTAAATAAGGTCAGTTAAATGAATGCACAATGCGAGTTAATTTCGCATGGGTTCAAACATCCTATTTATGAAGTTTCATGTTTGCACACCAGATGCTGACGTATGCGTTTGATAGGTAAAATCTTTTAAAACAAAATACATACACATTCATAAATATATATAGAAAGAGTTTTGTGTTTACTATAATCTTTTTACGCAAATATTACACAAGTATAAATCATGTAGAATATCTGTATGAATAGAATTATATTTAAGAATTAACTAAAGATAATCATCCCATTAGAAAACGGAAAAAAAAACTAGTAAAGAAATTATTAAAATTAATGTTTAAAAGAATATGCAAATAAGCTAGATCTTTTGCAGATGAATGCAATTCAACGAACCTGTATATAACAAAGTTGTATTTTCTTTTTGAATAAATAGAAAAAAGGGTGTTTTAATATGAATATTAATATACACAAAAAAAATATAGGAGTGTATATATATATATATATATATATATATATTATTATTATTATTATTATATAAAAGCGAAAATGTATGTATGTATGCGTGTGCGTTCGCTTTTTCTGTGTGTCTACAAAAGGCTTCTTTCAGAGAAGCGGTCGCTCGCTTCACAACTTTTTAAAACTTTTATATCACATACAAATCGTAATATCCCACAGTTAACAACGAAGCTCGCCTGTCTATTTAATTTGCTCGATTTCGGGAAGATAAATATTCAATATTTGTCGCTCGCCGCATGTGGGTTAGTCTTTTTACTATAACATCTTCGGGGGGCTGAAGCGTTCAGCAGTAAATGAATACTATCCCGCAGTCAAAACTTGACCTCATTTAAAACGGGCACCTTCTAAATCCAAGTAATTAAATAAATTCAAACGTGTTTCCGTTAGCATCTCGCGGTGGGGCAATAGTTAACATCGCACTTTTTTTTCACACTTTAATGTACAACTTTGCCTCAAGGGTTCGGGTCGATCCTCATACTTACTTTTTTTAACCCCCCCCCCAAACACCCGGGCAACGCCGGGTACCCCTCGCTAGTATATATATATATATATATATATATATATATATATATATATATATATATATATATATATATATAAAAGTGAAAATGTGTGTCTGTGTCTGTCTGGTGTGTGTACATTTTCCTACACAATAAATCTGTCAATTTTCGGTCTACAGACTCGAGATTTGACATAAGGGGTATTAAGACGTGTAAAACTTTTTTGATCGATTTTCGGCCAGGAATTTGGCTGTTAACGGGTCAAAGTTCAACGATTTGACCTTTGAGAACTCTACCAAACTTCTCCGGCAATTTTGAAATTTTAGATATAGGTTCTTTGGACATGGATCAAACTTTATAATTTTATTTGAGCCCAAAACAATAAATTCTAAGGGGTCATAATTGGAGTCAAAGTTAACAATTGACCTCTGCAACCTCTACCAAATTACTCAGCCAATTTTCGAAATTTTACATAAAGTGTATTTAGACATAGGGAAAGCTATATAATCAGTTTTTGGCCGATAATTTTGCTGCCAAAGGGTCAAAGTTCAAAAGATTTTACTTTTACGGTCTCTGGCAAACTATTCAGCCAATTTTGAGTCTGAACATTTTAAATTATACAAAAAGGGTATTCAGACATACAACAAGGTTTTTCATCAGTTTTGGGCGAATGTTTCGCTGGCAAGAGATCAAAGTTGAAAGAGTTGACCTTTTCAGATTCTAACAAACTCCTACGACAATTTTTGGTCCAAAACCTTGAAATTTTAGATGTAGGTTACTTGGACATGGGTCAAATATTTTAACTTGATTTGAGCCCAAAACGATGAAAGGTGATGGGTCAAAATTAAGGAAGCCTATTATATAGAAAGGCATTACCGTACATTTGCACACTTTTTAATATATACATATTGACATAAAGTTTTGAACAGTACATAGGACCCGAGCAAGGCCGGGCTGAACTGCTGAACTGCTAGTATATATATATATATATATATATATATATATATATATATATATATATATATATATAAGTTAAATTGGCTGTCTGTGTGTAATTTTCCTATCTATCTACTATGTCAATTTTCAGTTTACATACTTGAGATTGACATAAGGGGTATTGAGAGTTGTCAAGGGGTCAAATTTTGACAATTTAACCTTTGAAAACTCTCCCAAACTCCTCCACCAATTTTTGGTCTAAATACTTGAAATTTTAGATGTAGCTTACTTGAACATGGATCAAACTGTTTAATTTGATTTGAGCCCAAAATAATAAATGTTAAGGGTTCAAAATTGGGGTCAAAATTAAAAAAATGATATCTACGGTCTCTCCCAAATTACTCAGCCAATTTTTGGTCTGAACATTTGAAATTTTATATAAAGTGTATTCAGACATAGGACAAGCATTTTAATTGATTTTTGGCCAAAAATGTAGTTGCAAAGGGGTCAAAGTTCAAAAAATTTTACCTCCATGGTATCTAGCAAACTATTCAGCTAATTTTAAGTCTAAACATTTGAAATTCCACATAAAAAGTATTCAGACACCCAGCAAGCTTTTTAATAAGTTTTTGAACGAATGTTTTGCTGCCAACAGGTCAAAGTTGACAGAGTTGACCTTTGCCGACTCTACCAAACTCCTCCGTTAATTTTGGGTCTAAACACTTGACATTTTATATGAAGTAGAAGACATTAATAAACATTTTGAAAAATACTTTAGCAAGAGTTGAAAACATTTATTTTTCGAAAGAGAACACACACGTATATATATATATATATATATATATATATATATATATATATATATATATATATATAACTACTTAATTTACTCACATAAAATTAATATACGAAAGTATAGATTTATGCTTAAACTTTAAGTATTTACTTCAAAAGTGCTCAATACGTAGGTAGAGCTAGTTAGTGAGTTATAAAATGTATATGGCGATTAAACTACACTAAATATCCAGGCTAAATAAAGCACACACAAAGGAAAAGGTAAACCAGAGGTCAAATAGGCCTTTGTCCGATAAATGCATGCTCATTGGCTGATAGGAAGGGTGCGGTGGATACTAGAAAGCTGACTGGCTAACTAAAATCTCAATAGAAGATCCGCATATAAAAACGACAAACAACCACAGAATTTGCGCATAAGCCTGAAGAAACCTAGAGTGGATAAAACGCGGAATATTCAGTGTAGCTTAATCGTCATATACATTTTATAACTTACTATATATATATATATATATATATATATATATATATATATATATATATATAATTATTTTTTTACTATAATAATTAAATACCTACAGACACTAGTGTTTCATCCTTTCGGGATTCTTCAGTGCAGGGTGTCACGATTACTACCAGTCGAACGATTCGAACCCCGCGACACGAGACATCTCTGGCTCGATTAGCGGAGGCCGTATCCATTCGGCTACTATTAACCGTTTGAAGTAGCGTTGAATTTTAAACATTTTAATTTAAATGTTCATTACGTCAGACAGACAGTGATCAAATCGTTATACGATAATCTACGCATAAGAGCTAAATTGACCGACTTTTTTAATTCAACGGAAAGTGCTCAACGATAAGAAACGAATTTCTTAAAGGGGCTGTCATAATTATTTTTTTACTAGAATAATTAAATACCTACAGACACTAGTGTTTCATCCTTTCGGGATTCTTCAGTGCAGGGTGTCACGATTACTACCAGTCGAACGATTCGAATTATATATATATATATATATATATATATATAATTTATGTATATTGAGAGAACGTATTTAAAATTGTTGCGTTAAGCGAAATGTAAAAAAGTTTTACCATATAAAACAAAACGAGATCATCCAATGTTTGGAAACTGAATAGACATCTTGATTTAACCAAATTGTGAACAGACATTTCTTCAAGCGAAATTCAAAATGTCGATTGTAATTTCAAGTCTGCCATTTCTCATTCCGTCATATTCTTACCTCGTAGGCATCCAAACATTTCGAATCATTACTGGTCTTCTCATTAGTAGTGAATGTGTTGCTTCTAAATGGAATCCCAAGGAGTTTCCATCCGTTCATTGTTCATATCCATTGAATAAATTGGTTTCGGAGTCAAGTGGACTCATTATTCCCATGACCCCGGATGAATACGTGAAGAGCCATTGAAAATATTCACTAATTTATTCAACGAAGATGTTATCTTGGATTGCAACACCAATTCGGAAGATTATTTAGATGGAATGTAGTGTCAAATAACACCGGTCGTTATAATATTTAATTACAATACTATTATTTGAATTGAATTGAAATGAATTGAATGAAACTATTAATAAAATTCTGAATGTTTATTTATTTATTTATGCGTGTGTATGCATCGAACGGATGCACCGAATTAAAAAAATCTTTTTTTCCCTGAAAGGTGTGATTGCCTAGTTTATCCTTATCTATATATGGTTCGTAACGAACAACGCCGAGTCACACAAAAAGCCCGAAAGAAGGGTTTTTCGGTCGTTTCGTACAAGTCGAAAAAGTTACCTGCCAATGTCAACGGAATTTAGCACTGTCTGTATACAGTCGCGGTAACATCTTTCGACATACAGACAGGACTTGTGGCGCAATGGATAACGCGTCTGATTACGGATCAGAAGATTCCAGGTTCGAATCCTGGCAAGTTCGTAATAATTTTAACCATCATTTTATCTAACGTTTACTCATTATCCTTAGGACATTTTTGTTTTTTTTCAGTGATTTTGTTTCCCATACTCTGAGTTCAAAAGGTAAGCGTTGATGGTAAGACGATGTCGAGTGTACTTGATGTTGAGTGTACTCGATTTTGTGTTTGACTCGGAGTGGTATGTGCTGACGCAGCGCACCTGCTAGTTTGAAATAAAAAAAAAACGGTGTTTGGGTCAGTAAACGCTACTTAATATGATAACAAAACGTGGTAAAATTTAAAATGCCTGTACAAAAACGTCTGGAAACTTATTGAAGCCACTTAGTATATGTCAAGTGAAAACTTTATCTTCGTCCTTTCATCATGAATGTTCCAATTATCATCCAAAAGAGAAATATCCGGAGCGCATCGTAAATCCCAGTCCACTTGAAGCCTTTCAAAGAACGCCACTCATAAATTCGTTAATGAAATGACTGTAAATTTGATTAACAATTACATGGATAGAATTTTCTTTTTGGTGAGTTGAGGTCACTGCTGCAGATATATCGTGCGACGTAGAAAGCAGGAATTTGAAGTTACTATACTGTAATATCGTTACTTACTGGATAAAAATCAAAACAGGGAAGATAATGGTGTCTACACGTCTCATTCTTTCTTGATGATAGCCATCAGCAATCCATTCTTGGTGATCAGATTTTTTGCATGAAATGAACCATTTATCAAGGCCTGAAAACAGCCATGTTGTACTCAGGTGGCAAGCAGACATGTGGTTAAGAGTTCTATAGGCGGGCAGTTCTGGGGAAGAAACTTTGTTAATGGAATTTACATTTAGTTTTAGTTACAAATAGATAATAGGGGTAATTGTTAACAATGGTTGTAGCTAGACGCGTGTTTGTTGTAAATGTTTTGTAGTTTTTTTTTTACATACGGATCACCACTTATCCAGGCTCAGAGACCACTCGAGGATAAGGGTTAAGAGTGTACAGTAGTTAATTGGACAATATAGCAATCGTTAGTAATAGAAATTCGGTAAATTTGTTAACTTAAGTGGGACGGCTCATCAAAAACTTGTTTACGTTGGACTTGAAGAAAATCAGATTGTAGTCTGCTGGAAAGCAGGAAAACGCAAGACAGTTCCACATGCGTGCACTTCTAAGAAAGAAGCTTTGTTCATGGAATCTACGTTTAGGTTTATGCACAGATAAAGAGTGGGGGGGATTATCGATGGTGTTTTCAGCTAGACGAGTGTTTCTTGTGAAAGTTTGGCAAGGGGAGCCCATAGATTGAAGCTCAGTTGAGCACTTGCCATGAAGATAACGATGTTTTACAATAGAGCAATATGTATATTGTAGCTGAGAAGAAAGATCATTGTGGTGTTTTATGAATGTGTAGGGGAAAAAGAATGTATGTAAATGTTTGTGTTTTGTTTGACTAGATAATTTTAAAATTTGATTTTAAATGATGTATTCCGTTATAATGCCTTTACTTTATATACCATTTTAAAGACCGGTTTTCCCTCTTTTTAATCGTTTAAATTACAATCGTTTTAAAACAAGTGTCTTCATTTCAGAACGTTGAATACAAGATAGAAAAAATGCAAAGTCGCATAATTTTCTTATTTCAACTTAAGCTAGACCGAAAAACTGCTAAAACAGTTCATGATATTAACAAAGCATTTCGTCAACGAACCATTACTGAACGCACAGCACAATGGTGGTTTAAGAAATTTCGTGGCGGCGATGAGAGTCTTGAAGATGATGAGAGTAGTGATCGTCATCAGATGTTGATAACGATCAATTCAGAAACGTTAATCCACGTACAACTATTCGAGAACTTGCTTTTGAATTCTGTAACATATACGATGATTTTCAACCACTTGAGACAGATTGAAAAGACAAAAATACTTGATGACTGGGTGCCTCACAAATTGAACGATGAAAAGTTGGTTCTTTATGACAATCAGCGACTCTCAGCTCAGTGGTTAGACGCCGATGACGCAACGCAACACTTCCCGAAGCCAGAGTTGCACCAAAATGGCATGCTGACTGTTTGGTCGTCTGCGACTGGTCTCGTCCATTACAGTTTTTGGAATACATGCGAAACCATTAAAGCGGAAAAGTACTGTCAACAAATGGATTAAATGCATCAGAAACTCCGACAGAACCCAGCATTAGTCAACAGAAAAGGTCCAATTCTCTTTCACGACAATGCCCGACCACACGTTGTTAAACCGACTCTACAGGCGTTTAATGAATTGGGCTACGAAACTTTGCATCATCCGCCATACTCTATAGACGTCTCACCTATCGACTACCACTTTAATCTCGACAAAGCTTCTGCACTAGAAATGTTTAAAAATCCTAAGCGATATCAAAAACGCCTTTAGCGACTTCATTGCCACCAGAACGTAAGATTTTTACATAACTGGCATAAATACACTTGTTTTGTGTTGGCAAAAGTGTGTTGATTCTGATGGTGCTTATTTCGATCAATAAATGTTGTTTAGAACCGAGATATGTTGATCTAAATTTAAAAGTTAAAAACCGCAATAACTTTCTTGCCACCTTGATATAATGAGGTTTACAATGACGACCCAAACTGCATTAATATCTAGCAAATTTCCAAGATCAACGTATACTTCCTGTTACCCAAAACTCAACTCCCAGTTTGCTTCACATTTCTGCTTTTTAAAACTTCCTTTCACTGCATCAAAGCATGTTGACTATGGTAATTTTCACCGCGAGATGACTGTTTACTTTACATTTAAAAATCTGCAGTGAAGCAGGAAGGGAATTACGAAGTCTAGCATTCCGAATGAAAAACTATTAGAGTAGAAGACTTTCCGGAATCCAAGAATTCCAACAGTGAAAAGATTGGATTTACTGCATCTTTGGTTAATCGGTAAGCATGTACTTCGAGGGGACACACGTTTTATGAGTTCATCAGAGCGAGTTCATTAAAGTATATGTACAACAGGCACAGAGATACGACATTGCGGCGATAGTTAGGGATTGGAGCTTGGTCGATAGAGCAGGACCTATTATGTTTGAGATTCTCTTTTGATCACAGTCTAAGAAAAACTAGTGGTAGATGCATCAGCACAGGTGTTGCATACTACATGCATGGGCGAATTGTGACCTGGTAAAGAATTGTGTCCTGGTAAAGAATTGTGACTTGGTAAAGAATTGTGTCCTGGTAAAGAATTGTGACTTGGTAAAGAATTGTGACCTGGTAAAGAATTGTGACCTGATAAATAATTGTGACTTTGTAAAGAATTGTGACCTGGTAAAGAATTGTGACCTGGTAAAGAATTGTGGCTTGGTAAAGAATTGTGACCTGGTAAAGAATTGTGACTTGGTAAAGAATTGTGACCTAGTAAAGAATTGTGACCTGGTAAAGAATTGTGACCTAGTAAAGAATTGTGACCTGATAAAGAATTGTGACTTGGTAAAGAATTGTGACCTGGCAAAGAATTGTGACCAGATAAAGAATTGTGACCTGGTAAATAATTGTGACCTGGTAAAGAATTGTGGCTTGGTAAAGAATTGTGACCTAGTAAAGAATTGTGACCTGGTAAAGAATTATGACTTGGTAAAGATATATATTTTTAAAGTCAGCTTATCACTACACATATACATTAGGTCGCTGGGAAATAGTGGGATACTTCTATCGATCCAATAAATATTTCACTGCTGATGTAATTCTCTATAAGAGCCAGGTACGTCCAAGGATGTAGTACTGTTGCAACATCTGGGCAGGAGCTGCTATAAATATCTTATCCTGCCTTGACAGAGTTCAGAATAGACTTCGTAGCCTAGTAGAGGATGCCCTTTTCTTTTTCCTGCAACCTCTTTCTCACAGAAGACACGTTGCGAGTCTGTCTCTGTGTTATCATTATTTTCAGTTATAATCTATGGCGCCCCCTCTCGCGTAACCTTCACGAGAAACACTCGTCTAGCTGAAAGCACTATTAATAATTCCCCCACTCTTTATCTGTGCCTAAACCTAAACGTAGATTCCACGAACAAAGCTTCTTTCTTAGAACTGCACACCAACGTTTGCCTGCTTTCCAGCTGACTGCATTACACTAAACGTAAACAAATGCTATGATGAGATGTTCCCTTAAGTAAACCAATTTACCAATTTTCTACTGCTAACAAATACTACAATATTGTCCCATTGACTACTGTGCACTCTTTAACCCTTATCCTCGAGTGACCTCTGGGCCTTGATAACTGTTGCCTCCTATGTAAAAAATATATTAGTTTTTCACGCAGGCAAATTTGTTTCAGCTACGAAAATCAGCAATTATGTACCAAAGTTCTTTTATCACTGAAAAACTGTGGCCCGACACGCGAAACATCTCATGCGCTTCGTTTTCGTTTGTATCGTTACGGATTGACTATCAGCTCAAATGAAAGAAACATCCTTAGACTAAATCGATAACACCGAATTAAGAGGCGCGCGACATACGAAATGAATATCTGTTGTGGTCAGTATGGGGTTAAGGTTAGTAGGAATGTAGAGGTACACTCTGAATTATGTTTGCACGAAGGATTTTGCTTAAATGTTTTTTTTTTTTTATTTATTCTGGTTTTCTTCTTATCTTCAATTGTGAACCCAGGTTCTCTTATCCCTAGAAAATGGATGCCTGAGACGCAACACATCTCATGCGCTTCGAAGCAGATAAATTCTCATCTTCTTTTCTCTTTTTACACAATTTCCAGCAGCACGGATGCGTGAAGCGCTTCTAGTCCTAAGTGGCGCCACGGCATACGAGATGTAGATGAGTATGGGGTTAGGGTTAGAGTTAAGGTTATTAGGAATATGGGGGTATACACTGAACGAGAAAAGATAAAATATCAAGACTTAAAGAATGATTTAAAAACATGGTCGGAGCAAAAAAAACAAACAAAAAAAAACAAATCTTAAGAAATACTTGAAAACAATCCCTGGAAAACCAAGGTGGCAGGAAATATAGATAGCAACCTTTAAGGGAACAGTGTCTATTCTTAAAAGAACCCTCTGATATAAATTCAAATCATAATGAAATCATTAGCTCCAGGACAGAGTTAGCTCCCTTGATCTCATAAAACTAATCAAAATAATAATTAAAAAAAAACCTTAAATGTGCTAGAAAGATTTTTTTCAAACTTTTTTTTCGTTTTAGTCTGATTCGCTTCTAAGATGATCGCATCTGGCTTTTAGGATAAAAAACAAACAAACAAACGAATTCTGATCGAAATAATCACGAAATATCGGAACCAGACGAAAGACAAATTAACAATCGTAATTTGATTAAATATAACGGATCAATATTTACTGAATTTGTTAGTATCGATCCGCCATCTTGTTTGGTCACACATTAACTGCTTCTCTTCGGAGACACATATAGAGCAATTTTTGTTTTTATATTAGGGTCACAACTCATCAAGACCAGAGCCTCTAGAGGATAAGGAAGAGTGAAACAGGAATCATTATTAACCGAAAGATGAGGAACACTATGCGAGTACAAGCATTGATCAATGGTATGAACTACGTTTGGTTGCTCCTAGAATTGTATGTAACAAGTTCATGTTAACATAAAATCTGATGACGACCAAGTTGCAATCAGTAGCAAGCAGTCCTGCAGCAATGTATTCCACATTCAACAAACACTTGCAAAAAATTTCTACATGAAGAAATAAAAGAAAATACTTTTTTTCGTTTTGGCAGACGAGTTTTTTTTTTTTTTTTTTTTTTTTACAAATGTATCCTAACTCATCGCTTGTTCCAAAAATTGGCGCTTGTGCTGGCAGTAACCAATTTTGAGATATATATAACTGGAGGAAAAACTCCTACCCAGGTATACGTCGATCACAACCCGATAGTTTTTCTGAACAGAATGAGGAACAAAAACAGGTGATTAAAAAACTGCTACCTCATCCTAGAAGAATACAATTTAGAGATAAATTACGTGAGAGGAAAGGAAAACTGTGTAGCGGACATCCTATCGAGATGCCAAGAAATCAACTCAGAAGAATCGGAAACTTCCAGGCAGGTCCAATGAAAACCAAATGCCCAGATATGTGAAAACTTATGTACAATCCAGGGACTGGATTTAAAAAGAAAAATGAAACATTTTTCTTTTCCGAAATGTGTTAGGGTGTAACGATAATTGTATATATGTACATATTAAAAAAACAAAAAAAACAAAAAAAACCCAGAAGAACTTAATTCAATAATGATGATGATGATCATATAAAATGATGATACCGATGATCACATAAAAGGAAGCGAAAGAATCACACGATTCGGAAAGAAAAATCATGCGATCAAAATGGACCAATAAGATGGGAGGAAAAATAAAAAAATAAAAATATTGGCGCCGAAATTCAACAACCAAAAATTTCCAACTTTGGAAGGCAGTTGCGGAAACATTTCCAAAGATGACGGACGTCAATATATATATATATATATATATATATATATATATATATATATATATATATATATATATATATATATATATATAACTATAGGATACAGTGCGATATATATATATATATATATATATATATATATATATATATATATATATATATATAACTATAGGATACAGTGTGATAAATTTGAGATTAACGTTTTCTCTTTTTCCCCTTCTTTTTTATTGTTGATATTCCATCAACGATAAAAATGAAGGGGAAAAAGAGAAAACGTTAATCTCAAATTAATCAAAGGGAAAAAAGAGAAAACGTTAATCTCAAATTTAACGTTAAAAGAAAAAACAAACAAACAAAAAAACAGGGTCCTCTACGAAGGTGAGTTGGAACTTTTGTCATTGATATAAACTGTTATCCCCGCCGGCTATCGCCAAAAAATAAAAATAAAATAAAAACACGTTATTTCGGCACTGCACTCATAAAGAAAGAAGAAAAAAATATATATACATATATATATATATCCAAGAGGATAGAGGACAAAAAAAAAAAAGAAGGGAGATTACAAATAAATACATAAAATAAATAAGGAGAGAGAAGAAAAAAAAATGATATAGGATTACTTCCCTTGGACTGATCTATAAACAGATTTTGTATTTTGTGAGACCAACCCATTCGGCAATCTAAGGGTCGATACGTATCTGAAAAAAAACAAACAAACAAAAAAAAATACAAAAAACAAAAACAAAAAACAAAAACAAAAACAAAAAAAACAAAAAAGCAAAACAGATTTGAAATAAGAAAAAGAGGGAAGGGGTGGAGGAGGTGAATTAACCCCCAAATGGAACTATGGGCAACTGGCTGGAACATTTTTCTTTCTCCCGTTTTTTATGTTTTCGTTTTTATACATCGTGAAAAAAAAAAGAGAGAAAGCTTTATATATGTACATATAATAATGTGTTTTCCCTTTCTTTTCTTCTTCCACGAGATCCGATCATGTTCGTTCATCTACAAATCCACCCTAAGCCTATAAGTATCATTTCAAGTCAAATAGATTGAATAGACATACTCCATTCAAGTAATCTTGCCTGACAGAGGAGGGAATAGCGAAATGATAATTGGCGCGATCTTCGATTAACTCTCTCCTAATTACCAAGTAGAAATCTAGGGGGAGGTCGTCACATCCTTGTTACTATTTTTATTCCACCCAAACGGATCAGAGGTTGTTGCAAAATTCATTGTTATGATGAGTCTCACCTAACCAATGAGACAACAGGGTGACGATTGGTAATTATGGCATTGAATGGACAGAATTTGATACTTTAAAAGGGCGGCTCAATAAGAATTTGTTTTCATCGGACTTGATAACGATCATGCTGTAGGCAGCTGCGCAGCAGCCCCGAGGTGTTGTGCTCCATAAACTCGAGGAATAAATTTAGCTTTACCGAGATTTATCTAACGAAAGATAACGCTTTCTATTCCTGAGGTTAAACGTCACAATCACACGTGTTCTTGCTAAAGTTTCAGTTTTTCAAAAGAAAATAACTAACAATTTGCTATCAAACGATTGTTTTTCTCATCCCAAACTTTGTATAGCTCGCGGTACTCTGCAAACTAGTTTAAGTAACTCAGTTTCACTAATGCTATCTTATTGGAATGAATCACACACACACACACACACACACACAAAAAAAATGTCACGAATCACAGAAAAGCATATTTAAGGACGTCACCGGTCTTTTGGCTAGGGGCAATGTGTAGTATCTGTCTTGACATTAAATTTCATCTTTTATATCATTGATCAGTGAAGAAGAAATCCTTTTAGACTGAGACAATTTTCATTTTATAGAAAGAGATTTTCCCACATTAAAAACCGAACCTGTGTCTAACTTCGTCCTTGTGAGGAGACAAGGGCACGTGGACATCAGTAAATGTCGTTAGAAATAGTTATAAAATTATGTTAGATGTTTACTAAGGTATTTCAATTGTGCACCGTTTTTAACATCGATTATGCAATGATGTAAAAGTTTAACCTGTCAGGTTGGTGCAAAAACGGTCTCCAGAGCTGCATCAAACGATGGGAGAAATGCATAATTATGGGCGGTTCCTATGTAGAGAAAGACTGTGGCAAGTTTCGTTGCTCTACTGCTATGGGAAGTGGGTCAGGGGCATTACTTATTGCACGCCTCTCGTAGTTAAAAAAAAAACCCTGACGTATCAATACTGGCCACACGCCCATCTTATGCTGGCATGCGCTTTTACGGTCTTCGCCACGTGGTGGCTATTTTTTCTCTGCTTTTCTTTCCCTTATCTTCCTCCGCTGTGACGTCAACTCGCGCATTGGCTTGGTTGTTTTTCTGATGCGGCTGCTGCTGCTAAATATTTGGCTCTGCTACATTTGTTGTATATTGGTTTATATTAGAGGGGATGATATATTAAAACGTGTCATGTGTTATCTAGTGGATGTAAGATATTGTTCTTTTAACAGAAAGATAATAAACGTATAAATCGTATGTATGTCGTATAGCCAGGAGGACATGATATTGACGTGTAAACCGAATAATGTTGCATCAGACTTATCACACGGGATATTTTTACAGTTCATATGTAAGAAGAATAATATATGCTTCATACCTTTTATTCTTGAAGAGTTCTTCTGTATCTTCCCGCTTCTCCGTGATGAACCATGAAATGATGAGCATCATCCAATTGAGACATCTATTCTTATTTGTGAAACCATAAAACAACTCTTTATATTTTATAATATAAATTTATTACAGTTGTCTCAAATGTTTTTTCACAGAATTTGCAGCTTGTCTACATTTTCTATACTTACAGCTCGCTCCCTAGCTGTCTGTCCACCCTTGTCTGTCCGCTCTGGTGGTCAATCCTCAACTCTCTGAATCTCTCCAAAACTAACTACATCACGTGTTCTCTTACGTCACCTAATTACATGTCTCAGACCAACCTAATCCACAGCTAGTTATTTGTTTATTCAAAACCCCAAAATAATGTTTACATATATTTTCTATTTTCACATTCCTTTTGCGATTCACACGTCAATCATTTCTTCCTCAATTTAATTGTTTATTCTTCTAATCATAATAACTGATCCAGCGACCATCCGTCGCTCAAATCAATTATTAAGAATATAATAACAATAATAATAATGTTTTGACCATTGACCCCGCTTGCCACAGTTAACAGATACTACGCTATGATCACAGCCTAAAGGGTCATAACATTACACATTAACTTCCAACTAAGGATAGACTCTATTAGGCATGCGTATGCAGTGTGATGACACATGGAAATAAAACCTAGCCAGTGACAAATGAGTACATGGATTGCATAGATAGAAATGATATGGGAAGGATACGACAGATTTGTAATGCGAGTTTTAAAGACAGGTTTAGATCTGATAACCTCAGAGGAAGATTAAATCTGAACAGTATAAAGAGATTTATGCAGAAGAGCAGACTTGAAAGAATGGATGAGAGTTCTTGGGTTATCTCGGCATTGTTTCCAGTCGTTTAGCACTTCTTACTACTGAACTCAAGCAGTGCCGATTCAGAAGAGGTGTGGTTTGTGATTGCGCAACCCTTATCTCACAATTACTTGCACGGCTACCCTTACAAGGAGTATCTATTGTCTCTTGAGACTTAATGGAGGTATCGACTCGAGATGTAGAACAGTTAAGGTAGCAAGTTCAAGTCACAGGGGAAGTGATAAGGAAGGATCTGAAAGAAAGAGGAATAAATAAAGACATGGGCAGAGATAGTTTAGTTTGGAAGTCGATTCTTAAAAGCCGTCCAACACA
This sequence comes from Euprymna scolopes, assembly GCF_053919585.1. Lineage (NCBI taxonomy): Eukaryota > Metazoa > Mollusca > Cephalopoda > Sepiida > Sepiolidae > Euprymna > Euprymna scolopes. Next base: position 9,838,235 of record NC_136511.1, on the reverse strand, counting down.
TGCCAGCATGTAAAACTGAATATGTTATTGATTTGAAGCTTAAAAATTTCTGTTAAAATGGTAAAGCAGTTATTAGTAATAGTACAAGAATTAAGAGTACAAGGTGGAACGATAAAATTCTCGTCCTAGAAAAAGCGACATGATTCTATTTCCGTTTGATGAAAACTGAGCTCTCTTGTTGCAAACCATCTACTAGTTGGCTAGTTGTGTATAAATTCCAAGAACGATAAGAGCTTTTTATCATGTATGAATGTGACATAATGCGAGATCAGAGATGCGGTGCTGTAAAACTCATGCTCTCTACTGATCCAAGTTATGACAACAGGACCATTGCCAGCACCCTCATAATGCATTGGTGGATTACCATGAAAAACAGGGACGTGCTCCGAGTGATGAAAACAAAGTTTCTTACCACAGTTATGGTCTTTAGTGTGATTTCAAGTGAGGGATACATCATACCACCTCACATCTTCGAAGTCGACATGAAAGTCAATACCAAAGTGTGTCAGGATGTGTTGAAGAGTGGTGATCCCGTGGTCCAATCCAGTGACCGCTGGCAGACTTGGTGTAGCAGCAGGACTCGGCGCTGCCTCACAGGTTCAACAAAGACTCAGGCTTGGCTTCAGAAGGAGTGCTACAACTTTGTACTCTTCCCTCAGTGGCCCCTCTCCTCCCCTGACCTCAATCCGCTGGACTACTTCATTTGGTCATACGTCAAGAACATCACCAACATGACTTCCCACAACAACAAAGCAAGCATGATCGCTGCCATCCCCCGAGTATTCGCCGAGCACCTTCTGGTCCTTGAGGAAAAATCATACTCTCTGTTGCGGACCCATATCGAGGTGGTGATTGAGGCTGAAGACAGCTACATTGAGTAGATGTCAGCTCTACTAGATAATCAAGTTACCTGAATTGATATTTTTAAAATAAAGCTGTAGTATTGTTTTCTTTAGGACGACACTTTTATCGTTCTACCCTGTCGATCGGCAAGTTCAGGAAACTTCTTCAATTAGATAAAAAGTAATATGGATCGTAAATAATCACATTTTCGCACATAAAAAAACAGCACACACTAGTATACAGTCCTCCGAAGGCCTCCTTAAATTATTATGGTGTGCAAGGGGATAAGTATAAGAAAGTCCTGTTCAACTCGATTATGCCCGGGAAAAATAAAATTTGTAATAATCAACGTTATTACTCATCAGACTTTTATTAAAATCATACTTTTGCTATGGGCTCTAAAAGCCGCCTAAATAACTTTACAGAATTATATTTGGTAAGTTAATTGCGCCGACTTCTCTACTGGTTTGAACTTAGTATTAAATACTACCATTACCGTTACTCACTTTCTAACCTTTCTACTAAGTTACATGGAGAAAAATCTTCTCTAAAGTCGATCTGAGTGACGTATACCTGCAAATTCCAGTCGAGGAAAATAGCTCGAAGTTGCTTTGTATTAACACATATAAGGGGTTGTTCAAATTCAAATGGTTGGGTTTTAGAGTCTATGTAGCGCCCGCAGTTTTTCAAGAAATTATGGATACTATATTGAGCACCTTTGATTTCGCAATTGCATCCCTAAGTAAGGCCAGAGAACAATATAAGGAACATGTACACAAGGTATTCTATCGATTATAGGATTTTGGTTTTAAAATAAAAGAAGGAAAATGCAATTTTTCAATAGAAGAAATAAAATATTTGGAGCACATCATCGACAAAAACGATACAAGACTGGATCCGGAAATCGCCACAGCTATAAAGGATATGTCGACTCCAAAAACTATTATAGAATTACCAAGTTTTTTTTTGGGGGGGGGAGTGAACCATTATCAGACATGCATTCTCAATCTTTACCACTTCCGAATATCACTCAACGAGCTACTAAAAAGAGCAGAGTGTGGAAATGGACACTTGAATTTTTAAAAAAGCTTTGACGTCAGACCCATTTCTCACTCACTATGACCAAAAATTAAATATAATAGTCGCTAGCGATGGGCGCTCGTCCGAAATAGGGGCCTATATCTTACATAATGTGTTAAACGGGAGTAAAACACCTATTGCACACGTGTCATAATTTCTGTTCCTGGTCGAAAAGCACTATTTTAAGAGCTCTCTTCACAGTTACACCGATATTTACACGGACGATGGTTTATACACTGCAAACAGACCATGAACCTCTATTGACCATATTTTGATCGAAAAAAACCCCTACCCATCTGCACATCGAATAGACGAGATGACTCACAATTCAGCTGAATTACAATTTCAAGATAGAGTACCTCTCCTCCAAGCAGATCTTCAGGAATTAGTAATCACTTCCTTACGTACCGATAGTGAAATTAAAAGAATGATGTCCAATACTACGAGAGATCTTCCGGTCACGCTGCATGAAATTAAACACCAAGCAGAAAAAAGACGAATTTATTAGTGCTACAAAACAGAAAGTCACACATGAAGAGCAGCAAATACAGAACGTTTTTCTATGCATGATTGCATCCTATGATGATGTTGGAAAACAAATTAATTGCAATTTTTTAAGGTAGTCATAGGTATATAGTTTATTATAGCGCTTCAAGAAAATATACCAATCAGTTCTAATAATCATATGTGAATTATTTCCTGTGTTAGCAGTTTGAGACAATTTCGCATCTTTTGTTAAATAGATTACTAGTACATTTAATTATAGATAATGGTTCTTCAAAGCATGATATATAATACCCATCTAATGATTTTACAAATTTTTGCATTTTTCAACTATGACCTATTTAATATTATGTAGAATATGTTCATCTTATGTTTCCACATATGCTTAGAATGTGAAGTAAAATAGGAAAGGTTCGAATTATCCAATTTTTTTCGTGTGTTATTTAGTTTTTATTAAATAATTCTTCCTGTAAGATCACAGTAAGTAGTGTTGATATTATTTACTTAAATATCATAATCGTTATAAGAATGATCTGATTTCCATTAATTTTTGATACATAATTGCTATTGTGATTATTATTACTACAGTTGGTATCCTTGTGTTAGAGTTAATACCAAGCACAATAATTATTATGTATGAGATTACTTTACAACTGAAAGTCTGTCTTATTTATTGTCCGGATACGTTATGTTATTTATTGCTTAAACTTTTAAAATATTATTTAGATATGATCTTATCATACCCTGTTAAGGGTTGATAAAGCTAATTTTGTCACATGAACTAGCTTTAATAGCTTTCTGCAAATAGAGGGCGAGTCACGGAAAACGGATGTTTTTCTTAAAGGAAAAAAAGTACTAAAATAACTAAAACAAAAAGGAGCATTCTAAAAACATCCGTTTCCCGTGACTCACCATTTCTGTTGGTGATTCAAGTTATATTTAATAGTTCTATAGAAGCATATAGAAATATTAGTCCACACATTTCTTTCAAGAATAAAAGAGTTGAATTAAATTATCTGTCGTCTCCGATTATTAAACATATTACGATTATCTGAAATGGAATTGATAAAGTCTATATCTGATGAGAAAAAACATACAGGGTTTAAAGTTTTTACTCCGTTGTAATAATCAAATAGATTCTTATTTATTGTTACACTCCAGTGTAATAATCGAATAAATTCTTAATTATTATTACACTCCGGTGTAATATTCAAATAGATTCTTATTTATTATTACACTCCGGTGTAATATTCAAATAGATTCTTATTTATTGTTACACTCCAGTGTAATAATCGAATAAATTCTTAATTATTATTACACTCCGGTGTAATATTCGAATAGATTCTTATTTATTAATACACTCCGGTGTAATAATCAAATAGATTCTTATTTCTTATTACACTCCGGTGTACTATTCAAATAGATTCTTATTTATTAATACACTCCGGTGTACTATTCAAATAGATTCTTATTTATTAATACACTCCAGTGTAATAATCAAATAGATTCTTATTTCTTATTACACTCATGTGTAATAATCAAATAGATTCTTTATTATTATTACCCTCCCGTGTGATAATAAAATCGATTCTTATTTATTGTTACACTCCGGGGTAATAATAAAATCGATTATTATTTATTGTTACACTCCAGTGTAATAATCAAATAGATTTTTATTTATTATTACACTCCAGTGTAATAATCAAATAGATTCTTGAAATGCACGTGCATTTGTAACGCTTGAGTTGAGATTTTCGTTTTACTATTAATCAGAATCATATTTTGCCCTTTTTACGCTGAAAACAAATCTTTAATAATTAACTAAAAAATATTCTTTCCATCAAAATATCAAAGATAACCGGCTTTTCTGTTTTTTTTTTCTTTTTTACGCGGAACATCTTTAACAACAATTGAAATAAAATATCCAACCAAAATAACCGATAACCCGACCACCACGCTCGTCCCGGTCGATGCGTTCAGTTCTATATATCACACACACACACACACACACACACACACACACACACACACACACACACACGCACGCACGCACGCACGCACGCACGCACGCCAATCGAATTCTCAATGTGAAAACACCTCCTTCTTGGCCAGAATATCTTATATAAAACAATTACTATTTGTCATTTTCGCAAAGTTATTGATCCAAACAGACATATATCAGCTCTAATATTTAGTAGTCGACATATTGCTAACGTAATCAGGGCTCGCAGGTATTATGGCAATTAGCTTGACCTGAGTGCTGAATCTCCCGGGACCAACCACATAGAGGAGGCACCGGGATTTCGCTCAAGCGACAGCGTTAGACATTGTTATGTGTTGTTTTTCGACGATTGGGCATAATATATGGAGATCGTTCCAAAAGTAAGGAATCAATTTTTCAATTAAAAAACTAAAATGTTGAAGGGTTAAGAAGACGGGAGTGGTGCCATTAAAACGAGCGAGCTTTTGTGCTTTAGAATTTATTTTTCTTCACAGTCAACACCCTTCTCGATGCACTTTTGGCAGCCTCTTGTTCGATCGTAAAAGTCCAGAAAGCGTTTTGTCACTCGGATCCCGGTCGCCACTCTGAAATAGATGAACCCATCTCCTAATTGTACTGACATTAACTACAACGTTCAATAGGCGGCGAAGAATGATGATCGGTTCAATTTTTTCTGCACGGAGGAAGTTCAATGACGTATATTTGCAATAGAGCGATGAAACTTCATAATTGCATGTTCAGATGAAAAGTCATAAATGCATGTTCAGTCATAATAACAATGCAATTTGCAACCCTCCTCTGATCTATTCGGGCGGAATAAAAAGTATGAGACATTACTTTTTGACTGCCCCTCGTATAAAGTATTAACTATTGTATAAAGTGTATAATCTATTGAATTTTATCTATCAATCTATCTATCTATCTATCTATCTATCTATCTCTACCCTTTTTCTTTCGCTTTCTCTCTTTCATTCTTTCTCTCTCTTTATATATATATATATATATATATATATATATATATATATATACTTGTTTATTGTTATATAAACATGCTCACATCCCGCTGCTACAAATAGCCACTTGTTTCAATCAAACAACAGATATCATCAGACAGCGACTTGACTATTCAAAAGTTCAATGAATAAACTAATTAAACGATTATTCATTGAACTTTTGAATAGTCAAGTCGCTGCCTGATGATATCTGTTGTTTGATTGAAACAAGTGGCTATTTGTAGCAGCGGGATGTGAGCATGTTTATATAACAATAAACAAGTATTATCAGCTCTTTTTATTGAGCACTATCTAACAACCTCGTTAAATTCATTAGTCCATTACTTTTGAATAAAAAACCCGAGTATATATATATATATATATATATATATATATATATATATATATATATATATATATATATATATATATATATATATATATTATGTATATAGAAAAATACAATTCATTGTTTAAGACGTCATCTGTTTTCAAGTAATTATAAAATAATAATAATTTGTTTTTACCCTCGCTTTTACATTTATTACCCCTTCCTTTTATTTTATTTATTCCCCCATTCCATTTTTTTGTTCTTATCTCTCTTTCTCATTTTCTTTTTTTCAAATTTTTGACGCCATTCGCGGGTCTCAAAGGAAATAAATTTACTTCGCTTCCTGGTTGATCGTACGATAAATGTTGGATAAAGAACCCCATATCTCTTTCTATTTTGGTGTATCTTTTATTATAAGTATTTGTGGTGATTACGAGTGGCTTCAGATCTCTGTAGACAAATGGCCAGTACAGCGCTGATAGAATATGTAATTATCTCGAGATGAAAACGATGTTCTTTTTACACATTTAAACAAGGCATATTGCCACTTAGAAGGCTACTATGTGAGGAGATGAGCGAGTCGTGTGTTCACATTATATTTAAACTTTTTCATGTTAATACTGTCAGGAACGCATAAGACAGGGGGGATTCCAAAGTCTATCAGTACGAAGGAAGTACGAAGGAAGACGCTATCAGTAAAAAGCTTTCCGGCATCTAAAAATCTCAACAGTAAAGATTTTGCTACTAGGCGGGTTTCTCGGATGTATATAATGAATTCATCAAAAATGTTTAAAAAATGTCCCGAAACTAAAGAATACATATGCTGTTATTTTTTTAGTACTTGTGTTACCCATCGTGGACAATCAGACAAGAGAAATGATATAATTGATATTACAAGACGAAAAAATTGTCGCCCTAGAAAAGACGACATGATTCTATTTCCGTTTGATGAAAACCGGTTTTCTTTTTTTGTTGAAGACCATCTACTAGTTGGATAGTTGTGTACAAATCTCAAGAGGGATAGAAGCCTTCTATCATGTCTGAAAGTGACACAATGTTCAACGAGCGAGATCGGAGATGCGCCGCGGTGCAACATTGCCAGCACCCTCAAAATGCATGCCTCGATTGCCACGAATAACAGGGACGTGCACAGGGAGATGAAAACAAAGTTTGTGACCACGGTCATTGTCTTTGGTGTAGTTTCAAGTGACCTCACATCTTCGAAGTCGGCTTACAAATCAACATCAAAAGGTACCTGGATGCGCTGAAGAGTGTGATGATACCCTGACGCAATCAAGTGGCCGCTGGCAGACCCTGGGTGTGGCAGCAGGATTCGGCGCCAGTCCACAAGTCCAAAGAGACCGAGACTTGACTTCAGAAGGAGTGCTACAACATTGTACCCTTCTCTAACTTTCCCTCCTTATCCCCCAAACCCGCTGGACTACTTTGTTTGGTCGCTTAGTCATACGTTGAGAACATTACCAACTTGGCCTCTCACAGCACCAAAGCCAGCCTGATCACCGCCATTCACCAAGTATTCGCCGAGCTCCCGACGGGACCAGTGGAAAAGGCATGCTTCCAGTTCCGGACCCATATCGAGCCGGTTATTGAGGCTAAAGGCGGCTACATTAAATAGATATCAGTTCGACTACATAATCAAGTTATATGAATTGATTTTTTCAATAAAGTTTTAAAATGAAGCTGCAGTGTTATTTTCTTTGGGGCGACACTTTTATCGTTCCACCCGGTAGATTGAATCCGAATCAGTGAGGCGGTGACTTTTCCGAAGTGTGATGGAGTAATGATTGATATTTTTTAGGAGTTCAATTGAATTTATATTAGGGATTTTGTTTCTGTTGTGTCACAGTTTTGTGGGAGAAATTGTTGAACGTAATTGCAATGTTAAAATTTCTGTTTTTCTTAGCTCCTTAAAGTAAGTGGTTTCATGCCTTGTATGGAGCGATTTCCACAAAAATATAAAATCACCTTTACAAACAAATTTTCTTTACACCAAATGGACACCCTTTTTTCTTTCTCTTTTTTTTCAGTGATTCCATGGCGTTGGGAAAATGTAGTTTACCAACAGATTTACGTTTAACAATTGCTCAGGCGAAATGTTATCGCAGATTCACAGCAGACACCCCCTAGAGTTCAAGGCTTCAAGGGGGTTGTTTGGGAAATGGCAGACGGACTGGCATTCATTCGGTGGTTCGTAATAGGGAAACTGCTATCTCGGCCAGAACAGCTGCTAAAGCCTTCGTTTAAAAAATTGATGAGTTGAATCTGCACGAAGACTAAATTCGACAGCAAGTTTTTTAACTGATAAAACGGGTCTTTTTTGGAGAAAAAAAATTATCGTCGGAGCTATATCACGGAAGAATAGAAAAAGCTGCCTGGGCATAATCTTGTAACATCCACAAAAGTACAACTAAATAAATAAATGAAGCTGTTTTTGAAACTTTGTTATTTTGTGGCAGAGTATTATAAGTCACAAAAGTTCAAATTGTAGGAACTACTTTACGATGTAAAAATACGTAAAGGTGTTTTCGTATTCAAACTAAAACTATTAGATTTGCATTAGTTTTGCTTACCCCGACTCTCTCTACTTGGCGTTCTTCTCAACACTGGCTAGCTGGTATTTAGTAAAAGAAGTGTTCTCGGAGACAAAATATTTCCAGTAAAATCTATATATTAATACGATAGCGTGTGTTATTTTCTGTGTCACACTTACATCCGGGTCGTTTCATTGTTATGTACTTCCATTTCTTGTCATAAATAATTTTACCAAGAATTCTTCATAAGTTTTGGTATCGGTTTCGATTATAGCTGACGGCACATTTTTTATGAATAATTTTACACAGAATTCCTCATAAGTTTTGGTTTCGGTTTCGATTATAGCTAACGGTACTCCAATAATCTATTTTTTAAAAAAATAATTTGATCAAGACTTCTTCATAAGTCTTGGTTTCGGTTTGGATTTTAGCTGATGGCAACTTAGTAAACTATTATATATATATATATATATATATATATATATATATATATATATATATATATATATATATATATATATATATTGGACATCGCTTCACTGAAAAGGTAAGAGTCCGCATTTTCGAATTATTTAAAAAAAAAACTATTAACAATCGCCGCGAACTTTTACCAGTATATATATATATATATATATATATATATATATATATATATATATATATATATATATATATATATATATATATATATATATATATATAATAATTACGATGAAGAGAGAGAGCTTGGATTCATATTCTTCTTCATTTGTCGTCGTCTTTTTTTTTTTTCGATTTCTTCCTTCAGATGCACTAATAATTAGTGATGGGACGATTCTAATATATTTCACGATTCCTATACAATTACGGATTTCGTACTAAATTCCCAATTTCAGTACAATTACTGATCCCGATTCCGACCCTTTATAAATCCCTAAATATTTAATGTGTACGTGTACAATCATGGGGTACACCGGTTTTCGTCAGATCACCAAAGTTAAGGTTCCTTGAGCTTGGTCAGTACCATATATGTGACCATTTGGGAATGCTAGGCGCTGTATGTAATTTATTGGAAGGTTGGGCGTGGGGCCAGCATTCTCATCCTGTTAAAAAGAACTCCTCGCTATAAAGGCATCTACAAAGTTGTGGATGGCTTATGCCCCTCAAAGGGGCTCAAGGCTATGGATGGTTTTTAAATATTTAATATAAAGTTGTTATTTTTTCCCTGATTACAGTAAAAACACACTTGTAGTGAAATGATCATCTATAGATTTTAGTTTTACTGGTAGTTTAACATCCTGAAATACCTATTATATTATTATTACAATCAGTGGAAGGTTTTGCTTTAAACAAAATAAATAAAAAAATGATTACAGGAATCGCTCTTGGCATTGGGAAATAGGTACAACTTTTTCCAATTCCAATACCGATTCCAATACCCCCGAAAGTTCCGATTTTCCGATTCTCGATTCTAATCAATCCAATCATCGTAACATTACCAATAATGCTTTATAACATTGATAACTATTGATTGTCCCCCACAAGAAAATAGATGAACAAAATACTTTGTGCATTCTAAAATACGGAAGCCAAAACCTTGACTGCTGATGTTTGCGCCTTTAATCGATTTGGACGGTTTTCATCTGCTGCCATCAACTTAGATGACTGACGATTTTACTCTAGCATGATTTCGTTTTTTCAAGTATCCGAGTTTGTGGATTTTTTTTTTATCCAGAACAACTGCCGAATTGGGGGAGGGGGGGGTCAGAGTATTCATCATTTGTATCTATATGATCGTGTTTAAAGTCAGCGAGCCATTTCTTCACCGCGTAGAGTTCGAATAACCATTATCAAGTCATTGCTTTTCTTAAATAGTATTTCTCCTTACCAGAAAGCAATACTTTATTAGGATTTAAAACAGCAGCTACACTTAAATAGCTGTGATTTGTAAAGTACTAATCCGAGCTTAAATCTTAAATCGTTCCGTTTTTAGTGTTACCATCTACATGCCAGACCGGGAATTTATTGAGTGACGTGTTATAAAGGGATAACATCTCCTATCGGCTACGAGCATGCGCAGTATATAACAACTTTGGTAGTAGGTAACCCGATCGAGAAAAGGGGCTCGGCCTGGTTTCAATTTCTGATTTCTCCATATAAAACTTTCAAATATGATGTAAGAGAGTACAGGATGAAAAAAAGAATCGTAGATAAAAATAAATATGAAACATTAATATCCGTCTTTTCTTTTATTCTTCCATGCTATGGACGTGGCGTCGATATCTTTTAGGGAATGGAGTTACTGCTTTTCGGACACTCCCTAATAAAATAAATATTTTAACACAAGCTACTGAATAAACGAACAAACGACTTCGTAAAACTTGCAAGGGAAAGGTTTATTGAAGTAAGGCAAGACGCCATTTAGATATAGCTGGGGTAGAACTCGTCTGCCTTTGCCCGGTAGTTATTCCCAAGTGGGGACCGTTGATACCGATGTAGGCAGAGAGAGAGAGAGAGAGAGAGAGAGAGAGAGAGAGAGGAAACAGGTCCGCTCTCCTAGACGTCTCGCTGGAAAAGGCTAAGTTTTTCTTGTCTGGGACGGAAGCAGTTATAGTTCCCTAAGGGGGTAAGGAAGATCCCTGCGCTATGCCTCTGATTGGTCAGTATGTGCCATGCCGCACAGTCAGGGGAGGCACTGACGCACAAGAAAAGAGTTCTATTTGTTTCTGCTACAATCTCCTATCCCTTTATTTCTTCTTAGCTTGAACCAAGTTTAACAAAGATAGACAGAAGAAAACGAAGTTAGAATATTTTCGTAATGCCGTGTACGTGTAATACTTTTAATCAATACGGATGAGTTTAGGGTACGTTGAGATACACACCGAGTGTCCGGGATTCGGTGTTTGAAATTAAATTATATTTCGGAAGGTGTCTCTGACATTCAAGGTCTTCTCACGTAGAAAAAGTAACCCAAAGACACACACGAAAAAAAAAAAAAAAAAAAAAAGACAAAAAAATCGAACTTTGCTGAACGTTGGCAAAAAAAAAAAAAAAAACAGAAAAAAACTAATTCTATTTTATTTTTATTTTATATTTTATCGCGCTAAACCAATTTTCATCAAAAGCACAGAGGGCGTCGAAAAAAACAAAATTAGTTCATTAATAATTATCGGAAGCAACCCAAGAAGGATGATTACTCACCCCAGGGCCAAAGAACGGAATCTTCAAAGAAAGTGGTGATTTAATTCCGGAAAAGAAAATCGTACAAAAAGAAAATAATCGAGTCTAAAAATATAACAGGACAACTGAGCTATAAATTAGCAGGCAATATGGAGGGGAGATTAAAACAGGCTCGAGATAACGCAAATACAAAAATTTAGTTATCTCCCCTGACATATCTGCCTTTTTATTATATTACCCGGTGCTTGTTCTTAACTCCCCTCCTAAGTACAAACAAAAATAAAGAACAATCGGTGTTTCTATATTATATAAACGGAAAAATATTAAAATTCAAGTAAAACAAATGATCATTACGTAATTGTCATGTCGAAAATATTAACAAATTCACAAATTACGGAAAACGATGAGGTAAAAAAATATTCATTAATGATAGGCATGAATGAAAAATGTAAGAAAAACAAAGTTGTTTTTTTTTAAGACAAAATAAATCTATTAAAATTCATTATTCTTGAGCAACTTTTCGGGTCAAGATCAAAGTGTAGTATCTGTTCTTCAGATCTACACTTCAATTTCTTGTTTTCTGTCAGTGCAGGAGAAATCCTTCACGACTGAGACAATTTTTATTTTTGTTCCTTTTCTCCACATTAAAAAACGACCCTGGTGTCTAATTCTGTCCCGTGTGGAGGCATTGTAAATAGGAACTTTTTTTTATCAGAAATATAAAAACCTGAATTTAAAAAAAAACGGATTTTGAATCAATTAATTTTTTTTTGTCTACATAAGATTTGGGATGATTTCAGCGTATCAGAGCCTAATTGACCGACTTTTTATTTCAACTGAAAGTGCTCAACGAGTTTCTTAAAGAGGCTGACATAATATATATATATATATATATATATATATATTATAATTATTTTTTACTATAATAATTAAATACCTACAGACACAAGTGTTTCATCCTTTCGGGATTCTTCAGGGAGGGTGTCACGATTAACACCAGCCGAACGATTCGAACCCCGCAACACGAGACATCTCTGGCTCGATTAGCGGAGACCGTATCCATTCGGCTACTATATATATAGTGGCATCGGTTGAAATGAATGGCTCTCGTCTTGGAGAGGCTTCATGTCTTGACAAGCTTCTGGGCTTGACCTTTACTCTTGACCTGAAATGGAACACGTATACCAAATCCATTGCCAAGGTCGCTGGAATAATGGTGGGATCCTTCTACCGCTCCCGTAGATATCTCAATCCTGATGTAATTCTCCACCTATATAAAAGCCTGGTACGGCCAAAGATGGAGTACTGTTGCCACATCTGGGCAGGAGCTGCTAGAAAGCAGCTTATCCTGGCTTGACAGAGTTAAAAACAAAACTTTGTAGCTTAGTGGAGAATGCCCTTTTCTCTTCCCTGCAACCTATTTCTCACAGAAGAGACGTTGCGAGCCTGTCTCTACTTTATCGTTATTTTCATGGCAATAATTTCCCACACTCTTTATCTGTGTCTAAACCTAAATGTAGATTCAATGAACAAAGCTTCTTTCTTAGAACTGCACCCTTGTGGAACTCTCTTCTGATTGCTTGCTTTCCAGCTGACTACAATCTGATTGTCTTCAAGTCCAACGTAAACAAGTTCTTGATGAACCGTCCCCCTAAGTAATCCAATTTACAAAATTCCCACTACTTATGTTTACTACGCTATAACCACAATGACTAATGTATACTCATTAATCCTATCCTCGAGTGACTTCCGGCCTTGAGAAGTGGTGATTCTTGTGTAAAACAAACAAATAAAAAAAACAAACAGAAAACACAAAAACGTATATTGGTTGAGTGGGACTCCGCTCAAATGGAAGGACAAAATAAGGCTACAACCCATTTCCACTGAGTCTCAGATCCAAACTACTCAATAGCAGTAACTCTGACATCAGGAGCAGTCCATTGTCAGAATCTGTAGGGGTGCTACTCCAACAGTAATATAAGGATTTCGCCTCCTTTTACAATTTCTTTTTTCAGTAATATTTATTGTTTTTTACCTAATCGTTTTTCGTAATTTTGGGATGTGTTACTATTTGAGAATTAACATTACTTAGGTACCATTTGTTTAACTTAAATTCCATTTTTAGTTTCGTTTGTATAATATAGAAGCGACGAAAGAAAATAGCGTACACCAAATACCACGTAAATCCATCAAATAGTCTTATTTTTATAAATTAATGGGAATTCGTAACATTACGATAATGTACAAATCTGATTTTTAACTCTAAATAGCGATGATAAGAGGGGAGGTTAGCCAGTTATGATTTTCAGAATGGGGTCGCGAGATCGTCAATCGTCGTTTAGCCATAAGATTTGACTTTCGTTTTAGATAAAACTAATTGTCAATTTGTGTGATTTTTGGTGTATGCTATTTTCTTCGATCACGGGTACGTACGTCATAAGGATTTGTATTTATTCTCTTTTTACCAGGCTTAGTTATGAACAAGCATCTATTACTCATATGAGGGGCAGGTGTGGTTCCTGCTAACATGGCACATACTTGCAACATTGCAAATCCTTTTTAGTGCCGTTGTTGCATAATTGTTACCGTTTAATATGTTACTACAACGTTGCAATTGATTATTATATTGAACTCTAACCCTAACCCTAATCTTTAATCACTTGTCCATTAAACGTCAGATTTTCACTTACTGCTGCATGTGTCATGACCGGGAATAAGTTTTACATGATTCGTAATTGTATTAAGCTCCCAACATTTGAAAGCTGTCATTTAGAACTGTATTTTATTTAGTATTTTATCCATTACGCCACAAGAATAATGGAAATGATGCAAACAATTTTAGGCACTCATTTTGTCGTTGAACTCATGTTCTTGCTTGTCTGTGGATATAAAACCGCTTGAGCCAATGTTGATTTTAAAACCGACTTCGAAATCTAGTGGGTGGCACTTTTTCCTCCCTGCTACCTCTTTGTTACAGAAAATACATTTCCTGATCTATCATTCGTTCTATGACTGGTGCTCAACTGAATTTCAATCTTTGCCCCCACCTATATAACGTTCACAACGAAAACTCGCCTAGCTACAACCACTGAAAATAGTTAACCTTTCTCTCTCCGACTAAAACTAAACGAAAAGTCCATGAGTAAAGTTTCTTTCTGAAAACTGCTCGAACTTCCCTAATCAGGACTTCTTTTCAAGAATTCTGATATTTGGAATACTACAGCATGGAACTCATTCCTTGCTGATTATAACATAGTATTCTTCATATCTAATCTCAATTCATACTTGTCTATCTATATAATTATATTTGGTTTGTTATGCGTTAGTCGCAAATAACATATTTTTAGTTTGTCCTTAGAAATTTTCTTTTTCTTTTTCTTTATTTACCTCCCCTTCCTTTCCCCCCTCTAATTGGTGTATTTTCTTCTCTCTTTCTCCTCTTCTTTTCTTCTCCTCTCTCGGTGAATCTGGTGCTGTGTCTCGCGATTTTCGATAAACGGAAGAAGAAAAAAAAAAAAAACACAACAGACTGGCAGAAGAAAAGGAAAACGCCAGAGCGGTGTTGCGACTTTGGAATTACGACAGAGTAGATTTGCGGCCTCTGCTTTACACCAGAGCGGTGTTGCGACTTTGGAATTACAACAGAGTAGATTTTCGGCCTCTGCTTTGCACCAGAGCGGTGTTGCAACTTTAGAATTACGACAGAGTAGATTTGCGGCCTCTGCTTTACACCAGAGCGGTGTTGCGACTTTGGAATTACGACAGAGTAGATTTGCGGCCTCTGCTTTACACCAGAGCGGTGTTGCGACCTTGGAATTACGACAGAGTAGATTTGCGGCCTCTGCTTTACACCAGAGCGGTGTTGCGACCTTGGAATTACGACAGAGTAAATTTGCGGCCTCTGCTTTACACCAGAGCGGTGTTGCGACTTTGGAATTACGACAGAGTAGATTTGCGGCCTCTGCTTTACACCAGAGCGGTGTTGTGACCTTGGAATTACGACAGAGTAGATTTGCGGCCACTGCTTTACACCAGAGTGGTGTTGCAACTTTGGAATTACGACAGAGTAGATTTGCGGCCTCTGCTTTACACCAGAGCGGTGTTGCGACTTTGGAATTACGACAGAGTAGATTTGCGGCCTCTGCTTTACACCAGAGCGGTGTTGCGACCTTGGAATTACGACAGAGTAAATTTGCGGCCTCTGCTTTACACCAGAGCGGTGTTGCGACTTTGGAATTACGACAGAGTAGATTTGCGGCCTCTGCTTTACACCAGAGCGGTGTTGTGACCTTGGAATTACGACAGAGTAGATTTGCGGCCTCTGCTTTACACCAGAGCGGTGTTGCGACCTTGGAATTACGACAGAGTAGATTTGCGGCCTCTGCTTTACACCAGAGCGGTGTTGCGACCTTGGAATTACGACAGAGTAAATTTGCGGCCTCTGCTTTACACCAGAGCGGTGTTGCGACTTTGGAATTACGACAGAGTAGATTTGCGGCCTCTGCTTTACACCAGAGCGGTGTTGCGACTTTGGAATTACGACAGAGTAGATTTGCGGCCTCTGCTTTACACCAGAGCGGTGTTGCGACTTTGGAATTACGACAGAGTAGATTTGCGGCCTCTGCTTTACACCAGAGCGGTGTTGCGACTTTGGAATTACGACAGAGTAGATTTGCGGCCTCTGCTTTACACCAGAGCGGTGTTGCGACTTTGGAATTACGACAGAGTAGATTTGCGGCCTCTGCTTTACACCAGAGCGGTGTTGCGACCTTGGAATTACGACAGAGTAAATTTGCGGCCTCTGCTTTACACCAGAGCGGTGTTGCGACCTTGGAATTACGACAGAGTAGATTTGCGGCCTCTGCTTTACACCAGAGTGGTGTTGCGACTTTGGAATTACGACAGAGTAGATTTGCGGCCTCTGCTTTACACCAGAGCGGTGTTGTGACCTTGGAATTACGACAGAGTAGATTTGCGGCCTCTGCTTTACACCAGAGCGGTGTTGCGACCTTGGAATTACGACAGAGTAGATTTGCGGCCTCTGCTTTACACCAGAGTGGTGTTGCGACTTTGGAATTACGACAGAGTAGATTTGCGGCCTCTGCTTTACACCAGAGCGGTGTTGCGACTTTCGAACGAAAACACCAGAGTGGTGTTGCGACCTTGGAATTACGACAGAGTAGTTTTGCGGCCTCTGCTTTACACCAGGACGGTGTTGCGACCTTCGAACGAAAACACCAGAGTGGTGTTGCGACTTTGGAATTACGACAGAGTAGATTTGCGGCCTCTGCTTTGCACCAGAGCGGTGTTGCGACCGTCGAACGAAAACGCCAGAGCGATGTTGCGACCGTCGAACGAAAACGCCAGAGCGGTGTTGCGACCTTCGAACGAAAACGCCAGAGCGGTGTTGCGACATTCGAACGAAAACGCCAGAGCGGTGTTGCGACCTTCGAACTAAAGCACCAGAACGGTTTTGCGAACTATGATATGCCAAAAGGGGAAAAAAAAAAGCAAGTAAAAAGTATATTTGTTATAAGTGTTCTTTAAGAACCGCCAGAGGGGCTGATTTGGCAGCCCAGCCGAACTATACATTTCCTTACTTGCCTATTTTTCTTTCTGATAAAATTTATACCGGTTTACCTTGGCCTTTTTTTTGTGATTAAATTTCTTTAGAACACTTAGTCTCGTGCAACGGGATAAAATTCGTTGAACGTGACGATAAAATCCCCGTTATTTGAAGTTACGAATAGAATTTACTTTGCTTTGTCACCATTGAGTTAAAAAATATTTTCTTTTTGGTTTTCGCGTTTTTGTTTAAAATATCATTCTCTTTGGTCCATCATACTTCGGTTTAAAATTTCCATCTTTTTTATATGTAGTCTAACGATATTCGCATGGTAAGTACTCAACAGAGCTTCAATCTTCATCTCCCTTCTCCACTGTAAAACATCCACAAGTAGAACATGTTTTGTATGTATAGTGTTTAAAATGTAATTTTCTTTATTTTTGGATTTTTTAGATAAGGATTGATGATTTGGATTATTTGGATTATTCGGACTACTGTTCTCATCTTGAGTGTTCTTCTAACAACGTTTCTGCCGACGTAATCAATGAACACCTTCAGATGTATCTTGTTGAAATCAATCATTATTTTGTCAAACTCGGGAATCTGTACGAAATTTCGAACGGAACACTTTATTTAATCCACGAGGCCAGCATGCTCTTGTTCTGTCAGCCATGACCAGGAATAAGTTTTAAAGGATTCGTAATTGTATTATTAGTATTACTCCCACTAGGGATTAAGCTTCCAACATTTGAAAGCTGTCATTTAGAACTGCATTTTATTTAGTATTTTATCCATTACGCCACAAGAATAATGGAAATGATGCAAACAATTTTATTTAATCCGTCAAACTTTAGGATAGACTATTATCTTCTTTGGTCTGTCATACTTCAGTTTAAAATAATATTTTCGTCATTGTGTCATGCTTAAGTTTCTAATATCACTTATTTTAATATCTCACTCCTTTAGTCTGTCACACCTAAAATAGTATATTTTAGTCTGTTACACTTCAGCATTTCCTTTGTTCTGTTGTAACAGAGCGCGGATGCGCGTATGGCAGCTGTATGCAAATGACCGAGCTGTGTGCGAGGTAACGTCACGGCAAGGAAGACGGAAAAAAGATTTTAAAAAAGAAGAACGTGTGCGCAGACCGATGATCACGTTAGAGAGAAAGAGAGAGAGAGAGAGAGAGAGAGAGAGAGAGAGAGAGAGAGAGAGAGAGAGAATTTACACACATAGGCCGAAGCGACAGTTTTGAACAAGAGACAAGGCGTTATTTTGGAAAGTACCTGTAAATAAATGTTCTGTTGTTCAACTGCAAAGAAAATGAGAATCGAGTTTTTTTCTTGTCTTCGTTTCCTTGCGACCGTGTCTACATGTTACCACGTGTGTAGCGTTACACTGTAATGCGTCAGTTGTAAATAATATATCGATAATTTTCTTTGGTCTGTGACACTTTAGTTTAAAATGTCATTTTCTTTGTCTGTCACTCTTCAATTTGAAACAGCACTTCATTTGGTCTGTCACGTTTCAGTTAAAAATATGATTTCACCGTTAAATATTATTGAACATTATATGTCCTTGTTTTCTCATGCGCCCAGATGAAAATAACTTTTCGTGCGGCGGTTCAATCCGAATCATTACGCTGTTGACACGTGAACTGCGGTTTGTCGTCAATCCGAACAAGTTGCTAATCTTCTGCTTCTCAGTCCGTTCACGTATCTCAGCTCATTTGACTGCCTGTCAACGAACTCGGCTTCGATAGTGACACAAGATAAAATCCCTAATTATAAAGGCAGAATCACGATCACAAACATCGAAAAGGATTCTTTCAATTAATCCGGAGGGTTGTATTGCTTCCCTGGCGCACAGAGATGAGAGAGAGAGAGAGAGAGAGAGAGAGAGAGAGAGAGAGAGAGAGAGAGAGAGAGAGAGAGGAACTTATTCGACTTCTGATCTAAATTCTCTGATACAATAATTGGAACTCTCCTTAACATGTGGCTTCACGGGGAAAAATCGGCAAAAGGCGCATCTGACTTTTACACGTGTCTTTAATTGGCTATTCGTTCCTTTCTTACCGATGACTCCATTTGTATTTTGCGTATTCCTATTAAACCACACATATTCTTTCATAATAATACCTATTAAACCACACATATTCTTTCATAATAATACCTATTAAACCACACATATTCTTTCATAATAATACCTATTAAACCACACATATTCTTTCATAATAATACCTATTAAACCACACATATTCTTTCATAATAATACCTATTAAACTACACATATTCTTTCATAATAATACCTATTAAACCACACATATTCTTTCATAATAATACCTATTAAACCACACATATTCTTTCATAATAATTCCTATTAAACCACACATATTCTTTCATAATAATACCTATTAAACCACACATATTCTTTCATAATAATACCTATTAAACCACACATATTCTTTCATAATAATTCCTATTAAACCACACATATTCTTTCATAATAATTCCTATTAAACCACACATATTCTTTCATAATAATACCTATTAAACCACACATATTCTTTCATAATAATTCCTATTAAACCACACATATTCTTTCATAATAATACCTATTAAACCACACATATTCTTTCATAATAATACCTATTAAACCACACATATTCTTTCATAATAATTCCTATTAAACCACACATATTCTTTCATAATAATACCTATTAAACCACACATATTCTTTCATAATAATACCTATTAAACCACACATATTCTTTCATAATAATACCTATTAAACCACACATATTCTTTCATAATAATTCCTATTAAACCACACATATTCTTTCATAATAATACCTATTAAACCACACATATTCTTTCATAATAATACCTATTAAACCACACATATTCTTTCATAATAATACCTATTAAACCACACATATTCTTTCATAATAATTCCTATTAAACCACACATATTCTTTCATAATAATTCCGATTAAACCACACATATTCTTTCATAATAATTCCTATTAAACCACACATATTCTTTCATAATAATACCTATTAAACCACACATATTCTTTCATAATAATACCTATTAAACCACACATATTCTTTCATAATAATACCTATTAAACCACACATATTCTTTCATAATAATACCTATTAAACCACACATATTCTTTCATAATAATACCTATTAAACCACACATATTCTTTCATAATAATACCTATTTAACCACACATATTCTTTCATAATAATACCTATTAAACCACACATATTCTTTCATAATAATACCTATTAAACCACACATATTCTTTCATAATAATACCTATTAAACCACACATATTCTTTCATAATAATACCTATTAAACCACACATATTCTTTCATAATAATACCTATTAAACCACACCTATTCTTTCATAATAATACCTATTAAACCACACATATTCTTTCATAATAATACCTATTAAACCACACATATTCTTTCATAATATTACCTATTAAACCACACATATTCTTTCATAATAATACCTATTAAACCACACATATTCTTTCATAATAATACCTATTAAACCACACATATTCTTTCATAATAATACCTATTAAACCACACATATTCTTTCATAATAATACCTATTAAACCACACATATTCTTTCATAATAATACCTATAAAACTACACATATTCTTTCATAATAATTCCTATTAAACCACCCATATTCTTTCATAATAATACCTATTAAACCACACATATTCTTTCATAATAATACCTATTAAACCACACATATTCTTTCATAATAATTCCTATTAAACCACGCATATTCTTTCATAATAATTCCTATTAAACCACACATATTCTTTCATAATAATACCTATTAAACCACACATATTCTTTCATAATAATTCCTATTAAACCACACATATTCTTTCATAATAATACCTATTAAACCACACATATTCTTTCATAATAATACCTATTAAACCACACATATTCTTTCATAATAATTCCTATTAAACCACACATATTCTTTCATAATAATACCTATTAAACCACACATATTCTTTCATAATAATACCTATTAAACCACACATATTCTTTCATAATAATACCTATTAAACCACACATATTCTTTCATAATAATTCCTATTAAACCACACATATTCTTTCATAATAATACCTATTAAACCACACATATTCTTTCATAATAATACCTATTAAACCACACATATTCTTTCATAATAATACCTATTAAACCACACATATTCTTTCATAATAATTCCTATTAAACCACACATATTCTTTCATAATAATTCCGATTAAACCACACATATTCTTTCATAATAATTCCTATTAAACCACACATATTCTTTCATAATAATACCTATTAAACCACACATATTCTTTCATAATAATACCTATTAAACCACACATATTCTTTCATAATAATACCTATTAAACCACACATATTCTTTCATAATAATACCTATTAAACCACACATATTCTTTCATAATAATACCTATTAAACCACACATATTCTTTCATAATAATACCTATTTAACCACACATATTCTTTCATAATAATACCTATTAAACCACACATATTCTTTCATAATAATACCTATTAAACCACACATATTCTTTCATAATAATACCTATTTAACCACACATATTCTTTCATAATAATACCTATTAAACCACACATATTCTTTCATAATAATACCTATTAAACCACACCTATTCTTTCATAATAATACCTATTAAACCACACATATTCTTTCATAATAATACCTATTAAACCACACATATTCTTTCATAATATTACCTATTAAACCACACATATTCTTTCATAATAATACCTATTAAACCACACATATTCTTTCATAATAATACCTATTAAACCACACATATTCTTTCATAATAATACCTATTAAACCACACATATTCTTTCATAATAATACCTATTAAACCACACATATTCTTTCATAATAATACCTATTAAACCACACATATTCTTTCATAATAATACCTATTAAACCACACATATTCTTTCATAATAATACCTATTAAACCACACATATTCTTTCATAATAATACCTATTAAACCACACATATTCTTTCATAATAATACCTATTAAACCACACATATTCTTTCATAATAATACCTATTAAACCACACATATTCTTTCATAATAATACCTATTAAACCACACATATTCTTTCATAATAATACCTATTAAACCACACATATTCTTTCATAATAATACCTATTAAACCACACATATTCTTTCATAATAATACCTATTAAACCACACATATTCTTTCATAATAATACCTATTAAACCACACATATTCTTTCATAATAATACCTATTAAACAACACATATTCTTTCATAATAATACCTATTAAACCACACATATTCTTTCATAATAATACCTATTAAACCACACATATTCTTTCATAATAATACCTATTAAACCACACATATTCTTTCATAATAATACCTATTAAACCACACATATTCTTTCATAATAATACCTATTAAACCACACATATACTTTCATAATAATACCTATTAAACCACACATATTCTTTCATAATAATTCCTATTAAACCACACATATTCTTTCATAATAATACCTATTAAACCACACATATTCTTTCATAATAATACCTATTAAACCACACATATTCTTTCATAATAATTCCCATTAAACCACACATATTCTTTCATAATAATTCCTATTAAACCACACATATTCTTTCATAATAATACCTATTAAACCACACATATTCTTTCATAATAATTCCTATTAAACCACACATATTCTTTCATAATAATTCATATTAAACCACACATATTCTTTCATAATAATTCCTATTAAACCACACATATTCTTTCATAATAATACCTATTAAACCACACATATTCTTTCATAATAATACCTATTAAACCACACATATTCTTTCATAATAATACCTATTAAACCACACATATTCTTTCATAATAATACCTATTATACCACACATATTCTTTCATAATAATACCTATTAAACCACACATATTCTTTCATAATAATACCTATTAAACCACACATATTCTTTCATAATAATACCTATTAAACCACACATATTCTTTCATAATAATACCTATTAAACCACACATATTCTTTCATAATAATACCTATTAACCCACACATATTCTTTCATAATAATACCTATTAAACCACACATATATTTTCATAATAATACCTATTAAACCACACATATTCTTTCATAATAATACCTATTAAACCACACATATACTTTCATAATAATACCTATTAAACCACACATATTCTTTCATAATAATACCTATTAAACCACACATATTCTTTCATAATAATACCTATTAAACCACACATATTCTTTCATAATAATACCTATTAAACCACACATATTCTTTCATAATAATACCTATTAAACCACACATATTCTTTCATAATAATACCTATTAAACCACACATATTCTTTCATAATAATACCTATTAAACCACACATATTCTTTCATAATAATACCTATTAAACCACACATATTCTTTCATAATAATTCCTATTAAACCACACATATTCTTTCATAATAATACCTATTAAACCACACATATTCTTTCATAATAATACCTATTAAACCACACATATTCTTTCATAATAATACCTATTAAACCACACATATTCTTTCATAATAATACCTATTAATCCACACCTATTCTTTCATAATAATACCTATTAAACCACACATATTCTTTCATAATAATACCTATTAAACCACACATATTCTTTCATAATAATACCTATTAAACCACACATATTCTTTCATAATAATACCTATTAAACCACACATATTCTTTCATAATAATACCTATTAAACCACACATATTCTTTCATAATAATACCTATTAAACCACACATATTCTTTCATAATAATACCTATTAAACCACACATATTCTTTCATAATAATACCTATTACACCACACATATTCTTTCATAATAATACCTATTAAACCACACATATTCTTTGATAATAATACCTATTAAACCACACATATTCTTTCATAATAATACCTATTAAACCACACATATTCTTTCATAATAATACCTATTAAACCACACATATTCTTTCATAATAATACCTATTAAACCACACATATTCTTTCATAATAATTCCTATTAAACCACACATATTCTTTCATAATAATACCTATTAAACCACACATATTCTTTCATAATAATACCTATTAAACCACACATATTCTTTCATAATAATACCTTTTAAACCACACATATTCTTTCATAATAATACCTATTAAACCACACATATTCTTTCATAATAATACCTATTAAACCACACATATTCTTTCATAATAATACCTATTAAACCACACATATTCTTTCATAATAATACCTATTAAACCACACATATTCTTTCATAATAATACCTATTAAACCACACATATTCTTTCATAATAATACCTATTAAACCACACATATTCTTTCATAATAATACCTATTAACCCACACATATTCTTTCATAATAATACCTATTAAACCACACATATTCTTTCATAATAATACCTATTAAACCACACATATTCTTTCATAATAATACCTATTAAACCACACCTATTCTTTCATAATAATACCTATTAAACCACACATATTCTTTCATAATAATACCTATTAAACCACACATATTCTTTCATAATAATACCTATTAAACCACACATATTCTTTCATAATAATACCTATTAAACCACACATATTCTTTCATAATAATACCTATTAAACCACACATATTCTTTCATAATATTACCTATTAAACCACACATATTCTTTCATAATAATACCTATTAAACCACACATATTCTTTCATAATAATACCTATTAAACCACACATATTCTTTCATAATAATACCTATTAAACCACACATATTCTTTCATAATAATACCTATTAAACCACACATATTCTTTCATAATAATACCTATTAAACCACACATATTCTTTCATAATAATACCTATTAAACCACACATATTCTTTCATAATAATACCTATTAAACCACACATATTCTTTCATAATAATACCTATTAAACCACACATATTCTTTCATAATAATTCCTATTAAACCACACATATTCTTTCATAATAATACCTATTAAACCACACATATTCTTTCATAATAATACCTATTAAACCACACATATTCTTTCATAATAATACCTATTAAACCACACATATTCTTTCATAATAATACCTATTAAACCACACATTTTCTTTCATAATAATACCTATTAAACCACACATATTCTTTCATAATAATACCTATTAAACCACACATATTCTTTCATAATAATACCTATTAAACCACACATATTCTTTCATAATAATACCTATTTAACCACACCTATTCTTTCATAATAATACCTATTAAACCACACATATTCTTTCATAATAATACCTATTAAACCACACATATTCTTTCATAATAATACCTATTAAACCACACATATTCTTTCATAATAATACCTATTAAACCACACATATTCTTTCATAATAATACCTATTAAACCACACATATTCTTTCATAATAATACCTATTAAACCACACATATTCTTTCATAATAATACCTATTAAACCACACATATTCTTTCATAATAATACCTATTAAACCACACATATTCTTTCATAATAATACCTATTAAACAACACATATTCTTTCATAATAATACCTATTACACCACACATATTCTTTCATAATAATACCTATTAAACCACACATATTCTTTCATAATAATACCTATTAAACCACACATATTCTTTCATAATAATACCTATTAAACCACACATATTCTTTCATAATAATACCTATTAAACCACACACATTCTTTCATAATAATACCTATTAAACCACACATATTCTTTCATAATAATACCTATTAAACCACACATATTCTTTCATAATAATTCCTATTAAACCACACATATTCTTTCATAATAATTCCTATTAAACCACACATATTCTTTCATAATAATTCCTATTAAACCACACATATTCTTTCATAATAATACCTATTAAACCACACATATTTTTTCATAATAATACCTATTAAACCACACATATTCTTTCATAATAATACCTATTAAACCACACATATTCTTTCATAATAATACCTATTAAACCACACATATTCTTTCATAATAATACCTATTAAACCACACATATTCTTTCATAATAATACCTATTAAACCACACATATTCTTTCATAATAATTCCTATTAAACCACACATATTCTTTCATAATAATACCTATTAAACCACACATATTCTTTCATAATAATACCTATTAAACCACACATATTCTTTCATAATAATTCCTATTAAACCACACATATTCTTTCATAATAATACCTATCAAACCACACATATTCTTTCATAATAATACCTATTAAACCACACATATTCTTTCATAATAATTCCTATTAAACCACACATATTCTTTCATAATAATTCCTATTAAACCACACATATTATTTCATAATAATACCTATTAAACCACACATATTCTTTCATAATAATGCCTATTAAACCACACATATTCTTTCATAATAATACCTGTTAAACCACACATATTCTTTCATAATAATACCTGTTAAACCACACATATTCTTTCATAATAATTCCTATTAAACCACACATATTCTTTCATAATAATACCTATTAAACCACACATATTCTTTCATAATAATACCTATTAAACCACACATATTATTTCATAATAATACCTATTAAACCACACATATTCTTTCATAATAATACCTATGAAACCACACATATTCTTTCATAATAATTCCTATTAAACCACACATATTCTTTCATAATAATACCTATTAAACCACACATATTCTTTCATAATAATACCTATTAAACCACACATATTCTTTCATAATAATACCTATTAAACCACACATATTCTTTCATAATAATACCTATTAAACCACACATATTCTTTCATAATAATACCTATTAAACCACACATATTCTTTCATAATAATTCCTATTAAACCACACATATTCTTTCATAATAATTCCTATTAAACCACACATATTCTTTCATAATAATTCCTATTAAACCACACATATTCTTTCATAATAATACCTATTAAACCACACACATTCTTTCATAATAATACCTATTAAACCACACATATTCTTTCATAATAATACCTGTTAAACCACACATATTCTTTCATAATAATACCTATTAAACCACACATATTCTTTCATAATAATACCTATTAAACCACACATATTCTTTCATAATAATACTCCTCTTTCGTAAAAAAAAACCCAAAAAAAACCAAAAAAACAAAAACTGCAGATAAGGGTTCAAAGGGAATTAAAAGGATCAGAAGACCGAAGAGAGATAGCACCACCCATTCCTTTACTGGAATGAGACGGAGAGCACTAAAATTCTGATATCGTGTATTGTCATCCAAAATTCCAGAGAAAGACACAAGTTGTTATCAGAAACCTCCCCTTTTTTACACAGGCATCACCACATTATCAAGGCCAAGAGGCCACTCAAAGATAAGGGTTAAAGAGTGTACAGTAGAAATTGGACAATATAGTAATCATTAGTAATGAAAATTCGGTAAATTTGATAACTTATATGGAACGGCTCATCAAGAACTTATTTACGTTAGACTTGAAGACAGCCATATTGTAGTCAGCCGGAAAGCAGGAAAACGGAAGACAATTCCACAGGCGTGCAGTTCTAAGAAAGAAGCTTTGTTCATGGAATCTACGTTTAGGTTTAGGCACAGATAAAGAGTGGGGGAATTATTGATAGTGTTTTCAGCTAGACGAGTGTTTCTTGTGAAAGTTTGGCGAGGGGGGACCATAGACTGAAGCTCAGTCGAACACTTTCTATGAAAATAACGATACATCAGAGACAAACTCGCAACATCTCTTCTGTGAGATAGAGGTTGCAGGGAAGAGAAAAGGACATCTCCTACAAGACTACGAAGTCTATTTTGAACTCTATCAAGGCAGGACAAATCCTTTCTAGCAGCTCCTGCCCAGATGTGGCAACAGTATTCCATCCTTGGACGTACGTGGCTTTTATATAGATGGAGAATTGCATCAGCAGTGAGATATCTACTGGATCGATAGAAAGATTCCACCATTTTTCCAGCGGCCTTGGCAACAGATTAATTGATAAACAATTGGTATCAGAATGCCCAGTCAAATGAAATGGTAATTTCTAGAAGTGGAGGTTTGCTGTCACTCAGATTCCGCTTATTTTTACCAATGATTTTTTTATTGGCAATGACTCGTGTGAAAATTCTTAGTGAGTAACTAATTATAATGATGATGACGACGACGATCATGATGATCATGACGTCACGACAACGACGAAGCTAATGATGGTACTGATGATGCTGACGATGCTGCTGATAACAATAATGACGATGATTATGATGCTGATTATAATGATGATGATGACGACGACGGCGATAGTGATGATGGTGATTACGATGGCTATGTCTATATAATTATAAAACTCAAATGACCTTGTAACGAGTGTTGTAACCCAACCCCCGATTTACGATTTCCGGTTGCGCATGCGTACATAAACAAATAATCAACGCAAAAATAAAACGAATTGTTTTACTGTGTGCGTTTTCAGCGTCCCAATTGTGTTTTTTATTCGCGTTTAAATTATCCAAATGAACAATTGTCAATACTTTCTGCATTTTTTTACATCGTTCATTTCCGTATTGTGTGTAAGTTATTTTAACGCAATTTTCTTACAAATAAATCTACTTTAACACGTTGATTTTTTATCGGCAATGACTCGTGTGAAAATTCTTAGTGAGTAACTAATTATGATGATGACGGTAAGAGCATTTTACAACGGCGATTTACTCACCGCCTTCCTTTTTTTAAAAACTTATTCTCCATTTTTTAATACACCATTCTTAAAAAAACATGCATACATTTTCTTCTACACTACCAACATAAAGAAATTAACCCTAAAATATGTTTTTTTAATTTGCTTTACAAATAAATAATCGACTCGACAATAAAACGTATTGTTTTACTGTGTACGTTTTCAGCATCCCAATTGTTATTTTTTCGCGTTTAAATAAAAAGATTTCTTTTTTCATTTTAATATACTTTCATAGAAATATTTCTGTTATGTCACAAAAAACTATTTTCTTTACGTCACAAGTGTCACGCTCATACATTAATTCCATAGCTAATATAACATAGTGACCCAGCAGGTCACGGGTAGTCTAGTTGCTTATAAACAATAGTCGTATAGTAGATTTACTATTAGGTTGGTGCAAAAATAATGTCGTTTATATATATATAGTTGAATACTCCCCCTCCAAAAAAAACGACATTTTTTATAACAGCATAAGAGACAAACCTGTATAATTAACTGCTTAAAAATTTACAAATACCAAACGCCAGAAAATATCAATTTCACGGAGGAACCAATGGAAAATAGAGACTGAAAAAAACAAAAACAAAAAAAAAACAAACAAAACAAAAAACAGAAAACAAACAAAAAACAAAACAAAAAACAAACAAACAAAAACAAACGGAGCACGGAACCATAACCCTACCAGACATGAGCTACTGACCCTAATTTGCCCCTGGAAAAATTGTGAAAAACATTTAAACAATAGCATTCAGCCTTTGTGTGATAGTCCGCCAAACAGATGGAGCTCTCCTTGATGCATAGACCCACTTGCGTCATCAGAATTATCATCACTTTCTCCTCCATCGATATATTCATCATCACTAGCGTTACTTGATTCAGAAACATACTCTTGATCAAATTCGCCTTCGTCTGAATCAGAATTTGTCACTTTATCCAACACTTGTTGCACCGTGAAACTCCTTGGTCTCGCTCTTTTACCTATCGAAGTGCTTGGTTCGTCACTAGCTCGCTTCATGTTTACTTTAGTCTACGAAACAACTCACAAATCCGCCAAAACAAAGGAGCCATTTAAACAACGTTAAGCTTGCTCTAAATCGAAGCTAAGCAGCGATTGGGTCGCTATTTTTAGCTCCCAGACAACAGAAAAACACGTGGTCGGAAAAATACCGGTTTAGCGGTAACTCGGTATATAGCATTTTCGGAAATTACCGGTATATCAGTAACTGGATCTGGTAGGGTAAAAGACATACCAATATAGAGAGGGATTTTACAGGGAGACAGCTTATCTTTACCCAAGCCCTAACCATACCTTTACTACGTTGCTCACAGGTATTATTGTAACGTTGCAGTTACAAGCACAGGAAAGAAACAAATAAAAATCAGGGTCGGCATTTTTTCTTTTTTAACAAACGATTTTATTACAGTTACCATCTCGCTTAAAAGTCTCTCTATCGTTCATGTTTTCTCCGACCTCCGCGGTCCTGGATATGACCTGAACCTATATCTGATGGTGAGGCCCCACCTTGCGGGCCTTGGGGAGTGTGGAGCCACCCTTTAATTGCCATTGCTCCCAGGTCCACTCTGACTCGGAGTGGTAGTACCTGTTAGGGTCCTAACTATGGGTTAAATAGAATCTGACTTAAAAAAATATATTCCATTAAAAATCGTTCCTCAAAATAACTAGATTCAGCATTAAATAACCTGAAAAAGGTTGATATGCCGTAAAACAAAAACAACCAACCAACCGACCTCCGCAGCCAGTTATTTCTCGTATTCGACATTCGTCTATTTTCCTCGACGCGAACTTTTTTCTTCCCCGAGAACGTGGTGCCCTTTTTCTCCTTTTTCTGTCGCGCCAACTCGAGCACACTTCCTAATTTGCATATGCGCTTTTTTCAGCTACTTCGTAAGCCCGCCATCTTCGCTGCTGCTGGTATTTTCCCACGCGCTCATATGTACTTTGTTAGATTATGTTACCTACCAACCTACCTACTACGATGCAAAGCAGAATAGAAATATAAGGATAAATGGGGAATAGGAATCATCTCATGTGTATAAAGTAATCTTAAGCGACTCGCATAAAACAACAACAACAAAAAAGAAGCTAGAAACACTAGTAACATGTGAACGATGTACAATTGTTATAGCGGTGTAAGTTTCGAATCCCTCGTCGCCAGTGTTATAACTTGTAGGTTTTCGAGTCCCTAGGGAAGGAACTCACACACAGACACACACGGACAAATGTCCTTTTATGTAATAATAAATATATTTGCGTCTGCAAATCGCATATATTCAATGGTTTTAATAAGAATTTTCTAAAAACGACGACGGTATTATTACAAGAAGAGGCTCATTAAAAATAAAATAAAAACTGCTTCATAGCCCGAGAGAGTCTTCGTGATTGGACGCCCTGAAGCTTCATTAAATAAAAATATATCTACCACGTAATTGGAAAATTAATTGGAAATAGATACATTTTATTTTCAATTCGTATTCGAAACAGCCATAAAATGCAATAGTAGCACACAAAATCACACATATATATATATATATATATATATATATATATATATATATATATATATATATATATATATATATATATATGTATATGTACTTAATTTACTCACATAAAATTAATATATGAAAGTATAGATTTATGCGTAAACTTTAAGTAGTTAAAGTAACTAATGGATTTTGACGAGGTTAATAAAAGTGTGCTCAATACTGAAGTAGAGTAGGGTATACTTTTTATTTGTTTTTACATAAGCAGTAATATGTTGCTACACAGTCATGAGCATTTTTCGGTCAGCATGGTAAACTTTGCTTTCGCATAAGCTGTATCATCTGAAGAGGTCTCTAGTTACTAATAACTAGCTGACCGAAATATACTGATGACTGTGTAGCAAAATATTACTGCTTAGTTAAAACAAATAAAAAGTATATATATATATATATATATTAGTTTTTAAAATATAATTATCCACTTACACGTGTTTCGTCGTCCACGATTCATCAAAGTGGCTGAATCTGTCAGTGGATAATTATATTAAAAAAAATAATATATATGCCGCTCCCCATTAAAGGGGGTACCAGATTGGTCAATGGGAAAATTATTCCCAACAAGCATTTAGGTAAAAGTGCACTTTCGTATAAATACAGTATCGTTAACAAAAACAAATAAAAACATCTTTCTCTCTCTCTCCCTCTCTCTCTCTCTCTCTCTCTCTATATATATATATATATATATATATATATATATATATATATATATATTCAAGCAAATATTATTAAATACAACGGAGACATTTTGTCTTATAATTCTTTTTTTTAATTTTTCAATTTTTCGTATTGTCTTTTTTGTTTCAAAATCAAAAATATTAATAAAGGATCCATACATGTTACTGTTACGAGCGCTTTCGATTCGTCCACAAATCATCATCAGGTGTTAAAATTACAGGATTGCAAAAATGAGGATTAAAAATGAAAACTAAAATATATATAGTCCGTGATGAGTTAAAATAAAAGTCGATTAAGAATAAAAGTTGATTAAAAAACGTTGTCCCGGCGAATAACTATGCACCTTAACGACACAAGCGCGATTTACAAACATTTAAAAAAAGAACATAGCTGTCCCCCCTCCAATGTTAGAAAGGTCCTCGTTGACAACACAAAAAATATACAACGGGAAAATAATGTAAAAAAATTAAAGATTCTTGAAGCATCGTACATTAGAACTCTTCAACCTAATATAAATGACATTGCATTTCAAAAAAGCAGTAACGTTCTGAAATGTCTTGCGTAGTCTGTGTTGGACGGACTTCGTACATGGTGTCTACGAACTTGCTGGTTTTAACACTCGAATTTTTAATCGACTTTTATTCTTAATCGACTTTTATTTTAACTCATCACGGACTATATATATTTTAGTTTTTATTTTTAATCCTCATTTTTGCAATCCTGTATTTTTAACACCTGATGATGATTTGTGGACGAATCGAAAGCGCTCGTAACAGCAACATGTATGGATCCTTTATTAATATTTTTGATTTTGAAACAAAAAAGACAATACGAAAAATTGAAAAATTAAAAAAAAGAATTATAAGACAAAATGTCTCCGTTGTATTTAATAATATTTGCTTGAATGAAAAAATGCTGCCTAAATATACCAATATATATATATATATATATATAGTTGTTAAAACTTGAACAGAAAAGGACAAACTATGCTAGTAAAAAATATGATAAATTCATAACTTAAAATATTGCAGCATTAAGAATGAAAAATTCAATTTATAATATTATATAATCAATTTTTAATGCTGCAATATTTTAAGTTATATATTTATTATATTTCTTACTAGAATACCTTGTCCTTTTCTTTTCCAGTTTTAGCAACTAGTCATTTACTTGTCCATGTTTAAGCTTCACCATATTACCTTTTATGCTCGTATTTTTCTATTTTAATATATATATATATATATATATATATATATATATACATATATATATATATATGCCGAGATAAGCGGAGAGCACATACAATGCATAGAATTCCCAAATGATAACCCATCAGGTACTAACCAGGCTCATTAAAATAGATTTTCTCTAATGTAATAAACAATCAGCTTATTCATTGAATGTAGATTTCTTTTGAATACATAGTATATATATATATATATATATATATATATATATATATATATATATATATATATATATATCATGATGGTATAAAAGTTCGTTTTCAATCTGAAACAAACAAACAGACAGGAGTACGATCCTATTATATACATATATATATATATATATATATATATATATATATATATATATGTTATTTGTTTTTGTTTTTGCGATACGTCTTGAATGAATTATTTACGAAAGTGCATTTTTACCTAAATGCCAGTTAGGAATAATTTTCCCTTTAACCAATTTTGTACTCCCACATGGGGAGTGACATATATATTATTTTTAAAGTATAATTATCCACTGACAATATTATTTTTAAAGTATAATTATCCACTGACACGTGTTTCGTCGTCTATGACTCATCAGAGTGGCTGAATCGAGCGAGATTCGTCGTCTACGTCTAGTGTATATATATATACATATATATATATAAGTAAATTCTTGGTACAGCAAAATGGAAGGAGAAATTTCAGAGGAAACAATTAAATTTAAATCAAAAAGATCAAAGAAACAACAAAAAAAAAAAACCGGGCAGGTGGAATTGTTAAAATTTCCTTAAGGCCTTATCGTCTGACCCTCTAAGAGGAAACGTCAGAATGATAAATTAAAAGCTAAGAATCGAATGAGGAAAGAGGGAAATTGGTTTCAGTTGGAAAACCAGTGGGAGAAAAAAATATATATAATTCTCACTGTTCAGGTGGTTTTAAATCAGTAAATATTTCCAACTGATGTTTCAAAATCTTTTGTCTAATAAAACCCCCTTTTTCTAGTTATTTAAAAAATAAAAAAAAAAATAAAAATAATAAAAAATATAACAAATATGGGTCGTGGGATTACATTCATATGTAAATCGTAAGCTAAACCTTCTGGTTTCGATTCTTGGTGGTGGCGCACG
Organism: Euprymna scolopes; assembly: GCF_053919585.1. Lineage (NCBI taxonomy): Eukaryota > Metazoa > Mollusca > Cephalopoda > Sepiida > Sepiolidae > Euprymna > Euprymna scolopes. The sequence goes on along the minus strand of NC_136511.1, from coordinate 9,803,626 downwards.
AGTCATTTTTTTAAAACTTTTGAAATCATTACTGTATACTAGGTCTTATATAATAATAAATACGAAATCTGCATTAATTAAAATATCATATTTACCGTATTTTACGACCGGACAATGCTCCGCGCACTGCTAGTATATATATATATATATATATATATATATATATATATATATATATATATATATATATATATATACACTATTTGGCTTCATATGAATGATCAAAGAAAATAATCGGTCTACAAACATGTTTATTTATTTTAATTTTATTTTGACGAAGGTATATATTTTATTACTTAGTGTTTTACGCGTATTTCACAAACCATGACGAAACAATAGTTTTTTGGTTATTTTGATACTTTCACAGAGGGTTGGATAAACATACCACAGCATTCTAAAAAATGTAAGGAAGAACGGTATTTAAGAACAAAGAAGAGAAACAAAAACATTGAAAACCAAACGACACTTTAAAGATGAAAATCAGAGGCTCCACCCCCAATAAAAATGACGGCTGACACGGCGTTAATAAGTTATCAGTCGTCATTGCTACTAAGAACATCAATGTTCGATTTCAAAATCAATATGTCCATAAAAAGAAAATGCATATATATTAATATTTATAAAATATGTTTAGCCCTAATACTAAAACAATACTGTTTATAAGTTTCTGAGTATTAAAGAAATGCTAAATACGGAAACAGCCATTGGTTTGGAAAATTACTAAACATATCTGATGTCAGCTAAATTTTAGCTTGCACCATAGCCACTATATAAATAATCAGACACACATTAATAATCTATAACAGATAGTCTAAAACATACAAAAAGTTGAGATTGTAGATAATTAGATTTAATCTTTGAATTTTATAATTTCTAATATATAAATATAAATATATATATACATATATATAAATATATATATGCATAAATATATATATAAATATATATATGAATATATATATTTATAAATATATATAAATATATATATAAATATATATACAAATATATATATATAAATATATAGATATAAATATAGATATAAATAAATATATATATGAATATATATATATATATAAATATATATATATATTAATACGAGAGCATGTGTGTTCTTTTGTGTGTCATACTTCCGTTTTTTTGTCTTCTGAGTGACTGTTGTTTCATGGTTATGACCTTCAATTCCTTGTAATAAATAATTTTACCAAGAATTCTTTATAAGTTTTGGTTTCGATTGCGATTAGAGCTGATGGCACTCGAGTAATCTATATTTTTTTTATAAATAATTTTACGAACAAGTCTTCATAAGTTTTGATTTTGGTTATAGCTGAAGGAAGTCAATTTATATATATATATATATATATATATATATATATATACACACACACACACACACACACACACACACACACACACACACATATATATATATATATATATATATATATTCATTCTTTATAAGTTTTGGTTTCAGTTTCGATTTAAGCTGATGCACCTAAATCATATGGATATATATTTTTTATTTTTGAAATCACAACTTTATGATATATAAGAATCGAATTGACTATAATATATGCAAACATATTTAAGTGTATTTTACCAGGCTACGCCGGGCGTCCCTGCCAGCTTAGATAAATAGTTCTGCAGTTTTATCAAAAGAGCTACACTAATATCACAGAATCTCAACATCAATATATTGCATACGAGGGGCGTGCAATAAGTAACGCTCCTGACCCACTCCCAGTTGTCTGATCTAGCTGAAATTTTGTATGTGCAATGATTTATATGTCTACGGATTATGTGGCAAATTACAGCTCTGAACTAATTGTGGTTTCTGTTTTACAGGTGTTTGAATTGAGTCAGGTGTGAAATGCAGCCTGTTGAATGGCGAGCAGTGATCCGGTTTTTGTATTTGAAAGGACGCACACCACAGGAGACTTTTGATGAAATGAAAGCAACTTATGGTGATAATGCTCCATCATATGACCTTGTAAAACGCTGGCATCGTGAATTTAAACATGGCTGGAAGTCTGTTGAAACAGCTTCCACACCTGAACGCCCCCTTCTGCCATTGATGAGGCATCTGTTCGTCAAGTTGAGGCTGCCATTTTGGAAGATCGGCGCATTACTATTCGCCAAATAGCCCAAGATGTCAAGATTAGTACAGGGTCTGTGGAAACTATCATTCATGACCATTTGCATATGCATAAGGTGTCTGCCATATAGATTCCCAGGTAGCTCACACCATTCCAGAAGCGAGAACGCGTCGAGTGCTCGAGGATGAATTTGAAGATATGCCAAGAAGATGAGTCAAAGTTTTTCAAAAGACTGATTACACACAATGACACCGTGGTCCATCACTATGATCCAGAGACCAAAGCCCAGTCAATGCAGTGGAAGCACTTGAACTCAACACCCCCAAAGAAGGCAAGGGTGCAGCCTTCTGCTGGCAAGGTTATGCTCACAGTCTTCTGTGACCAGGACGCAGTAGTCATGACAGATTTCCTGGCAAATGATACCACAATTATAGCAGCCTATTATGCTTCACTTTTGAGGAAATTAAGGGAAGCTATCAAAATCAAGAGGCGGGGCAAGATCAGCAAAGGTACCCTCCTCCTGCAGTACAACGCTCCAGTCCACAACTCGCATGTGTCCAGATCAGAAGCACAGGCGTGTGGTTATGAAATCCTTCCCCATCCTCCCTACTCTCCTGACCTTGCACCCTCTGACTTTCACCTCTTCCCCGCCATGAAGTTGTTTTTGAAAGGAAAGCGTTTCCCAGATGACGCAGCCTTGATTTCTGAAGTCACGTTGTTGTTGGAGGATCAACCTGGGGTGTTCTACAAAAACGGTCTCCAGAGCTGCATCAAAGGATGGGAGAAATGCATAACTCTGGGTGGTTCCTATGTAGAAAAGACTAATAACTGTGCCAAGTTTCGTTGCTCTACTGCTATGGGAAGTGGGTCAGCGGCATTACTTATTGCACGCCCCTCGTATGAATGAGTTCCTTGTGGAATTTCCACAGGCTATTATATATAAATATATATAAATATATATATAACTATATATATAAATATATACACATATATATATATAAATATACAAATATATATATAAATATATATAAATATATAGTTCTTGTCTATAATTGGGAAGAAAAACCTGAAAAAATCGTTATAATGTACGCACTTGTCACTGTATAAAGATGCCATATTCCAAAAATCACGTAAATCGATCAAGTATTTTTTTATTTAAGAAAATCAAATATTATAACACATGTATTACTATTCGCCAAATTGCTTCATGCCATCTTGTTTGAGACTGATACGCTACTAACGACACCTGTTGAAAATGTAGGATCAACAAGGGCAGACAATCGACTTGGAAAAAAAATAGCAAAACCCTTTATTTTTTTCTTAAATATCGAAAACACCTTTTTTTTATAACACAAATACAAAATACTAAATTAACATAACGACTTCTTTTCCTTTCGTTTTGTCATTTTTTATTTCTTCCAGACCGGTGCTATTTCCGGTACTCCAGTCTATATTCAGTTGTATCGAGGTTTTATACAATAATATCGTGGGGTATGTGTCCGCATTAGTGGCAATAAACAATGATGACGTTTTATTTCATCTTATAACTTAAAACTTGAAAATTATACAAATCAAAACTACAATATCAATGTGGGATTCAGTAGTATGCGAAAGAGTTCGATCGTAATTCATTACTGGGCAACACCAGGTGTTGTTGACAATCGATAAGCAGCATAAATGGATGAGTTAGTTCTTTCTATTGCAAGATTAACGTTTGTCTTCACGTGAAAGGAAGTGTCAGTTGGTTCGGTTGGCAGAGATGACGTATAGTGCGATTTTGACATTGGTTTCAAATCTCCTACTCGGGTGTAAGAAATAACAACATCCGGTTGGCTGAATGCACCATAATGAGCATAGATGCATTAGCTTCTTTGTCACCTGAATAGAATCTGTTAGCGGGAAGCAAAGGCGAAAACCATTATTTAAGATATGAATAGATGGATGTTCTGTTTCTCTCTGGCTTTCTATTTCTCTCTCTTATTCTCTTTCTCTTTCGTCACTCTCTCTCCCTATCAAACGTTTTCGCTGTATCACAGATCTTAATTGTGTCTAATCAAGAAAGTACTTCCAGATGAGACCGAAACCTAATTGTTTTTGTTCTTTTAGCCAAGTGAGTATTCTATTTCTTTCAGTTCTTTCCGGTTGCCATATTTAACAGTATTAATTTTGTGCTAAGGTTTTGTAAAAAATATCGTGAGAGGATCGATAAACAATAAAGATTACGTTTTACTTGATTTTATAACTTGTTGGATGAATACAAAAAGATTGTTATATATATATATATATATATATATATATATATATATATATAAATATATATATATATATATATATATATATATATATATAGTAAGTTATAAAATATATATGGCGATTAAGCTACACTGAATATTCCGCGTTTCTTCCACTCTATGACTCTTCAGGCTTATGCGCAAATTTTGTGGTTGTCTGTCGTTTTTATATACGCACCGTCTATTGAGATATTAGTGAGCCAATCTGCTTTCTAGTATCCACCACGCCCTTCCTATCAGCATTTGAACATGCACTTACCGGACAAAGGCTTATTTGACACCTGGTTGGCCTGTTCCTTTGTGTGCTGTAATTATCCTGGATATCTAGTTTCTTGACCTGTTTTAAATCTAGGTTAGTTTTTTATGTTAGTTTATATATATATATATATACACATAATGTATACATACATATATGTGTGATAGTTTATGTGTATTCATGTTTATTTAATTTATTTGTTTATTTTCTATTGTTTTTGTTAGTTTTAAAATTATTTTGTATCGCTATCCTATAGTAAATTTTATCTTGTGAACAAAGCTGTTCGCTATTTCTCTTCTGCAGTTTAAATGATGTTGGGGTTCTTTAAAGTACAGGATAGCAAATTTTTCATGAAGGCATAATCTATATGGGCCGTCTAGATCTCTACATGAGGTAGCTTGTCTTATTATTTTCCATTGGACTACCGGCGAATTTCCGGTTTCCTTTAGTTCCCAGTATTTATTTGCTAACGTTGTTTTCATACGGTGTTTTTTTTATTGTTGAATGTACTTTTGTGATCATAATATCGATTTTTGAAATCTAAAGAAGTCATACCTACGTAATATTTCTTGTTATTTGGGGTTTCTTTTGCAAATATTGTGGCCTGGTAAACTACGCTTTTGGTGAGACATTTATTTTGAAGTGGGCATAGTGTGCGGTGTCTACCGTTGCATTTATCTTGTTCGTTATTAGTATTTTATTTTGAATTCTAGAACGGTTGTTGTTGTTCGGGGTAGGTTTATTATTATTATTATTATTATTATTATTATTATTATTATTATTATTATTATTATTATTTCTGCTAGTGTAAGTTTTATTTTTGTCATGGTGTCTACTTTTTTATTGTTTATTTTGTTGTTGTTTACATTGTTTATTATTTAATATTTTGTTATTATGTGCTTTAATTATCATCTCTAAATTTTCGCAGCAGCTTAGGATAACTTTAGGGTATTTTTATTGAAAATTTTCTGTAAGGGGTGTGTTGGGGGAAAGTGTTTTTCAATAAGATCTAGAAATTTCTTGCCAAGTTTTGTTTTTAACATTTGATTGTATGGGACCGTATACCAAATTATAGTTATTTTTCTTTTATTTTTAATTTCATTATAGTTATTGGTGTTTTGTTGCTTATATTTGATATCGATATTTTTGTATCCACTATTTTTTAGGGCTGTTTCATAGGTACTGGTTGACCTGTTAAATGCATTTTCATCGCTTGAGTTATTGCTGAGTCTACTTACGATCGAGTTAGGAATCTGTTTTATAATTGATGGTGGGTGGTTGGACTTAGGGTTTACGTATATTGGAGTAGCGTTATCTTTTAAGTAGGGTTCATATGTGTTTTTATCTAAATTTAACGTGACGTTCAGGAAGTTTTTTTAGGGGGGGGGTTTAAATGGGGTATAAATGTTTAAAAATTATTAGGTTCATATACATAAAGGGGGGCTCCTAACATGTTGCCTTGGGAAGTGGCCATGCTTAACTTTATTTTCAGTGTAAAGTGTGTTGTGGGTATAGGCATACAGACATGTATATGTATATAAATCCAGGCATAGCTACATCTGTACATATATGCTCACTCATGCGCATATACATATTTGTTTAAATTTTTTTTTTCATAGAAACTATAAAATAATCCCCATCCAATAAGCAAAGCAAGTCAATACAGACCCCTAAAGATTAAATCAACAACATGCATTTCGAACATAACTTCAACATGTCCACCTAACCTTGCATTATCTACACCCACTTATTTATCCTTTATCTATTCATTCATTTATCTACCCTAACTTTACCTTTCTTACTCAGCATAAATATCCGCATCTCTGTGTATATATGTGTATATGTCTGTATGCGTATGTATGTTTGTATTTTTATGGATGTGTATACTTGTATATGCTTACATATATTATATAACCCCCGCAGTATTAACTAAAATAATTTAACTAATTTAAACCATGCACTCACTTATTTATTTATTTATTATTATTTATTTATCCTAACTTTACTTTATTTACTTGGCATAGATGTATGGATGCCGGTATGCGTATGTATATCTGTATATGTATGGATATGCATATTTTGTGTATATGTGTATATATATGTGCCTATATGTGTCTACATACTTATATTTTATAAATATATATTTTTAGGTAATTATGTATACGTGTGCATGAGCCCGTGCGTATGTGTGTACTTGTATGTATATGTCTGTGTATGTGTATGTATGCATCTACTTATAATTAATAAACCATATCGAACAGGAAAAAAATGTAGTCAAAATTTTAAAACCCAAAAATTGAAACCTCTTTTCCCCCCTCCTATCATTACCCCCTCTCTTTTTTATTTTCTCTTTACCATCCTCTCTCCCCCTCCCTCTCCCTATATCCACATATCTCCACCCAAGCCTACCTGAATCTACTGCCCCCCCCCACACACAATACAACCTATTACACTTTAAACTTCAAAACTGAAATATTGTTATTACCGGCCTTCTCCCTCTATTATCTCCTACCCCCAAATCCCCCTCCTTTTTCTTTCTCTTTTTTCCCCGTATTCCTCCTAAAAACAATTCTTCCTAATACTAATCAACCATTTCTGTAAGGTCTGACGAGGCTGTTAGATCGTAAACACGGTCCAACATCCGAAACATATGTAACCAAACAGATAAAACGGTAATAAAAAAAATAAAACACATATTTGCTCTGCAATAGTATTGAGCATTCTCTTCAGGTTTTTACTAATTACCAGTTTTACCAAATATATATATATATATATATATGATGGAATCTCTCCCGTCGGTTTCGACATATAAGGTTCCACCACAACAACTAAGTTATTCGGAAATCTACACAGATGATTTGTGTATAGTAGTGAAGGCTTTGTGTAGAACCAACCAATTTTTGCTATTACTGCTGATCCGTGTCGGTGCAGATGACTGCCACAAGACAAAGCACACAGTACAACGCAGGCTTTTACATAAGTTATTTTCTCCTAGATGCATGTCTTAACTTAAACTGGGGTACATCTCTCCCAGTAAATTAATGCTCCTCCAGATACAAACCTGGAAAGTTCTACGATTCGGCGCAGTACATACAGCGCCTAGCCTTCCCAAATGTTTACCCGTTTGGTACTGACCAGGCTCAACGTTGCTTAACTTCATATATATATATATATATATATATATATATATATATATATATATATATATATATGTCTCCCCTCATTCTCTCTCTTCATATAAAACTGTTAGTTTAGCTAACCAAAAAAGTATTTCAAGGTTACATTCAAACCCAATTCTATTGTACCAGTTTAAGTATTAACGCAATTGGAATTTAGATGCCTATTTTAGCAGAGAGTGCCCTGGTATTTCACGAAGATAGCTGTAGTATTGCTACTATATTCCTCCCCTAAAGGTAGCTCGTGTTCTGGAGTTCAAATCAAACCATCGGTTTGAACAATGATTTTATTGACGCCCGCTCCCGTAGGTTAAACATAAGGTCCAGTGTGGGTTGATGGAAGTGTTTCTGTGGAAAAAAAAACTGGATTCGAACTCAGCGCATCTGAACAGGTTTCTTCACACTTAAAAGTTTGTAAGAATGAAACATATAAGTACATCATTAATAATTAAATATTTATCATTTGATAATTATTAATATTCCTTTTCAATCGGAACCTTTAATGAGAAATTTTATAAACAATCTAATCGAAGCGAAACACGTCATTTTCTTTCTATGTGGTTTGTTGACCACTATTAAGACCGCTGACTATGTTTGTCTGTTTGATTCGACACAAAATGACAAGAGGGCTCAGTATTTAGATGAAGATGACTTGTCTTCTGGGTTTTGATTCGTGTGACCAGTTTGATCAGTTATCTCTACAATAAAACATTTTGTAGGAATTATATATATATATATATATATATATATATATATGGCAATTACGCTACACAGCTTATTCCGCATTTCATCCACGCTAACTTTCGTATATTAATTTATGTGATTAAATTAAATAGTCATATATATATATATATATATATATATATATATATATGAATTTGTATTCCTGTCTGTTTGTTTGTTTGTTCACACTTTGATTAATATACGCAAAAGGTCCATTACTTTACACTCTCATTTATTTCTTATATAGTATGATTCTTGCGAACTAGATACAATAAAGAGAGCATCTCATTTGCATATTACATTAAGAAAAATCGATTTTATTAAATAGCGGTATCTTAGTTAATGTTTCTAGCGAGAGAATTGTTATAAGTGTTCTATTTAAAATCGTTACTTAATAAATTTGAAACAATAATTATATTGATAACATATTTAATTAAATTTATTTGGAATTATTATTCCAACATCGACTTTTTAAAAATCTTTTTTTTTTTTTAGAGTTGTTTGTCTCTTGGGAACATAAACAAACAAAAAAAACTATTACCAAATAAAATAATTTGGTAATCTCAATAAATTTCTAGCTTGAAAAAATATTCCGAGTAGATAGAAAATTTTTGGCTTTTATTGTTTTTTTTACATATTAAAAAAAACACTTACGAAAAACTGAAGAAAAGATTTCATGTGTTTGTTTTTGTTATTCTATAAACGGCTATACAGAAATCGGTAATTTTTTTACTAAAAAAGAAGATATTTTTTGCCTAATACGTTTAAATAGCCTTTTTAAAAATAATATGAAAGAAATTTTGAAAAGAAAGAAAATTAACATTTCAGAGTGCGGGATCACTTTTCCATATTAATTTAACGTAATGAGCACCCACCTTTTGGCCATTAAGCGTTTAACGAGTCATGTCACCTCTATTATTTTTTCAAGTTTGGCGATCGACGGGGGGGGGGCAAAGCATGACAAATACAATTTTTTTTTGGTGGTGGTGGGGGGGGGGCGGAAATTACATCTAAAACATAAAATAACGATAGATTTAATTAATTCTTATGAGATCATCTGTACTTTCACCTATCAATTTCATACACAAAATGAACCCCAAAATATGACAAATTACATGGGGGGGGGATTACAATGACGAAAAATTTAATTTAATTGTTTTTGGAATTAAGTTTTGGTAGATCCTCATTTTTTTAGGGCTTCTGCCTACTTGGCTATTTTTTTTTGCAATCGCTATTTATTTTTAATTATTTTTTTGAGGGGAGGGGGTCCTTTCCGGTGCTCAATATCCGGAGAATAGTTTCTTCTCTTTGTATCCCTTCTGTCGAAATATCTGGTAGAGAGGGTATCGCATACTTCTTTTTGGGGGCGATTACATTTACATGTTTTTATCCGTTCTTTTATTTTTGGAATTGTTGTGGGGGTATCCACGTTGCCTATGATGAAAATGATTAGTATAGTAGGTGTGTTCCAAATGGAGCTTCATGTAAACCCAGGCAACGCTGGGTACCCATGCTAGTATCTATCTATCTATCTATCTATCTATATATATATATACATATATATATATACATATATATATACTGGTTAAGGGCCCGGCGTGCCCGGTCGTACAATACGCCTAAACATGATATTTTAATTTATGCACAATCCTCTATTTACTATAATATATCACGAGAAATAATTTTCCCGGTGGACTAATTCGCAATAAATAAATAAATGAATAAATAAAATAAATAATAATGATAATGTCGTTCATAAAATTTCGTCTGTGTTTTTCTTACAATATAACGTCAGCTGATATTTGGACTTGACGATGAATGCTCTGGAAAAGTTAATGTTTAGTTTTAAAATATGCAAACGAAGAAATGATTTGTGGCGATAATAAATAATATCCCTTCTTTTATCGTAAATTGAAATCATTAATAAGAAAAAAAAATTTAGATAAAATTGCGAGGTACACTCGGACTTGAACAGGGGCAATTCAATCTGTAGACAAATACTTTAACACTGAGCTGCATACCCTGACGACGACAGCTCTGTTTTTTAAAAAAAAGAAATGATTTGCTAAGAATTGAATCCACCTTGGTTTGTAGGGAATTATCTCTATTGGCTAGTGAAACGTTAAATATTCCTCTTTAAAAATTCTTTTCGTTCTATAAGAAAAAAATCTCTATAGGATCGAATTTTTTTCGACTTTTAATACTTAACGGATGAATTTCTCTACAGAACATATCTAAGAACACGGCAAGACATAGGATTTAGCTTTTTGCGAAATTTGCAAAAGGTAAGCTCAGCTGTCCCGGAACCTACATAATATTGTACATAATAAACCTGGTATTTACGTTTGGGGAAAGGAAATTCCATCTCACGTTGTTACAAGTCGGCCATCTAAGGTAGCCTGCAAGCCAAAATTTCTGTTATAAACTGTAATTTCGTATTTTTTATTTCAATTTTTTCCTATTATTTATTCTCCCTTTTTTAATAATTTTTATTATTATTCTAATATTCATTTTGTTTGACTTCGAATTCTTATTTATTAGTTAATGTCTTTGTTTCAAAGAGAGGTCACTCTCATGGAATATATTTTTATTACTAGAGTTACTTCCCTTACATCCTTTTCTTTACTAATATTATACGTTTTGGTTTAGTTTATTTTCTCATTTAATTGTTTCTTTCTTTTTCATTTTATTTATTTTTAATTATATATACCGAGTTTTAAGTTCCATTTTGTTGTTCCATATATGTTAACATTATTCTTATACGGTCGATTGATCTATGTTTTTAATTCTTTTTTGTTACTTTCTCTACATTTCCGTTTATGTTGTTGTTTTTTAGTCTGGTCTAATGCGTTAAATTAAATACCAATTTCTGTGCAGACATCCGTGAGTTACATCTTGTCGTCTGTTTAATAATTTTTCTTTTAATATTAGTATATGGTATGCTTCTAGTATTCAAAGGTTGCATCTTTTTGATTTCCTTGGTTTATATTTTTTCGCCTTATTTACCATAGGCCATCTTAATTTATATTAAATTTTATTTTTCTTTAATTCTTTAACCCATACTGCTATGTGCGTTATTATTATTGGTTCTGTTGCTATCCTCATTATTGTGATTGCCTCTATTATTGTTATAATCTCTTCTGTTGTTTTCATTTTTATTTGCATTGTTGTTTTCGTTACTTGTAGTGATATTTTCTTTCTCAGTGTCTTGTTTAAACGATGTTAGGAAATTACGATATCTGTAGTAGATAAGACCGAAAATTAATCTAACAACGTTAAAGAATGTAACTGCCGGAACCCTACTGAATGTCCACTTGGGGGGACTGTTTTACCTCAAGCGTAATATACAAATGGGAAGTTATAACAAATGAAACTAAGGTATATCTAGAGAGCACCTAAACACTTCAGCCACCGTTGTTACCGTCCAAGATATCGCCGGATGGATATAAAAAAGCGGAAACATAATCGACATTAAACTAAACTTGTAGATGTACAATAATTGATTTACTCCTACCAAAGACAATTGTTTATTTTCCATTTTGACTTCTTGACAGACTAAAAATAAAATTGAAACTATATCAGATTTCATCTCTGTAGATCAAATATTCAAGGAAGATTCGTGTAAAGACCTTTCGCACACACGCCGACAAAGTATCTCTTACTCTCTCTCCCTCTCTTTATATATATATATATATATATATATATATGTATATATATATATATATATATATATATATGTGTGTGTGTGTGTGTGTGTGTGTGTGTGTGTGTGTGTGTGTGTGTGTGTGCATATACCATTCAAACACCGTAGTGTTTGAATATATTGTTTAGCGGCAGGTTTAGTCATTTAGAATTGCTTTAAAGCTTTATCGCTCACTCAATTTTCGACCAAATTTCAATTATTATAGTTTAGAGATCACCTGTGTTGTAAGAAAAAATATCAATTTTCGTTCAGTAAAACAAATGTTATGATGAATTAACTGGTTTCAAAATTGTAAAAAAAAAAACGTAACGAGGTGAGCGACGTTTTTTTATGAATGGTTTCCATAGCAACCAGGTCGCTTCAGCGATTATTGTTGATACCAATTCACCGCTCTCGTGAGAAGAGAAGTAAAAAGTGAAACAGAGAATGAACGTAGGAAAGAGCTATAATTGGGGGATTTCATGGAAAGCAGACGGATGCCATACATTTTTATTACATCTATGTTTATGGGGGTAAAAAAATAAGACTGAAATTAAACAAATGTGAATATTTTGGAAGCTTGCAAAATCATGGATTACAATAGAAAAATGCGAGCATGAAAAGTAATATGGTTATGATTAAACATGGAAAAGTAAAGGGCTAGTTGTTAAAACTTGAAAAGAAAAGGACAAGATATTTTAGTAAAATATATAATGAATTTATAACTTAAAAAATTGCAGCATTAGGAATTAAAAAAAATTCAATTCGTAACATTATATAATCAATTCTTAATGCTGCAATATTTTAAGTTTAAAGATTTATTATATTTTCTACTATAATATCTTGTCCTTTTAAGCTTAATCATATTATTTTTCATGCTCGCATTTTCTATTGTAATAGGCGACCGACTTTCTATTTTAACTTTAAAATGCTCAACAAAAAGAAACCGAGTTTCTTAAAGGGGCTGACATAATAATAACAAAAACAATTTTAATTACTACAGACACTAGTGTTTCATTTTTTTCGGAAATCATCAGCGTATGGTGACACGATTACTACCGATAGGGAGATTCGAAATGTGCTGAAGTGTTTTTATCTTAAATTCTACGCCATTATAATGCAGAATTATGCAGAATTATGCAGAAGGTAAAATCTATGCATGAAACCAATCATTTAATACAAAAAACATAAACAAGTAAAAAGTAATTAACGCTTCTTTCTCAAATGCAAATTAATTAACCTTCATGTAGTCGCTCACATATCGATGACTGAGTATATTAAAAAGTTCGTTTTAATAATTTTTAAATCGGAAAAATAAGAATCGGTGCGCATGCAAGAGTCGTGAGATTTTTTCTAAACTTTATTTAGACGTTTGCCGCCAAAACTGCACACTATTCCAAGAAAAAATAATGCTATATATGTTGATTATACCTGAGACTGGTTTCCAGTTATTGTTCGTCTTTATAGAGCATTTTTTTTTACACAGCGGCCACTCGATGATAAGGGTTAATGTGTATAGATTAGTCAATGTAATTATAGCGTAGTAAACATAAGTAGTGGGAATTTTGTAAATTTGATTACTTAGGGGGACGGTTCATCAAGAACTTGTCTACGTTAGACTTGAAGACAATCAGATTGTAGTCAGCTGGAAAGCAGGCAATCGGAAGAGAGTTCTACAGAAGTGCAGTTCTAAGAAAGAAGCTTTGTTCATGAAATCTACATTTAGTTTTAGGCACAGAGAAAGGGTGTGGGAAATTATTGATAGTGTTTTTCGTGAAAGTTTGGCGAGGGGGGACGATAGATTGAAACTCAGATGAGCACTTACCACGAAAATAACGATAAAGCAGAAACAGGCTCGCAACATTTCTTCTGTGGAAAAGAGGTTGCAGGGAAGAGAAAAGGGAATTCCCCACTAAGCTACGAAGTCTATTTTCAACTCTGTCAAGTCAGGACAGCTGCTTCTAGCAGCTCCTGTCCAGATGTGGCAACAGTACTCCATCGTTGGTCGTACCTAGCTTTTATATATTTCAGCAATATATATATATATATATATATATATATATATATATATATATATATATATATATATATCTCGTCTAATACGGGCCTGAGGCGCCTTTGCCGGTGGATATTCGCAGGCATCTTTTGCAGAGACAAAGTGCTCCTCCTATAGAGCGCTGACTTTTCAATCCCACTTTCCTACCCTGTTGTGACAGTTCTCACGGCAAGAGAGAAACAAATGCATTCACGATAACAGCCGTTCCTTATCTGGATATATAATTTAGGTTTAATCAAATTAATGGCTCTTTCTTTCAGCAATATTTTCGTGGACAACATTTTGTGATTAAATTACCGACGCTTTCTTCAAGTCGTACTTTGATGAATTTCCGGAAATAACCCAGGATGTTCGTCAGCGGTTAACGATAACAGGGCGTTCCTTATCAGAATTAAAAACACTCTTTGTTTCACAATGATAATATAAAGGTCCAGACATAATTAATAAGACTTAAGTATTTATATGAACCTAATTTCTTTCTTGTCTGTCGTTTTGTCTGTCCTCCTCATCGTTATCTATATATATTCGTCTCTATATATCTTTTCTTCTTTTTCTATCTATTTACTTTTATATCTCATTATCGAACTCTCTCTTTCTGTCGGTCCTTGCCTCTGTCTTTATCTATATCTGTATTTCTCGCTCTATTTCTCTCTATGTATATTTATATCGTTTTTATTTTTCTATCTATCTGTATATCTATGTATCTAGCTACGAGCTGCCTTCAATAAATACCCAGACTTTTTTGTACAAGAATTTAAAATTATCATAGACTCTGAAAAATTCAGTATGTTATTGCTATACATCTTATGAGATGACTGACCAATTTGTATGATTTACGGTTCAAAGGAACAGCTACAGCTGGCATTGGAATACGCCCTACTAAAGCCTGGATATCACAGCTGTTAAATTTCAAAAATGCAATCCGGACGTGGAGATATTTTAGAAGAATATATATATATATACAATATATACAATAAAATGAAAAAAATATGCCACGGAAATGTATAGAATGCTTCATACTGCTTTTGGACCATCTTGCATTAACCGAGCATCAGTTTTTGAGTGACATAACGAAGTAAGGAAAGAAGGAAGGAAGTTTGTGGGGAATAATGAGAGGTGTGGGAGGAGTAAAGGATACAGAACACGAGAGTTGATTGGCCAAATAGAAAATCTTATGGATAAGGACCGTTGTGTTACTATAGCGACAATGTGAAGAATTTGATGTCAGTGTGGGAAGAGTACTAACAATTATTCGCGAGGAACTGAAGATGTGTAGGATGTACGCGACATTTGTCCCATCCATACTTGTCACAGACTATTTGACCAAGATGGGCATCAAGACAGTTTCTCACTCTTCCTACAGTCCATGCTTCCTGTGACTTTTGGATAATCCCTAAACCAAAGGATACCTTAGAGGATATCGTTATGAGACAATTGAGGGGATTAAAGAGTCTGCGACGAGACTCATTGACACGCTCTCACAAGAGGACTTTCATGGGACCTTCCAGAAGTTGTTGGAATGGTACAACAACTGCATTGCATCCAGAAGAGATTATTTCGAAAGGGACTAGAGTTTCATGTGTGTGCTATCAATGAAAGTGCCCATACGAAAAAGTATGAAAACCTCGTATCTATTTATTTATCTATCTCTGCTTTTCTATATTTTTTTCTCTATCGCTATCTATTTACTTCTATTCTTTTCTACTTTCTTCTTTTTCTTTTCTTTGGCTTTTATCTATCTATCTATCTATCTATTTATCTATCTATTATTTTCGTAGTTATTTCTATTTTTTGGATATTTATCTATCTATCTCTATATTTTTGGATATGTATGTATGTATGTATGTATGTATGTATGTATGCATGTATCTATCTATCTATCTATCTATCTATATTTCTTTCTATCTATCTATCTATCCATCTATCTATCTATTATCTTCGTAGTTATTTCTATTTTTTGGATATCTATCTATCTATCTACCTATCTATCTATCTATTTATCTATCTATGTCTCCTAAACACCCTACACGGCACAATCACGTTGACACACCGGTTCTCACCAAGTCACTGAAGTTGAGCAACGATAAGCCTGGCCAGTACCAAATAGGTGACTATCTGGGAAGGGTAGCCACTGTATGCACCCTGCCGGGTTGTAGAAATTTTCAGGTTGGTATCTGGGCGGTTGTTTAACTCACGGGCTGGGGGAGATACACCATCGAATCAAGACGAAAAGCAACAGGAAACTACCGCCTTTACTTGTCTTTTTTACTATAGCTCTACAATGTGGACATCCATGATCGGCGACGCTGTTAAAACGTCAGTAGCTAATAAGTTAACTCATGCGAATTTTGATATGAGTCACCTTTAGTGCATGCCAGGATAACATTAATCTGCAAACAGTATTGTACTCAGAAAGGATTCAAGTGAGAGAAAAAAGCTCAAATGCTGTAGATAATGCAGTCGAACAATATGAGGATATGATGAATGAGTTAGGTTTCCAAGCGAGAGAAAACTAAGGTTTTCAGATCAATTCTTTTCAGGAAGCCCTGCGAACTAGACACGGTCCAATAATGTAGAATAATAAATAATTTTCTTAATTTAGAAAACCAAACTGAAAAGGAAATAATTATTTAGTTATTTAGTTCCTCTTTCCATTAAGTCAATTCTCGCCAAATAAAGTCTTTAAGAAATTAATCGAACATGTCCTTGTGTCTTTCATGTACGGAAAGTCTTATTTGTCTAAATTAAACAGACGAGGCGATTAATAACCAACTACACGAAACGGCCAATCGCGGAACGGGACAAAGTGAAAAGCCAAAGGTCAATCAGTATTGAAGAGAAAAGAAGAAAAAAAATTAATTTTTATTTTTATTTCTATAATGGACATTTAAGGTTGTCGTTGGCTATTAAAAAAGAAATAGAAAAATATTGAATAAATTAAACGCAGAAGTCGCACAAAGGAAAAGAGTGCAATAAGTTCGCATGAAAAATATTTGTTTTATTGATTACTTATTGAACATCTGTGTTCTCTCTTTCTTTTTTCTATACCCCTCTCTTTTTCTACATCACTCCTTCTCCCCTCCCCCCTCTCTCTATATATATCCATTTCTCTGCTTCTCTATCTATATATATCTTTCATTTGATCTATCTATCTATCTATCTATCTATCTATCGTTTTCTCTTTCTTTCCGCTCACTTATTCATATATCTTTCTTTCTCTGTTTCTGACTCTCTCTCTCTCTCTCTCTCTCTCTCATTCTCTCTCTCTTTCTCTCTCTCTCTCTCTCTCTCTATATATATATATATATATATACTCCTTTTATTTCACTATTCTCTTTTTTTGCTTCTCAAACTCTCTATTTGTCTTTCGGTCTATATCCCCCTCGCCATCTATCTATCTATCTCTCTCTCTCTCTCTCTCTCTCTCTCTCTCTCTATATATATATATATATATATATATATATATATATATATATATATATATATATATATATATATAATTATTATCATGCGGGCTACATGCCAGCTCAGCAAAGCTGAGCTTACATCAGGATAACATCTGATACATGAGGATTACATGTCAAAGCAAAGTACATCCCATTCATTTGTATTGCATTTTAAAAATATACTTCAGTTTGAAGGATTTTTGATTCGTAAACATCATTTACAAATGTATCTTAAACGGATTGAAACCGTTATGTTAATTTGAAATAGATGTTATTATTATTATTATTATTATTATTATTATTATTATTATTATTATTATTATTATTATTGGCTCACCAAGAGCTTTCACACAGGTCATCAAGTATCTCTCTTTGAAAAAAAAAAAAACTGTGGTGTTCTCTGGAAGCTGAGTGACAACAAGTCTCCCCAGTTTTCTAGTGCTCTCCACCTCTCCTGATAACATTTTAAAATGAATTTACATTATCGCAATAGTCACTTACCACAGTTTTCTCGTAAGCAGCGACCATTGGTTTCCACTGAAATTTTAGTAAAAATAAGCCCCCCTCCAAGGTCCCAGTTCTCTTTGTACTTGTCCAGCGGAGGTCTGGTCAGGGCTCTCTCTTCGGTCTTTTCATCCTCCTTGAGCCTTCTCAGCTATTAGGCATCTTTGTTTTGGGGCGGTAGTTGGGTAATAGGAGGGGATGAGAACTTATAGATATGCATCCTCTATGTTCTTGGTTCCATGTAGCCCTTCTTCATGTATTGTCTCTGCAGCAGTTCGTCTGGCCCGCAGCACATGCGGCTCATGTGTATTAGTCTCCGCATTCAAGGGAATTCCTTAATATTTCAGCTGTTTTCATTATTGTTCTTCGTTATTATTATTACTATTATTATCGAAGATTATTCTTTTATAAGCATCCACAGAGAGAATCCGATACTTTGACAAGGAATGTAAATGATTTAATGATTGAGACGCGTACTCCAACATTCTATAGAATTTATTCTGATTGGTTTCATCTTTTAACCTAGTTCTTCGCCAACGAAATCTCTTCGAAGTAGGCGTTATTGTGTGAGAATTTATGGAAACGATGAGAGAAGAAAAAAAATAAATTCGTGAATATGAAGCCGTAAATTTTTTCAATCCAATATCCCTCAATCCAAACACTAATAAAAAGAGTTACAGCTTGATAGTAACTGTTAGGGTCCGATAGAATCTGTCTTTGCAAAGACATGAAACTGCAGTCGCTGATATACGCATACATAGGCATCATTATGAAGACAATAAATCGGTACTTCTGCATTTACCGACCCGCGATTTCCATGAAGTTACCCAGGTGTGTCCACAAATGATAAGAATAACCGGAAGTGGCCGATCGCAATGCGATACGAGGAACACTTACGCCGATCTCAATGGTATAAACGAATAACCAATGAGAAAACGATATCAAATGCTCTGTCGAGTTTTAGCTAATAAAAATGTAAGCATATATATATATATATATATATATATATATATATATATATATATATATATATACTAGTCTGAGTGCCCCGCGTTGACCGGGTGTTTGGAGATGTGTGTTGGGCAAATAAAACGTAAGTGGTAGTAGGCAAGCAGGCAGGCAGGCTCGAACCCGTACCGCAAAGGAGGAAAAGAATGCGAAAAAAACATGACGTCGTTTCTGTTGCGCCCATCGCCAAACAGGAAGTGACGTAGGTTTAAATTAAGGCTAGACAACCGAAAAGAGGGGATAACTTTCGAAAATATCGGCGAAAAAGCGCCCCCTCCCTGTAGAAAAGTAACCAGTAGAGATTGAAGGAATAAATGTTTTTAACTAATTCTTCGATATTTGTCGTCCGATACAGATCTTGTGAAAATCCGTCCCCTCTGTCGAAAGCTTTAGGCATACATACATACATTTAAACAGACAGGTGAGATTTATATGTTACATTTATATGTAAATTGGAAGAAGTCGAAATTAAAAATTGAAATTATTAAGAAAGCTATCATACAAAAAACAAAAACAAAAGCCACACACTAATTTATCGTTGTTGAAGAAAAAATAAATATTTCCTTTCCTTACAACTTTTGTTCCATTTTTTATCTGTTTTTATACACACGAGCACACACAAAAATAAAGGTATTGTAATGTGGAACAAACCCGAAAGAACTGCGCTCATTATCAATGTCACAGTCCTAAATGCTTTTGGCCTTAATAGAGCTGAACGGGAAAAGATAGCAAAATATCAGCTGGTTTAATGAAAAAGAACCTTCAGAGATACTTAGAAGCAATCCCTGGACCAAGCTGTAACGAGATACAAATAGCAGCCATAAAGGGAACAGCATCTGTTCTTAAAAGAGCCCTCGGATATAAATTTGAATCATAACAGAATCAGGTGTTAGCTCCAGGAGGGAGCCCCTTGATATCTTAAAACTTACTGAATTTAAATTAAAATAAAATACAAACTACACAAAATCTTCCTTCCTTAAGAGTTTTTTTTTACATAGGCGTCACCACTTATCAAGACCGATCGGCCACTCAAGGATAAGGGTTAAAGAGTGTAGAGTAGTCAAAAACTTTCTGTTACAACTAAAGCGAAAAAAAAACCCATCAAAATAAAACATCATTTATCCAACAAAATTTTTTTCTTACAAGCAAAAAAAAAAATTACTATTATTGTTATCTTTTTTATATTCATTGTATATCCATGTTTTTTTTTACGATTTTCATTTGCTCGTATCGATTTAACACTTTAAAAGGTTCAGCCGACTGTTTCCGGTTATTCCTATCCTCTGCCGGACACACCCGAGTAACTTCGTGGAAATCGCGGGTCGGTAAATGCAGAAGTACTCATAAGTCATTGAAGATACGGTATGCCTCTGCCTGACAACTATTTTATGTGGGTTTTAATTCTCCATATTGTATGAATTATTTTTGATATAATGGACTGATCCTACACCCCTCAAATGAATGGACTGTTACGTCTATAAAAAGACAAGCAAATTCTCCTCACGTGGAGAGAATTTAGGACTAAGCTGTCAATGGACGCTTAGAAATGTGTGTACCTTTTTTACCTAAATAAACCCTTTCTGTACAACCCCAGTAATGACTTGTTATTCATATAATCTACAATATAACAACTGGCGACGAAGAATTCGAACGAAACTCACTAAAAAAAACAAAGCGAAGGAAAAAGCACACAAGAAGATTAACGAGCAGAAAACAAAAGAAATCCAAAGAAGGAAGAAGAAAAAAAACTTCGACAGAGCCAACATTTAAAAAGTAAGTGTTTCAGTCTGTTACGGTCCTAAAAAAAAAGAGAAATTGACATTTTGAAGCGAACATTTTTTTTGAAAAGAACATTTAAAAAAAAAGAAGTGTCCATTTCAAGTTTTATTCGGCTGGAAGTATTTTTTTTCTCTCTTCGGAAGGAAATTGTGCTTTTAATTCATTGAATTTATAGGACATTTGAGTTAATCTTTTGTTTAATTGTGTGGTTTTGTAAAAAAAAAAAATTTTTTAACATGGAGCAATTAGCGGAATTCACTAGAACTATGCAATCGGCATTGTTTGCACAACAAAAGCAAATGGAATTACTTCAGCAACAACAATTGAAGCAAAGCGAAATACTACAGAGTATTTTAACGCAGCAGAAAGACTGTCGTTTCACTCCTGAAGGAATAGTAAATTCTTTATCCGAATTTGTATACGAGCCGACAAATGGGTTAACTTTCCCGGCATATTTTTGGAGATACGAAAATATTTTTGCTAAGAGATGTCAGTCTTGGACAGACGAAAAGATTATCCTTCTTCTTCAAAAACTTGGATCTCAGGAAAATACAAAGTATACGAATTTTATCCTGCCAAAGAAGCCTGAAGAGATTTCTTTCAGTGAAACAATAAAAATATTGTCAAACATTTTCAGTGAACGAGATAGTCTATTCTATACACGTTATAAATGTTTAAATATCACGAAGCAAGAGGACGAAGATTTTATTACTTATGCAGGGAAAGTGAATGCTCATTGTGAATCCTTTAATTTAAAAGACCTAAAAGAGGATATGTTTAAAAGTCTAATCTTTGTGCAAGGTTTAACAGCCTCTAAAGATAAGGATATTCGTTCAAGGATATTATCCATTAGGAACCAAGACACAGAAATAACGTTACAAAAAGTTGCGGAAGAGTGTCAGAAACTGTTAAATTTAAAGCAGGACAATACAAGCATCGAAGGAAAAAATTATGAAGAAGAAATATGGAAAAAAATGGAAAGGGTGATGAAATGTGCACACGAAAAATCCTGTAAGACATGTGGGGGAAAAACCACTTCACTAAAGATTGTTACTTTAAATACAAAATATGTAACAAATGTAATAAAAAAGGCCATAAATCAACGGTATGCAGGAAAGGAAAATACCGAAAAGCAGAAATAAAGACCATTGGTTCTAAAAATGAGTCTAGGTGTGATAAAAGAAAATATATTTAAATTAAAATTAATGGCTGTAATGGGAACTGTCTTCTAGATACGGGAAGCGACATAAGTATAATTGACGAAGTAACTTGGAAGAAAATTGGGTTTCCAAAGTAACAAAATACAAAAAAAATTGCCAGAAGTGTGTCTGGAAATAAACTAAAATTTAAGGGTGAATTTTTTACCAATGTGTCTCTAAAGGAGAATGCTGTGAAAACCAAGTTATGTCGTACCGGGGGAAAAATTCTAATTTGTTCGGTATAGACTTAATGATTCTTTTTAATTTATGGGAAAACCCCATAAGCTCATTTTGCAATAAAGTAAGTCTGGCGGGTTTAGAAAATTCTAAACTACCAGGAAAGTTTATTGATGAATTAAAAAAAGACTTTAAAGAGGTATTCTCTGAAGGTTTGGGTTGCTGCACGAAAACGGAGGTGAAATTTGAACTAAAGGACGAAGCTAAACCAGTTTTCAAACCCAAAAGAAAGGTTACATATTCAGCATTAGAAACTATAGAGAAAGAATTAAAGAGACTTCAAGATATTGGAGTAAAAGAAAAAGTGGACTACTCTGAATGGGCTTCACCCACGGTTTACGTTAAGAAGAAAAATAATAAAATCAGGGTATGCGCGGACTTTTTGACAGGTCTAAATGATTGTCTCAAGGAGCATAACTACCCGCTTCCTACCCCAGAGGAAATTTTTTCGAAGTTAAGCGGAAGAAAATTTTTTACAAAAATTGATTTGTCTGAAGCGTATTGGCAAGTAAAAGTCCAGGAAGATTGTGCTAAATACCTGACATTAAATACCCATAAAGGACTATTTTCACTAAAACGTTTGCCTTTTGGTTTAAAAGTAGCCCCAAATTTGTTCCAGCAAATTATGGATACAATGCTAGCAGGTTTGGATTTTGCTATGGCTTATCTAGATGACATCCTTATAAGAAGTAAAAATGTGGAAGAGCATAAAATCCACATTGGCAAAGTATTCGAGAGAATATCAAACTATGGATTGAAAGTGGCTCTCGAAAAATGTAATTTTGGGATGGACAAAATTGAATATTTGAGACAAGTGATTGATCGAAATGGTAGAAAACCTAATCCTAATAGGACTGAAGCAATCAAAAACATGCCTAGACCAGAAAATATAGTGCAGCTACAGTCATTTTTGGGACTAGCAAATTATTATAATTCTTATATCCCAAATATGCATGAACTAAGAGCACCTTTAAACGAATTATTGAAAAAGAATAAAAAATGGTTCTGGACAAAAGAATGTGATGAAGCATTCCTAAAGATTAAAAAATGTCTGTTATCGGATTTAGCACTAGCTCACTACGATCCGAAAAAAGAATTAATTGTAGCAGCAGATGCGAGCGAATACGGTTTAGGTGCTGTGCTACTACACAGACTCAAAGATGGATCGACTAAACCAATTATTCATGCCTCAAGGGTTTTGCTACCCGCAGAGAAAAATTATAGTCAGATAGAAAAAGAAGGTCTGGCAATTGTATACGCCATGAGGAAATTTCATAGGTTCATCCATGGAAGATTTTTTATCTTGGAAACGGACCACAAACCTTTGTTATCGATTTTTGGTTCCAAAAAAGGAGTTCCTACTCATACGGCTAATAGGTTACAAAGATTGAGCATGATTCTGTTAAACTACAATTTTAAAATGAAACACCTAGCATCCAGCAAAATTGCACACGCAGATGGTTTGTCCAGGTTGATCCCAAATAAAACTGAATTACTTGAAGAAACTGTTATAGCTGCACTAAAAGAAGAAAATAAACTAACAGATATATTAATAAATACTGTTAGGGAACTTCCGGTAACACTTGAGGAAATAAAGAAAGCAGCAAGAACAGATGAATACATTAACAAGATAAAAAAACAAGTGGGACAAAAAGAAAAGAAGAGGAAAGGATTAACAGTTTTTCCATTTTCAAAGTGCGATGAAACTCTAATGTACGCAGATAGAGTGGTAATACCTCAAGTATTACAGAAGAGAATTTTAAAAAAATTCCACATGGGACATCCTGGAATCTCCAGAATGAAAGCACTAATGAGAGCATATACGTACTGGCCTGGAATGGATCAGGACATAGAAAAAATGATAAAATTATCTAAGGGTTGCCAACTAGCAGCAAAAGCGCCGCCCACTAAGACGCAACCTTGGCCTAAAACAGATATACCATGGACGCGGATCCATATAGATTACGCAGGACCTCTAAAAGGATATTATTACCTGGTAATAGTAGATAGCATGTCGAAATGGCCAGAAATTTTTAAATTCAAACATCTTACAGCGGCAAACACAATAAAAGCGTTGGACGAGGTATTTGGGCGTTTTGGCGTACAAAAACCAATTGTTAGTGATAATGGCACCATGTTCAAAGGTAAAGAATTTAAGATCTACTGTGAGTCACTGGCCATAGAGCATATCACAACACCAAATTTTAGCCCTCGATCTAATGGACAAGCTGAAAGATTTGTCGATACTTTTAAACGAGCGTTAAAAAAGAACGATAACATCGACACTGAAGAAAAAAGTCTTCAGAAATTTTTAGCAGTGTACAGGATAACGCCTAATCCGAATACAAATGCAAATTTATCCCCAGCGGAAATAATGTTTGCCAGAAAAGTGCGCTCTGTGTTCGACCGGTTAATTCCGAGTAAAAAAGTAAAAAAAAAGTGTAAAAGATAATGTACGATACAAGATATACAAGGACGGGGATAAAGTTTTTTCAACAATTACCGGACAGGGAAGAGTTTTTGGGAAGAAGGCATAATCTCAAAAAGAATTGGAAGAATGGTCTACATTATAAAAGGTCAGACATTTTCCCACAAAAAAACATATAAACCAACTCAAACCCCGATATATTGAAATAGTTAAAAACAATGAAGTACCGATGGAAGTTCTGTATGACATTTCTCACATAGAGCCTCCAAAAAAGGAAGCACCAGTAACTGAAAATACAAGTCACTCTCCAAAATCAAAAAATTCGTAAACGCAAATTTTAAGGAGAAGTGAAAGAAAAAGAGAAAGAACTGAATTTTTTGGACAAAGTCAAAAAAGAAAAAAAATGGTGAAGCGAAATTCTAGGGAAGAATTTAGCTTGGGAAGAAGGTGATATAATGGACTGATCCAACACCTCTCAAATGAATGGACTGTTACGTCTATAAAAAGACAAGCAAACTCTCCTCACGTGGGAGACAGAATTTAGTACTAAGCTGTCAATGGACGCTTAGAAATGTGTGTGCCTTTTTACCTAAATAAACCCTTTCTGTACAACCCCAGTAATGACTTGTTATTTATATAATCTACGATATAACAATTTTCTAAGTTATGTAAATTTCATCACCATCAGATCCATACAACAAAGACAAAATGAACTCAAGATTAAATTCCGTCATATTTTTTTGTTATATAAGATACGAGACTTCATTGGCTACAATATGGACGATTTACAAAGGATTGCCCACTTATTAAGGCGCAGAGGCCACTCGAGGATAAGGATTAATGGATATACATTAGTCAATGGGATTATAGCGTAGTAATCATAAGTAGTGAAAATTGGATTACTTAGGGGGACAGTTCATCAAGAACTTGTTTACGTTGGACTTGAAGACGACCAAATTGTAGTCAGCTGGAAAGCAGGCAAACGGAAGACAGTTCTACAGAAGTGCAGTTCTAAGAAAGAAGCTTTGTTCATGGAATCTACGTTTAGGCACAGATAAAGAGTGAAGGAAATTATTGATAGTGGTTTTGGATAAACGAGTGTTTTTCGTGTAAGTGTGGTGAGGGGAGTAGAGATTGAAGCTCAATCGAGAACTTTCCATGAAAATAACGATAAAGCAGAGACAGGCTCGCAACGTTTCTATGATAAACAATACCAAATTTATCCGCAAAAGCGTAACTTTCACATTTCCTGTGACCTGGACATTTGACCTTTATATCCCTAAATTACATCAAGTTAAACCATGGCATATTTTGACCAAATATGGTCACGATTGGTCAAACGGTTTGAACGTCAGACTGCATTAAAAACAAAAATTCTTGATAAAATTAACTAACAACATAACCTCTTATGAGATTATTTAAATAGTTTTAACCCGCGCTAAACAACATAACCTCTTTAGCGCAGGTTAAAACTATTTAAATAATCTAATTAAGATGCGACACTTCATTGGCTACACCACGAGCCAAGTAAAGGTTTTCTATGATAAACAGAACCAAATTTATCATCAAAGTTTGACATACTCATGTTATCTGAACATTTGACCTTTTTATCCATAAATCAGGTTAAACAACGGCGCGTTTTGACTAAGTGTGACGACGATTAGTCAATCGATTTGAACGCCAGATTGCATTAAAACATACTAAATAAAATTAACGTAACCTCCTTCTTCGGGCCAAGATCAAATCATAGTATCTGTTCTTCAGATGCTGCACTTCAATTTATTGTTCTTTCTCAGTGGAGGAGGACCTTTTCACGACTGAGACAGTTTTTAATTTTTGTTTCTTTTTCTTCACGTTAAAAACCGATCCTGGTGTCTAACGCTATCCCATTGTAAATAGGTAACACTATTTAAATAAAACATCAATTAATAAATATCTGAAAATTTGATAAGCTTATAAGAACTTTTACCGACTTGTAGTTTACATTGCAAACTGCATCATTTACTTATTGACGGGGTGGTTCCAAAAAGTCATGTCTCCTATTTTTTTAATTCAAATATTGAAAAGCTATGAAGACGGCGGTGGTATGATTTAAAACGAATAACTTGTTTGTGCCAGTGTATATATTTTTTTTTACCTAGTCATCACTATTTACAATGCAATTTTGTCAGCGATGAACGATAGCATTGTTTTTGAACAGTTTAGTTGAAAGTTCAACTGTTTGACACACGTAACGTTTTTTTTTTTATCACAGTGTTTTTCATCTAAAGTTTTGAAAATCTTACAAGAAGAAGAACGTTAATGATACATTGAAATTACCAAAACTCTTGAGTTACATGTACCGATCAAATTATATCGACGAGTAACTGCGGCTTTTGCACTCTTACAGGTGTTTCACTTGATGCCATAAATTTGGGATGTTCGCGGTAAGAAACTTTGTTCATGGAAGATCTTTTGGAATTTGGTTAGGAGAGAGAGAGAGAGAGAGAGAGAAACGTCTTTGCTGTAGTGGTGGTAAATAGACAAGTTTCTGATGTGATTTTTTATAGGAATACAAAGGATTGGAATTCAGCCAAGCACCTCTGATGAAGATAACGATACAGCTAAGAGAGATGAGCTGTTGAAATGTCAGATGCATAATAGCAGTCGGACAGGTCAACTCAAACCATTTAGAAAGAGGAAAAAAAAGAGGCTTACTACGAAATTTCCACGTCGGGCAAATGCTTTTATATCTGCCTCGACTCATTCACTTATTTCATTTTAGTATTGTGTCGTTACACGAAGGAGATAGAGCGCCAGAAAAATGTGTATATATATTTTTATAAGTTTTTCAAAAGGAAGTAAAAAACCCCAAAAAACAAAAAAAAAACATCAATATTGGGTGCATTTCGCGTGCGGAAGCCAATATCTTCAGACAGCCAAATCTGGTAGCACCAGAGAGTATGTAATGCATATGTACATAATCAAATAACATAAATAACACTTTAAGTCACACAAAACTCTTGTTCAGGTCAACTTCGCATCTATTAGTCCGAACCAAACGGTCTGTTTAAGATGCAGCAAAGTTTGCAAGTCTACTGCTGGTCTGAGAAGACATGTGATTGTTCATAGGAATACCCTTCAACCTCCAGAGGAAGTCAACTCAGTGGAAATTGCTCAATTTGTATGTCACATCTGCTTCAAGATGTGTAAATCTGCAGCGGGAGTGCAGAGTCATCTGAGACGGCATGGACGACAAGATCGGGAGAACTCAATGTGACGGCAATCATCTGGAAAGATGCAGTAATCAATATATATATTTGTTTTCACAAGTGACAGCACGATCCTTAACAAATTCGTCTACGCAATTCCGAACACCACCGCCGAATCGACACGCCACACCACGAACAAACACCGTTGAATCGACACACACGTTCTCAAGCAGGACCGAACATTCTCGCCGAATCGACATGCCACGATACGAAAATGCAATAACGCGAGACACGTTATCAAAGAAATGTATTTCAAAACCCGCAAATCACTGATCGGCTTCTTCATTTCATAGCCGTTGGGCGAAACAAAATCGTCACTTTGGGGTAAGATGGGTGTAGTTTATTAGTTTACTCGACTTGCAATCGAAAGGTCCCGGGTTCGTCTTTCAACGCAGGTAGACCTGATTCATACGCTTGTGCGTTTCCGCGCATGCTCAGCACATATTGTTCTTCAGAGAGAATAAAAAAATATTTTTACATCAAGGTGTATCTTAGATGAACAGTAGTCCGATAAATTCAAATACAGTAGAACCCCGGGATACGGCATTAAA
Source organism: Euprymna scolopes (assembly GCF_053919585.1). NCBI lineage: Eukaryota > Metazoa > Mollusca > Cephalopoda > Sepiida > Sepiolidae > Euprymna > Euprymna scolopes. Next base: position 9,774,946 of record NC_136511.1, on the reverse strand, counting down.
AATTAGTAATAAAATACAGTTGAGTATTGGTTTGGCTTGGTTGTTTTACGGTATATCAACCCTTTTCGAGTTGTTTAATGCCGAATCCAGTTATTTTAGAATTCATGTTGCATCCAATTATTTTGTAAAAGGTTTTTATTCTTCAAGATCTTTGAATCTTCAATCATTAGTTTGTGGTGTTTAGTTTGGTTGTTTTATAGTGGATTTTATCGTTTTTAATCCCTGCTCTGCAGAACATGAATGAGTTTTGCAATGGGAGAGGGATAAGGATTACAGTATTAATGTTTGATACATTTTAAGTAAGGAAGTGGGGGGGGGGTAGAAAGAGAAAGGAGAAATGGGAAGAAGGAAAAGAGAGAAAGGGAGGATTGTTGTTTTTGTTTTTGTTTTTGTTTTTGCAGAATATACTTAAGTTTTTCAAAGAGAAGTAAAAAAAAAAAACACACACACACACACAAAACGCATCAACGTTAGGTGCATTTCGTGTCAGGAAGCCAATATCTCCAGACAGCCTGATCTGGTAGCACCAGAAAGTATACAATACACATGTATATGATCAAATAACATTATACAGCACCTTAAGGCGGGCAAATACCATAACAAGGGCCGGGAAAACATCGTATTCCACATCGTAACCTAAAAAGAAAAACGTATCCCAGGACCATCGTATCCCGGAGTTCTACTATAATACAAAGAAAAACTAGTTTTTTAAATGATACAAATGGTTATGGTACATACGAGAAAAGCGTTTAATAAATTATTAGCGAAGACGCGGGATCTTCGTAAACTCCTGCAGCGCTTTGAACATTTAATAACTCGTGTCACACATATGAGAAAACCATTTAACACAAATAGTTCGAATACGCATGCGTACATCACACCATACGGTAGTTTGAACATTTTAATATCTCGTGTTCGTCATATGAGAATATTAAATATTAATAAACAGGGCTTGTCAGCACGTAATGCGCCCGATGTATCTTGTTGCAATTTTCAAACGCGATATCGCTGTTCACAAGAGAGAGAATATCAAGGAGGAGTTCGCTGTATGTTTATAATGCAATTCGACAATGTATTGAATGATTGGTTCGACTTTTTCGGGCAGGGGGGAGGCGGTTATAACTAGAGTGAGATCTGAACTGATGAAGACTTTTTAATAATATGTCTTAATGAGATGTCCAGTCTGTAGGCCTCTTTTGTGTTACCACATTAGGCTGTACGAAGATACTGGCTTCCTGACTTAAAAGCACCAAACATCGATGTTATCACATTTCTGAAATTTTTACTTGAAGAATGGTTATTCATATTTTTAGATTCTTCGGACTACTGTTCTCATCTTGATTGTCAATTTCACAACGTTTCGGTCGAATAACCTCCGACCTTCTTTCGGTGTATCTGGCTACATATGGCTGACGGAACGAGAGCGTGCTACCCCCTGTGAAGTAAATAAAGGTTTCTGCTCGAAACTCTGTCCAAATTCCCGAGTTCGATAGAAACATTCCCGATTTCGACAAGATACAAAAAAGAGCCAATAAATAAATAAATAAATAAAAACAACAAAAACAACTTTTCTCTACAAAACAACTAAACTAAACTCTATGAATAAATATTTTTATATATAAATAACTTGGAACATAAAAACGTTTGCCAAAATTTATCAATAATTGAACTCGATTCAGTTCATACTACGTAAAACAAAACAGCCAAACTAAACACAAAGAATAAATATTATAGAACGCTATGCATAAAACCTTTTTATCCAAAAATTACCGCATTCTGCATTAATTAATACTGAAAGGGTTGAAATGCCGTAAAACAAAACAACCAAACCAAGCACAATGAATAAATATTTGAAGATTTGAAGAATCTGAAACATAAAACCCATTTTATCCAAAATTACTGGATTCTATATATAGTTAACCTAAAAAGGTTGATATGTCGTAAAACAAAACAACCAAACCAAACACCATGACTAAATATTTGAAGATATAAAGAACTTGAAGCATAAAACAGTTATTTTTTTCCCAAAATTGAGATATTTGTCATTTAGACCCCCCCCCGAAACTATACTATTTCATTTCAGTTTATTATAAGATTTTCGACTAACGTCCTAATTTTCAATGAAAAGGTTATTCTAGTATGATACCGTACCCCAAAGCATTACCCCTTCATACTTTTTGGGAATAATGTGCTCTCTCCTAACAGTACATTGCCCTGTCCGTAGGGCATTAGAATACGCCGACTGTCCCCCTGCAGAGGGTAAAAGTCCCTCAATGGGGGTCCTGGATATGACCTTAAACTATATCCAGTGGTGAGGCCCCAGCTTGTGGATTTTGGGGAGTGTGGAGCCACCCTTTAATTACCATTGCTCCCAGGTCCACTCTGACCCGGAGTGGTAGTAACTGTTAGGGTCCCAACTATGGGTTGAATAGAAACCGACGTGAAAACAACAAATATATTCTATTAAAAAAATTTTTCTTCAAAATCTTTGGATTCGGCATTAAATAACCCGAAAAGGGTTGATATGCCGTAAAACAAAAACAATCAACCAAACAACCTAACAGTACAAACATTGCAGGTATTACCTCCTTATTTGTGTGTTTTTGGGGGTGACAGTGTAGTATATATTCTTCGGTCATATGTATGCGATCAGAAGGATTATATTGATGTTAATAATCATTTTAATCTACTAAACTGCAGAAGTGATTACAAACAAAACAATCGATTCTTACTTCTAACACTTTGATGGATGACAGAATTTTGTGTGAAGCTCTCTGAGGTAGTCTAACTTAATATTTTTTTTTGATTTCAGCCCGTACTAGCATAGCAACCTTGGGGCCCCCTGCGGAGACAGAATCGCTGTAACAAAGAATACCATTACGAGGTGCCTTCAATGAGTTTCCAGACTTATTTTGTACAGACATTTTAAATTGCTGTAGACTCTTGAAAATTCAGTATGTTGTTTCTATACAGCTTATGAGATGGCTGACCAATTTTTATGACTTTAGGTTTAAATAAACAGCTACAGCAGGAATTGAAATACATCATACCAAAGCCTGATTGTTACAGCTGGTGAATTAAAAAAATGCAACCCGGAAAATACTTTTGAAGAACGATATGTAATAAAGATCTGTTTTAAATTTGGCAAAAAAAAAAGCACAGAAACGTATGAAACGGTTCATTGCATGAATCGAGCATCAGTTTTTGACTGGTATAAGACATCCAAGTAAGATAAGGGGTGTGTGAGAGATGATGAGAGGAGTAGGAGGAGTAAGAAAGTCAGAACACGAGAGTTGATTGGCCAAATAAAGAATTTCATAGGTAAGGAAAGTCGTGTCTCTATAGAGACAATAAGTGCACAGTTCGATGTCAGTGTGGAAACTGTACGCACAATTATTTGAGATGAACTGAAGATACGGAAGATTTACGCGAAGTTTATCTCAACGGTGCCCAGAGAAGATCAGAAAGAAAGACGTTGTCATAGGCACAAGTCAGTTCCTCAACCTCCCTATAGTCCAGACCTTGCTCCCTGTGACTTTGGTTATTCTCTAAGTTCAAATAAAACCTTAAAGGCTGTCGTTATGAAACAATTGAGGTGATGAAAAAGACTGCGACGACGGTCATTGACACACTAACATAAAAGGACTTCGATGGGGCCTCCCAGTAGTTGTTTGAACAGTACAATAAGTGGCACTCTTCACGAATCCTTGACATAACTTCGGTTCTGCACCATGCTAACGAACACGACGTCCTTCACGTTGTCTAAGATTCTTGCTTTTGGCCTTCCACGCCCTCTTTTGCTAGGGGATGTACCAAAAAAACAACAACCCTTTTCTTAGGTCGGCTGTTCTGACCACATGTCCCCCAAAATCGCAGTAATCGAACTAACAACGTAGTATTCGCAGGATCTCAATAACACCAACCTTTGCGACGAATTATTTGAACGACACGATAGTTTTCCAAAAACACAAACAACAATTCAGAGTCGGTACTGCAGAACACGGACGACTAAACGTTTAAAAAAAAACAGGCAGCAACTCTGTAAGTTGCACTGATTTTTCAATTTGTTGCACCAACTAAAAAGATATAAAATTGTTAAACGAAAAAAAATTATAAATAAGTTAACATTTTATATGTTGAATTAAAAAAGTTGATATTTTGTTTGTTGAATAAAAAAAGTTGATATTTTGTTTGTTGAATAAAAAAGTTGATATTTTGTTTGTTGAATAAAAAAAGTTGATATTTTGTTTGTTGAATAAAAAAAGTTGATATTTTGTTTGTTGAATAAAAAAAGTTGATATTTTGTTTGTTGAATAAAAAAAGTTGATATTTTGTTTGTTGAATAAAAAAAGTTGATATTTTGTTTGTTGAATTAAAAAAGTTGATATTTTGTTTGTTGAAAAAAAAAAAGTTGATATGTTGTTTGTTGAATTAAAATAGTTGATATTTTGTTTGTTGAATTAAAATAGTTGATATTTTGTTTGTTGAATTAAAAAAGTTGATATTTTGTTTGTTGAATTAAAAAAGTTGATATTTTGTTTGTTGAATTAAAAAAGTTGATATTTTGTTTGTTGAATAAAAAAAAGTTGATATTTTGTTTGTTGAATTAAAAAAAGTTGATATTTTGTTTGTTGAATAAAAAAAGTTGATATTTTGTTTGTTGAATTAAAAAAGTTGATATTTTGTTTGTTGAATAAAAAAAAGTTGATATTTTGTTTGTTGAATAAAAAAAAAGTTGATATTTTGTTTGTTGAATTAAACAAGTTGATATTTTGTTTGTTGAATAAAAAAAGTTGATATTTTGTTTGTTGAATAAAAAAAGTTGATATTTTGTTTGTTGAATAAAAAAAGTTGATATTTTGTTTGTTGAATAAAAAAAGTTGATATTTTGTTTGTTGAATAAAAAAAAGTTGATATTTTGTTTGTTGAATAAAAAAAAGTTGATATTTTGTTTGTTGAATAAAAAAAAGTTGATATTTTGTTTGTTGAATAAAAAAAAGTTGATATTTTGTTTGTTGAATAAAAAAAAGTTGATATTTTGTTTGTTGAATAAAAAAAAGTTGATATTTTGTTTGTTGAATAAAAAAAAGTTGATATTTTGTTTGTTGAATTAAAAAAGTTGATATTTTGTTTGTTGAATTAAAAAAAAGTTGATATTTTGTTTGTTGAATTAAAAAAAAGTTGATATTTTGTTTGTTGAATAAAAAAAAGTTGATATTTTGTTGAATAAAAAAAAGTTGATATTTTGTATGTTGAATTAAAAAAGTTGATATTTTGTTTTTTAATTAAAAAAGTTGATATTTTGTTTGTTGAATAAAAAAAGTTGATATTTTGTTTGTTGAATTAAAAAAGTTGATATTTTGTTTGTTGAATAAAAAAAGTTGATATTGGTTTTGTTGAATAAAAAAAAGTTTATATTTTGTTTGTTGAATAAAAAAAAGTTGATATTTTGTTTGTTGAATTAAAAAAGTTGATATTTTGTTTGTTGAATTAAAAAAGTTGATATTTTGTTTGTTGAATAAAAAAAAGTTGATATTTTGTTTGTTGAATCTAAAAAAGTTGATATTTTGTTTGTTGAACAAAAAAAAGTTGATATTTTGTTTGTTGAATAAAAAAAAGTTGATATTTTGTTTGTTGAATAAAAAAAAGTTGATATTTTGTTTGTTGAATTAAAAAAGTTGATATTTTGTTTATTGAATAAAAAAAAGTTGATATTTTGTTTGTTGACTTTAAAAAGTTGATATTTTGTTTGTTGAATAAAAAAAAGTTGATATTTTGTTTGTTGAATAAAAAAAGTTGATATTTTGTTTGTTGAATAAAAAAAGTTGATATTTTGTTTGTTGAATTAAAAAAGTTGATATTTTGTTTGTTGAATTAAAAAAAAGTTGATATTTTGTTTGTTGAATAAAAAAAGTTGATATTTTGTTTGTTGAATAAAAACAGTTGATATTTTGTTTGTTGAATAAAAAAAAGTTTATATTTTGTTTGTTGAATAAAAAAAGTTGATATTTCGTTTGTTGAATAAAAAAAAGTTGATATTTTGTTTGTTGAATTAAAAAAGTTGATATTTTGTTTTTTAATTAAAACAGTTGATATTTTGTTTGTTGAATAAAAAAAGTTGATATTTTGTTTGTTGAATAAAAAAAGTTGATATTTTGTTTGTTGAATAAAAAAAAATTGATATTTTGTTTGTTGAATAAAAAACAGTTGATATTTTGTTTGTTGAATTAAAAAAGTTGATATTTTGTTTGTTGACTTAAAAAAGTTGATATTTTGTTTGTTGAATGAAAAAAGTTGATATTTTGTTTGTTGAATTAAAAAAGCTGATATTTTGTTTATTGAATAAAAAACAGTTGATATTTTGTTTGTTGAATAAAAAAAAGTTGATATTTTGTTTGTGGAATAAAAAAAAGTTGATATTTTGTTTGTTGATTAAAAATGTTGATATTTTGTTTGTAGAATTAAAAAAGTTGATATTTTGTTTATTGAATAAAAAAAAGTTGATATTTTGTTTGTTGAATTAAAAAAGTTGATATTTTGTTTGTTGAATAAAAAAAGTTGATATTTTGTTTGTTGAATAAAAAAAGTTGATATTTGTTTGTTGAATAAAAAACAGTTGATATTTTGTTTGTTGAATTAAAAAAGTTGATATTTTGTTTGTTGAATAAAAAAAAGTTGATATTTTGTTTGTTGAATAAAAAAAGTTGATATTTTGTTTATTGAATAAAAACAGTTGATATTTTGTTTGTTGAATAAAAAAAAGTTGATATTTTGTTTGTTGAATAAAACAAAGTTGATATTTTGTTTGTTGAATTAAAAAAGTTGATATTTTGTTTGTTGAATTAACAAAGTTGATATTTTGTTTGTTGAATTAAAAAGTTTATATTTTGTTTGTTGAATAAAAAAAGTTGATATTTTGTTTGTTGAATTAAAAAAGTTGATATTTTGTTTGTTGAATTAAAAAAGTTGATATTTTGTTTGTTGAATAAAAAAGTTGATATTTTGTTTGTTGAATAAAAAAGTTGATATTTTGCTTGTTGAATCAAAAAAAGTTGATATTTTGTTTGTTGAATAAAAAAAGTTGATATTTTGTTTGTTGAATTAAAAAAGTTGATATTTTGTTTGTTGAATAAAAAAAGTTGATATTTTTTTTGTTGAATAAAAGAAAGTTGATATTTTGTTTATTGAATAAGAAAAAGTTGATATTTTGTTTGTTGAATTAAAAAAGTTGATATTTTGTTTGTTGAATAAAAAAAGTTGATATTTTGTTTGTTGAATTAAAAAAGTTGATATTTTGTTTGTTGAATAAAAAAAGTTGATATTTTGTTTGTTGAATAAAAAAAAGTTGATATTTTGTTTGTTGAATTAAAAAAGTTGATGATTTGTTTGTTGAATTAAAACAGTTGATATTTTGTTTGTTGAATAAAAAAAGTTGATATTTTGTTTGTTGAATCAAACAAAGTTGATATTTTGTTTGTTGAACAAAAAAAGTTGATATTTTGTTTGTTGAATAAAAAAAAGTTGATATTTTGTTTGTTGAATAAAAAAAAGTTGATATTTTGTTTGTTGAATTAAAAAAGTTGATATTTTGTTTGTTGAATTAAAAAAGTTGATATTTTGTTTTTTAATTAAAAAAGTTGATATTTTGTTTGTTGAATAAAAAAAGTTGATATTTTGTTTGTTGAATAAAAAAAGTTGATATTTTGTTTGTCGAATAAAAAAAAATTGAGATTTTGTTTGTTGAATTATAAAAGTTGATATTTTTTTTGCTGAATAAAATAAAGTTGATATTTTGATTGTTGAATAAAAACAGTTGATATTTTGTTTGTTGAATAAAAAAAAGTTTATATTTTGTTTGTTGAATAAAACAAAGTTTATATTTTGTTTGTTGAATTAAAAAAGTTGATATTTTGTTTGTTGAATTAACAAAGTTTATATTTTGTTTGTTGAATAAAAAAAGTTGATATTTTGTTTGTTGAATTAAAAAAGTTGATATTTTGTTTGTTGAATTAAAAAAGTTGATATTTTGTGTGTTGAATTAAAAAAAGTTGATATTTTGTTTGTTGAATAAAAAAAAGTTGATATTTTGTTTGTTGAATTAAAAAAGTTGATATTTTGTTTGTTGAATTAAAAAAGTTGATATTTTGTGTGTTGAATTAAAAAAAGTTGATATTTTGTTTGTTGAATAAAAAAAAGTTGATATTTTGTTTGTTGAATAAAAAAAGTTGATATTTTTTTTGTTGAATAAAAGAAAGTTGATATTTTGTTTATTGAATAAGAAAAAGTTGATATTTTGTTTGTTGAATAAAATCAGTTCATATTTTGTTTGTTGAATTAAAAAAGTTGATATTTTGTTTGTTGAATTAAAAAAGTTGATATTTTTTTTGTTGAATAAAAAAAGTGGATATTTTGTTTGTTGAATAAAAAAAGTTGATATTTAGTTTGTTGAATAAAAAAAAGTGGATATTTTGTTTGTTGAATAAAAAGAAGTTGATATTTTGTTTGTTGAATTAAAAAAGTTGATATTTTGTTTGTTGAATAAAAAAAGTGGATATTTTGTTATTTGAATTAAAAAAGTTGATATTTTGTTTGTTGAATTAAAAAAGTTGATATTTTGTTTGTTGAATAAAAAAAGTTGATATTTTGTTTGTTGAATTAAAAAAGTTGATATTTTGTTTGTTGAATAAAAAAAGTTGATATTTTGTTTGTTGAATAAAAAAAGTTGATATTTTGTTTGTTGAATTAAAAAAGTTGATATTTTGTTTGTTGAATAAAAAAAAGTTGATATTTTGTTTGTTGAATAAAAAAAGTTGATATTTTGTTTGTTAAATTAAAAAAAGTTGATATTTTGTTTGTTGAATTAAAAACGTTCATATTTTTTTGTTGAATAAAAAAAAGTTGATATTTTGTTTGTTGAATAAAAAAAAGTTGATATTTTGTTGAATAAAAAAAAGTTGATATTTTGTATGTTGAATTAAAAAAGTTGATATTTTGTTTTTTAATTAAAAAAGTTGATATTTTGTTTGTTGAATAAAAAAAGTTGATATTTTGTTTGTTGAATTAAAAAAGTTGATATTTTGTTTGTTGAATAAAAAAAGTTGATATTGGTTTTGTTGAATAAAAAAAAGTTGATATTTTGTTTGTTGAATAAAAAAAAGTTGATATTTTGTTTGTTGAATTAAAAAATTTGATATTTTGTTTGTTGAATTAAAAAAGTTGATATTTTGTTTGTTGAATAAAAAAAAGTTGATATTTTGTTTGTTGAATCTAAAAAAGTTGATATTTTGTTTGTTGACTAAAAAAAGTTGATATTTTGTTTGTTGAATAAAAAAAAGTTGATATTTTGTTTGTTGAATAAAAAAAGTTGATATTTTGTTTGTTGAATTAAAAAAGTTGATATTTTGTTTATTGAATAAAAAAAGTTGATATTTTGTTTGTTGAATTAAAAAAGTTGATATTTTGTTTGTTGAATAAAAAAAGTTGATATTTTGTTTGTTGAATAAAAAAAGTTGATATTTTGTTTGTTGAATAAAAAAAAGTTGATATTTTGTTTGTTGAATAAAAAAAGTTGATATTTTGTTTGTTGAATAAAAAAAAGTTGATATTTTGTTTGTTGAATTAAAAAAGTTTATATTTTGTTTATTGAATAAAAAAAAGTTGATATTTTGTTTGTTGAATTAAAAAAGTTGATATTTTGTTTGTTGAATAAAAAAAAGTTGATATTTTGTTTGTTGAATTAAAAAAGTTGATATTTTGTTTGTTGAATTAAAAAAAAGTTGATATTTTGTTTGTTGAATAAAAAAAGTTGATATTTTGTTTGTTGAATAAAAACAGTTGATATTTTGTTTGTTGAATAAAAAAAAGTTGATATTTTGTTTGTTGAATTAAAAAAGTTTATATTTTGTTTGTTGAATAAAAAAAGTTGATATTTCGTTTGTTGAATAAAAAAAAGTTGATATTTTGTTTGTTGAATTAAAAAAGTTGATATTTTGTTTTTTAATTAAAAAAGTTGATATTTTGTTTGTTGAATTAAAAGTTGATATTTTGTTTGTTGAATAAAAAAAAGTTGATATTTTGTTTGTTGAATTAAAAAAGTTGATATTTTGTTTGTTGAATTAAAAAAAGTTGATATTTTGTTTGTGCAATTAAAAAAAAGTTGATATTTGTTTGTTGAATAAAAAAAAGTTGATATTTTGTTGAATAAAAAAAAGTTGATATTTTGTATGTTGAATTAAAAAAGTTGATATTTTGTTTTTTAATTAAAAAGTTGATATTTTGTTTGTTGAATAAAAAAAGTTGATATTTTGTTTGTTGAATTAAAAAAGTTGATATTTTGTTTGTTGAATAAAAAAAGTTGATATTGGTTTTGTTGAATAAAAAAAAGTTGATATTTTGTTTGTTGAATAAAAAAAAGTTGATATTTTGTTTGTTGAATTAAAAAAGTTGATATTTTGTTTGTTGAATTTAAAAAAGTTGATATTTTGTTTGTTGAATAAAAAAAAGTTGATATTTTGTTTGTTGAATTAAAAAAGTTGATATTTTGTTTATTGAATAAAAAAAGTTGATATTTTGTTTGTTGAATTAAATAAGTTGATATTTGTTTGTTGAATAATGTAATGTTGATATTTTGTTTGTGAATAAAAAAGTTGATATTTTGTTTGTTGAATAAAAAAAAGTTGATATTTTGTTTGTTGAATTAAAAAAGTTGATATTTTGTTTGTTGAATTAAAAAAAGTTGATATTTTGTTTGTTGAATAAAAAAAGTTGATATTTTGTTTGTTGAATAAAAACAGTTGATATTTTGTTTGTTGAATAAAAAAAAGTTGATATTTTGTTTGTTGAATTAAAAAAGTTTATATTTTGTTTGTTGAATAAAAAAAGTTGATATTTCGTTTGTTGAATAAAAAAAAGTTGATATTTTGTTTGTTGAATTAAAAAAGTTGATATTTTGTTTTTTAATTAAAAAAAGTTGATATTTTGTTTGTTGAATAAAAAATATTGATATTTTGTTTGTTGAATAAAAAAAGTTGATATTTTGTTTGTTGAATAAAAAACAATTGATATTTTGTTTGTTGAATAAAAAACAGTTGATATTTTGTTTGTTGAATTAAAAAAGTTGATATTTTGTTTGTTGACTTTAAAAAGTTGATATTTTGTTTGTTGAATGAAAAAAGTTGATATTTTGTTTGTTGAATTAAAAAAGTTGATATTTTGTTTATTGAATAAAAAACAGTTGATATTTTGTTTGTTGAATAAAAAAAAGTTGATATTTTGTTTATTGAATAAAAAAAAGTTGATATTTTGTTTGTTGAATTAAAAAAGTTGATATTTTGTTTGTTGAATAAAAAAAGTTGATATTTTGTTTGTTGAATAAAGAAGTTGATATTTGTTTGTTGAATAAAAAACAGTTGATATTTTGTTTGTTGAATTAAAAAGTTGATATTTTGTTTGTTGAATAAAAAAGTTGATATTTTGTTTGTTGAATTATAAAAGTTGATATTTTGTTTGCTGAATAAAAAAAAGTTGATTTTTTGTTTGTTGAATAAAAACAGTTGATATTTTGTTTGTTGAATAAAAAAAAGTTGATATTTAGTTTGTTGAATAAAACAAAGTTTATATTTTGTTTGTTGAATTAAAAAAGTTGATATTTTGTTTGTTGAATTAACAAAGTTGATATTTTGTTTGTTGAATTAAAAAAGTTTATATTTGTTTGTTGAATAAAAAAAGTTGATATTTTGTTTGTTGAATTACAAAAGTTGATATTTTGTTTGTTGAATTTAAAAAGTTGATATTTTGTTTGTTGAATTAAAAAAGTTGATATTTTGTTTGTTGAATAAAAAAAGTTGATATTTTGCTTGTTGAATCAAAAAAAGTTGATATTTTGTTTGTTGAATTAAAAAAGTTGATATTTTGTTTGTTGAATTAAAAAAAGTTGATATTTTGTTTGTTGAATAAAAAAAGTTGATATTTTGTTTGTTGAATAAAAAAGTTGATATTTTTTTTGTTGAATAAAAGAAAGTTGATATTTTGTTTATTGAATAAGAAAAAGTTGATATTTTGTTTGTTGAATAAAAACAGTTGATATTTTGTTTGTTGAATTAAAAAAGTTGATATTTTGTTTGTTGAATTAAAAAAGTTGATATTTTTTTTGTTGAATAAAAAAAGTTGATATTTTGTTTGTTGAATAAAAAAAAGTTGATATTCAGTTTGTTGAATAAAAAAAAGTGGATATTTGTTTGTTGAATAAAAAGAAGTTGATATTTTGTTTGTTGAATTAAAAAAGTTGATATTTTGTTTGTTGAATAAAAAAAGTTGATATTTTGTTTGTTGAATAAAAAAAGTTGATATTTTGCTTGTTGAATCAAAAAAAGTTGATATTTTGTTTGTTGAATAAAAAAAGTTGATATTTTGTTTGTTGAATAAAAACAGTTGATATTTTGTTTGTTGAATAAAAAAAGTTTATATTTTGTTTGTTGAATAAAACAAAGTTTATATTTTGTTTGTTGAATTAAAAAAGTTGATATTTTGTTTGTTGAATTAACAAAGTTGATATTTTGTTTGTTGAATTAAAAAAGTTGATATTTTGTTTGTTGAATAAAAAAAGTTGATATTTTGTTTGTTGAATTAAAAAGTTGATATTTTGTTTGTTGAATTAAAAAAGTTGATATTTTGTTTGTTGAATTAAAAAAGTTGATATTTTGTTTGTTGAATAAAAAAAGTTGATATTTTGCTTGTTGAATCAAAAAAAGTTGATATTTTGTTTGTTGAATTAAAAAAGTTGATATTTTGTGTGTTGAATTAAAAAAAGTTGATACTTTGTTTGTTGAATAAAAAAAGTTGATATTTTGTTTGTTGAATAAAAAAAGTTGATATTTTTTTTGTTGAATAAAAGAAAGTTGATATTTTGTTTATTGAATAAGAAAAAGTTGATATTTTGTTTGTTGAATAAAATCAGTTCATATTTTGTTTGTTGAATTAAAAAAGTTGATATTTTGTTTGTTGAATTAAAAAAGTTGATATTTTTTTTGTTGAATAAAAAAAGTTGATATTTTGATTGTTGAATAAAAAAAAGTTGATATTCAGTTTGTTGAATAAAAAAAAGTGGATATTTTGTTTGTTGAATAAAAAGAAGTTGATATTTTGTTTGTTGAATTAAAAAAGTTGATATTTTGTTTGTTGAATAAAAAAAGTGGATATTTTGTTATTTGAATTAAAAAAGTTGATATTTTGTTTGTTGAATTAAAAAAGTTGATATTTTGTTTGTTGAATAAAAAAAGTTGATATTTTGTTTGTTGAATTAAAAAAGTTGATATTTTGTTTGTTGAATAAAAAAAAGTTGATATTTTGTTTGTTGAATAAAAAAAGTTGATATTTTGTTTGTTGAATTAAAAAAGTTGATATTTTGTTTGTTGAATAAAAAAAAGTTGATATTTTTTTTGTTGAATAAAAAAGTTGATATTTTGTTTGTTAAATTAAAAAAAGTTGATATTTTGTTTGTTGAATTAAAAACGTTCATATTTTGTTTGTTGAATAAAAAAAGTTGATATTTTGTTTGTTGAATAAAAAAAGTTGATATTTTGTTTGTTGAATTAAAAAGTTGATATTTTGTTTGTTGAATAAACAAAAGTGGATTTTTTGTTTGTTGAATAAAAAAAGTTGATATTTTGTTTGTTGAATTAAAAAAGTTGATATTTTGTTTGTTGAATTAAAAAAGTTGATATTTTGTTTGTTGAATAAAAAAAGTTGATTTTTTGTTTGTTGAATTAAAAAGTTGATATTTTGTTTGTTGAATAAAAAAAAGTTGATATTTTGTTTGTTGAATAAAAAAAGTTGATATTTTGTTTGTTGAATTAAAAAAGTTGATATTTTGTTTGTTGAATAAAAAAAAGTTGATATTTTGTTTGTTGAATAAAAAAAGTTTATATTTTGGTTTGTTAAATTAAAAAAAGTTGATATTTTGTTTGTTGAATTAAAAACGTTCATATTTTGTTTGTTGAATAAAAAAAAGTTTATATTTTGTTTGTTGAATAAAAAAAAGTTGATATTTTGTTTGTTGAATTAAAAAAGTGATATTTTGTTTGTTGAATTAAAAAAGTTGATATTTTGTTTGTTGAATAAAAAAAAGTTGATATTTTGTTTGTTGAATAAAAAAGTTGATATTTTGTTTGTTGAATAAAAAAAGTTGATATTTTGTTAGTTGAATTAAAAAGTTGATATTTTGTTTGTTGAATTAAAAAAGTTGATATGTTGTTTGTTGAATAAAAAAAAGTTGATATTTTGTTTGTTAAATTAAAAAAGTTTATATTTTGTTTGTTGAATTGAAAAAGTTGATATTTTGTCTGTTGAATTAAAAAAGTTGATATTTTGTTTGTTGAATAAAAAAAGTTGATATTTTGTTTGTTGAATAAAAAAAGTTGATATTTTGTTTGTTGAATTAAAAAAGTTGATATTTTGTTTGTTGAATTAAAAAGTTGACATTTTGTTTGTTGAATAAAAAAAGATTATATTTTGTTTGTTGAATTAAAAAAGTTGATATTTTGTTTGTTGAATAAAAAAAGTTGATATTTAGTTTGTTTAATTAAAAAAGTTGATATTTTGTTTGGTGAATTAAAAAAGTTGATATTTTGTTTGTGAATAAAAAAAGTTGATATTTTGTTTGTTGAATAAAAAAAAGTTGATATTTTGTTTGTTGAATAAAAAAAGTTGATATTTTGTTTGTTGAATTAAAAAGTTGATATTTTGTTATTGAATTAAAAAAGTTGATATTTTGTTTGTTGAATAAAAAAAAGTTGATATTTTGTTTGTTGAATTAAAAAAGTTGATATTTTGTTTGTTGAATAAAAAAAAGTTGATATTTTGTTTGTTGAATAAAAAAAGTTGATATTTTGTTTGTTGAATTAAAAAAGTTGATATTTTGTTTGTTGAATTAAAAAGGTTATATTTTGTTTGTTGAATAAAAAAAGTTGATATGTTGTTTGTTGAATAAAAAAAAGTTGATATTTTGTTTGTTGAATAAAAAAAGTTGATATTTTTTTTGTTGAATAAAAAAAGTTGATATTTTGTTTGTTGAATTAAAAAAGTTGATATTTTGTTTGTTGAATTAAAAAAGGTTATATTTTGTTTGTTGAATAAAAAAAGTTGATATGTTGTTTGTTGAATAAAAAAAAGTTGATATTTTGTTTGTTGAATAAAAAAAGTTTATATTTTGTTTGTTGAATAAAAAAAGTTGATATTTTGTTTGTTGAATTAAAAAAGTTGATATTTTGTTTGTTGAATAAAAAAAGTTGATATTTTGTTTGTTGAATTAAAAAGTTGATATTTTGTTTGTTGAATTAAAAAAGTTGATATTTGTTTGTTGAATTAAAAAGTTTATATTTTGGTTGTTGAATAAAAAAAAGTTGATATTTTGTTTGTTGAATAAAAAAAAGTTGATATTTTGTTTGTTGAATAAAAAAAAGTTGATATTTTGTTTGTTGAATTAAAAAAAGTTTATATATTGTTTGTTGAATTAAAAAAAGTTGATATTTTGTTTGTTGAATAAAAAAGTTGATATTTTGTTTGTTGAATTAAAAAAGTTGATATTTTGTTTGTTGAATAAAAAAAGATTATATTTTGTTTGTTGAATTAAAAAAGTTGATATTTTGTTTGTTGAATAAAAAAAGTTGATATTTGGTTTGTTTATTAAAAAAGTTGATATTTTGTTTGGTGAATTAAAAAAGTTGATATTTTGTTTGTTGAATAAAAAAAGTTGATATTTGGTTTGTTTAATTAAAAAAGTTGATATTTTGTTTGTTGAATAAAAAAGTTGATATTTTGTTTGTTGAATAAAAAAGTTGATATTTTGTTAGTTGAATTAAAAAAGTTGATATTTTGTTTGTTGAATTAAAAAAGTTGATATTTTGTTTGTTGACTAAAAAAAAGTTGATATTTTGTTTGTTAAATTAAAAAAGTTGATATTTTGTTTGTTGAACTGAAAAAGTTGATATTTTGTTTGTTGAATTAAAAAAGTTTATATTTTGTTTGTTGAATTAAAAAGTTTATATTTTGTTTGTTGAATAAAAAAAGTTGATATTTTGTTTGTTGAATTAAAAAAGTTGATATTTTGTTTGTTGAATAAAAAAGTTGATATTTTGTTTGTTGAATAAAAAAAGTTGATATTTTGTTTGTTGAATAAAACAAAGTTGATATTTTGTTTGTTGAATAAAAAAGTTGATATTTTGTTTGTTGAATAAAAAAAAGTTGATATTTTGTTTGTTGAATTAAAAAAGTGCATATTTTGTTTCTTGAATTAAAAAAGTTGATATTTTGTTTGTTGAATAAGAAAAAGTTTATATTTTGTTTGTTGAATAAAAAAGTTGATATTTTGTTTGTTGAATTAAAAAAAGTTGATATTTTGTTTGTTGAATAAAAAAAGTTGATATTTTGTTTGTTGAATAAAAAAAGTTGATATTTTGTTTGTTGAATTAAAAAAGTTGATATTTTGTTTGTTGAATAAAAAAAAGTTGATATTTTGTTTGTTGAATAAAAAAGTTTATATTTTGGTTTGTTAAATTAAAAAAGTTGATATTTTGTTTGTTGAATTAAAAACGTTCATATTTTGTTTGTTGAATAAAAAAAAGTTTATATTTTGTTTGTTGAATAAAAAAAGTTGATATTTTGTTTGTTGAATTAAAAAAGTTGATATTTTGTTTGTTGAATAAAAAAAGTTGATATTTTGTTTGTTGAATAAAAAAGTTGATATTTTGTTTGTTGAATTAAAAAAGTGCATATTTTGTTTCTTGAATTAAAAAAGTTGATATTTTGTTTGTTGAATAAGAAAAAGTTTATATTTTGTTTGTTGAATAAAAAAGTTGATATTTTGTTTGTTGAATTAAAAAAGTTGATATTTTGTTTGTTGAATAAAAAAAGTTGATATTTTGTTTGTTGAATAAAAAAAGTTGATATTTTGTTTGTTGAATTAAAAAAGTTGATATTTTGTTTGTTGAATAGAAAAAAGTTGATATTTTGTTTGTTGAATAAAAAAAGTTTATATTTTGGTTTGTTAAATTAAAAAAGTTGATATTTTGTTTGTTGAATTAAAAACGTTCATATTTTGTTTGTTGAATAAAAAAAGTTGATATTTTGTTTGTTGAATTAAAAAAGTTGATATTTTGTTTGTTGAATAAAAAAAAGTTGATATTTTGTTTGTTGAATAAAAAAGTTGATATTTTGTTTGTTGAATAAAAAAAGTTGATATTTTGTTAGTTGAATTAAAAAAGTTGATATTTTGTTTGTTGAATTAAAAAAGTTGATATTTTGTTTGTTGAATAAAAAAAAGTTGATATTTTGTTTGTTAAATTAAAAAAGTTGATATTTTGTTTGTTGAATTGAAAAAGTTGATATTTTGTTTGTTGAATTAAAAAAGTTGATATTTTGTTTGTTGAATAAAAAAAGTTGATATTTTGTTTGTTGAATAAAAAAACTATATATTTTGTTTGTTGAATAAAAAAAAATTGATATTTTGTTTTTTGAATAAAAAAAGTTGATATTTTGTTTGTTGAATTAAAAAAGTTGATATTTTGTTTGTTGAATAAAAAAAGTTGATATTTTGTTTGTTGAATAAAAAATGTTGATATTTTGTTTGTTGAATAAAAAAAGTTGATATTTTGTTTGTTGAATTAAAAAAGTTGATATTTTGTTTGTTGAATTAAAAAAGTTGATATTTTGTTTTTTGAATAAACAAAAGTGGATTTTTTGTTTGTTGAATAAAAAAAGTTGATATTTTGTTTGTTGAATAAAAAAAGTTGATATTTTGTTTGTTGAATAAAAAAAAGTTGATATTTTGTTTGTTGAATTAAAAAGTTGATATTTTGTTTGTTGAATAAAAAAAAGTGGATATTTTGTTAGTTGAATAAAAAAAAGTTGATATTTTGTTTGTTGAATTAAAAAAGTTGATATTTTGTTTGTTGAATAAAAAAAAGTTGATATTTTGTTTGTTGAATTAAAAAAGTTGATATTTTGTTTGTTGAATTAAAAAAGTTGATATTTTGTTTTTAATAAACAAAAGTGGATTTTTTGTTTGTTGAATAAAAAAAGTTGATATTTTGTTTGTTGAATAAAAAAAGTTGATATTTTGTTTGTTGAATAAAAAAAGTTGATATTTTGTTTGTTGAATTAAAAAGTTGATATTTTGTTTGTTGAATTAAAAAAGGTTATATTTTGTTTGTTGAATAAAAAAAGTTGATATGTTGTTTGTTGAATAAAAAAAAGTTGATATTTTGTTTGTTGAATAAAAAAAGTTGATATTTTGTTTGTTGAATAAAAAAAGTTTATATTTTGTTTGTTGAATTAAAAAAGTTGATATTTTGTTTGTTGAATAAAAAAAGTTGATATTTTGTTTGTTGAATTAAAAAAGTTGATATTTTGTTTGTTGAATTAAAAAAGTTGATATTTTGTTTGTTGAATTAAAAAAGTTTATATTTTGGTTGTTGAATAAAACAAAGTTGATATTTTGTTTGTTGAATAAAAAAAGTTGATATTTGGTTTGTTTAATTAAAAAAGTTGATATTTTGTTTGGTGAATTAAAAAAGTTGATATTTTGTTTGTTGAATAAAAAAAGTTGATATTTGGTTTGTTTAATTAAAAAAGTTGATATTTTGTTTGTTGAATAAAAAAAGTTGATATTTTGTTTGTTGAATTAAAAAAGTTTATATATTGTTTGTTGAATTAAAAAAGTTGATATTTTGTTTGTTGAATAAAAAAAGTTGATATTTTGTTTGTTGAATTAAAAAAGTTGATATTTTGTTTGTTGAATAAAAAAAGTTGATATTTTGTTTGTTGAATTAAAAAAGTTGATATTTTGTTTGTTGAATTAAAAAAGTTGATATTTTGTTTGTTGAATTAAAAAAGTTGATATTTTGTTTGTTGAATAAAAAAAGTTGATATTTTGTTTGTTGAATTAAAAAAGTTGATATTTTGTTTGTTGAATTAAAAAAGTTGACATTTTGTTTGTTGAATAAAAAAAAGATTATATTTTGTTTGTTGAATTAAAAAAGTTGATATTTTGTTTGTTGAATAAAAAAAGTTGATAATTGGTTTGTTTAATTAAAAAGTTGATATTTTGTTTGGTGAATTAAAAAAGTTGATATTTTGTTTGTGAATAAAAAAAGTTGATATTTTGTTTATTGAATAAAAACAGTTGATATTTTGTTTGTTGAATAAAAAAAGTTGATATTTTGTTTGTTGAATAAAACAAAGTTGATATTTTGTTTGTTGAATTAAAAAAGTTGATATTTTGTTTGTTGAATTAACAAAGTTGATATTTTGTTTGTTGAATTTAAAAAAGTTTATATTTTGTTTGTTGAATAAAAAAAGTTGATATTTTGTTTGTTGAATTAAAAAAGTTGATATTTTGTTTGTTGAATTAAAAAAGTTGATATTTTGTTTGTTGAATAAAAAAAGTTGATATTTTGTTTGTTGAATAAAAAAAGTTGATATTTTGCTTGTTGAATCAAAAAAAGTTGATATTTTGTTTGTTGAATAAAAAAAGTTGATATTTTGTTTGTTGAATTAAAAAAGTTGATATTTTGTTTGTTGAATAAAAAAAGTTGATATTTTTTTTGTTGAATAAAAGAAAGTTGATATTTTGTTTATTGAATAAGAAAAAGTTGATATTTTGTTTGTTGAATTAAAAAAGTTGATATTTTGTTTGTTGAATAAAAAAAGTTGATATTTTGTTTGTTGAATTAAAAAAGTTGATATTTTGTTTGTTGAATAAAAAAAGTTGATATTTTGTTTGTTGAATAAAAAAAAGTTGATATTTTGTTTGTTGAATTAAAAAAGTTGATGATTTGTTTGTTGAATTAAAACAGTTGATATTTTGTTTGTTGAATAAAAAAAGTTGATATTTTGTTTGTTGAATCAAACAAAGTTGATATTTTGTTTGTTGAACAAAAAAAAGTTGATATTTTGTTTGTTGAATAAAAAAAAGTTGATATTTTGTTTGTTGAATAAAAAAAAGTTGATATTTTGTTTGTTGAATTAAAAAAGTTGATATTTTGTTTGTTGAATTAAAAAAGTTGATATTTTGTTTTTTAATTAAAAAAGTTGATATTTTGTTTGTTGAATAAAAAAAGTTGATATTTTGTTTGTTGAATAAAAAAAGTTGATATTTTGTTTGTCGAATAAAAAAAAATTGAGATTTTGTTTGTTGAATTATAAAAGTTGATATTTTTTTTGCTGAATAAAAAAAAGTTGATATTTTGATTGTTGAATAAAAACAGTTGATATTTTGTTTGTTGAATAAAAAAAAGTTTATATTTTGTTTGTTGAATAAAACAAAGTTTATATTTTGTTTGTTGAATTAAAAAAGTTGATATTTTGTTTGTTGAATTAACAAAGTTTATATTTTTTTTGTTGAATAAAAAAAGTTGATATTTTGTTTGTTGAATTAAAAAAGTTGATATTTTGTTTGTTGAATTAAAAAAGTTGATATTTTGTGTGTTGAATTAAAAAAAGTTGATATTTTGTTTGTTGAATAAAAAAAAGTTGATATTTTGTTTGTTGAATTAAAAAAGTTGATATTTTGTTTGTTGAATTAAAAAAGTTGATATTTTGTGTGTTGAATTAAAAAAAGTTGATATTTTGTTTGTTGAATAAAAAAAAGTTGATATTTTGTTTGTTGAATAAAAAAAGTTGATATTTTTTTTGTTGAATAAAAGAAAGTTGATATTTTGTTTATTGAATAAGAAAAAGTTGATATTTTGTTTGTTGAATAAAATCAGTTCATATTTTGTTTGTTGAATTAAAAAAGTTGATATTTTGTTTGTTGAATTAAAAAAGTTGATATTTTTTTTGTTGAATAAAAAAAGTGGATATTTTGTTTGTTGAATAAAAAAAGTTGATATTTAGTTTGTTGAATAAAAAAAAGTGGATATTTTGTTTGTTGAATAAAAAGAAGTTGATATTTTGTTTGTTGAATTAAAAAAGTTGATATTTTGTTTGTTGAATAAAAAAAGTGGATATTTTGTTATTTGAATTAAAAAAGTTGATATTTTGTTTGTTGAATTAAAAAAGTTGATATTTTGTTTGTTGAATAAAAAAAGTTGATATTTTGTTTGTTGAATTAAAAAAGTTGATATTTTGTTTGTTGAATAAAAAAAGTTGATATTTTGTTTGTTGAATAAAAAAAGTTGATATTTTGTTTGTTGAATTAAAAAAGTTGATATTTTGTTTGTTGAATAAAAAAAAGTTGATATTTTGTTTGTTGAATAAAAAAAGTTGATATTTTGTTTGTTAAATTAAAAAAAGTTGATATTTTGTTTGTTGAATTAAAAACGTTCATATTTTTTTTGTTGAATAAAAAAAAGTTGATATTTTGTTTGTTGAATAAAAAAAGTTGATATTTTGTTTGTTGAATTAAAAAAGTTGATATTTTGTTTGTTGAATAAAGAAAGTTGATATTTTGTTTGTTGAATAAAAAAAAGTTGATATTTTGTTTGTTGAATAAAAAAAAGTTGATATTTTGTTTGTTGAATAAAAAAAAGTTGATATTTTGTTTGTTGAATTAAAAAAGTTGATATTTTGTTTGTTGAATTAAAAAAAAGTTGATATTTTGTTTGTTGAATTAAAAAAAAGTTGATATTTTGTTTGTTGAATAAAAAAAAGTTGATATTTTGTTGAATAAAAAAAAGTTGATATTTTGTATGTTGAATTAAAAAAGTTGATATTTTGTTTTTTAATTAAAAAAGTTGATATTTTGTTTGTTGAATAAAAAAAGTTGATATTTTGTTTGTTGAATTAAAAAAGTTGATATTTTGTTTGTTGAATAAAAAAAGTTGATATTGGTTTTGTTGAATAAAAAAAAGTTGATATTTTGTTTGTTGAATAAAAAAAAGTTGATATTTTGTTTGTTGAATTAAAAAATTTGATATTTTGTTTGTTGAATTAAAAAAGTTGATATTTTGTTTGTTGAATAAAAAAAAGTTGATATTTTGTTTGTTGAATCTAAAAAAGTTGATATTTTGTTTGTTGACTAAAAAAAAGTTGATATTTTGTTTGTTGAATAAAAAAAAGTTGATATTTTGTTTGTTGAATAAAAAAAGTTGATATTTTGTTTGTTGAATTAAAAAAGTTGATATTTTGTTTATTGAATAAAAAAAAGTTGATATTTTGTTTGTTGAATTAAAAAAGTTGATATTTTGTTTGTTGAATAAAAAAAGTTGATATTTTGTTTGTTGAATAAAAAAAGTTGATATTTTGTTTGTTGAATAAAAAAAAGTTGATATTTTGTTTGTTGAATAAAAAAAGTTGATATTTTGTTTGTTGAATAAAAAAAAGTTGATATTTTGTTTGTTGAATTAAAAAAGTTTATATTTTGTTTATTGAATAAAAAAAAGTTGATATTTTGTTTGTTGAATTAAAAAAGTTGATATTTTGTTTGTTGAATAAAAAAAGTTTATATTTTGTTTGTTGAATTAAAAAAGTTGATATTTTGTTTGTTGAATTAAAAAAAAGTTGATATTTTGTTTGTTGAATAAAAAAAGTTGATATTTTGTTTGTTGAATAAAAACAGTTGATATTTTGTTTGTTGAATAAAAAAAAGTTGATATTTTGTTTGTTGAATTAAAAAAGTTTATATTTTGTTTGTTGAATAAAAAAAGTTGATATTTCGTTTGTTGAATAAAAAAAAGTTGATATTTTGTTTGTTGAATTAAAAAAGTTGATATTTTGTTTTTTAATTAAAAAAGTTGATATTTTGTTTGTTGAATTAAAAAAGTTGATATTTTGTTTGTTGAATAAAAAAAAGTTGATATTTTGTTTGTTGAATTAAAAAAGTTGATATTTTGTTTGTTGAATTAAAAAAAAGTTGATATTTTGTTTGTGCAATTAAAAAAAAGTTGATATTTTGTTTGTTGAATAAAAAAAAGTTGATATTTTGTTGAATAAAAAAAAGTTGATATTTTGTATGTTGAATTAAAAAAGTTGATATTTTGTTTTTTAATTAAAAAAGTTGATATTTTGTTTGTTGAATAAAAAAAGTTGATATTTTGTTTGTTGAATTAAAAAAGTTGATATTTTGTTTGTTGAATAAAAAAAGTTGATATTGGTTTTGTTGAATAAAAAAAAGTTGATATTTTGTTTGTTGAATAAAAAAAAGTTGATATTTTGTTTGTTGAATTAAAAAAGTTGATATTTTGTTTGTTGAATTAAAAAAGTTGATATTTTGTTTGTTGAATAAAAAAAAGTTGATATTTTGTTTGTTGAATTAAAAAAGTTGATATTTTGTTTATTGAATAAAAAAAAGTTGATATTTTGTTTGTTGAATTAAATAAGTTGATATTTTGTTTGTTGAATAATAAAAAGTTGATATTTTGTTTGTTGAATAAAAAAAGTTGATATTTTGTTTGTTGAATAAAAAAAAGTTGATATTTTGTTTGTTGAATTAAAAAAGTTGATATTTTGTTTGTTGAATTAAAAAAAAGTTGATATTTTGTTTGTTGAATAAAAAAAGTTGATATTTTGTTTGTTGAATAAAAACAGTTGATATTTTGTTTGTTGAATAAAAAAAAGTTGATATTTTGTTTGTTGAATTAAAAAAGTTTATATTTTGTTTGTTGAATAAAAAAAGTTGATATTTCGTTTGTTGAATAAAAAAAAGTTGATATTTTGTTTGTTGAATTAAAAAAGTTGATATTTTGTTTTTTAATTAAAAAAGTTGATATTTTGTTTGTTGAATAAAAAATATTGATATTTTGTTTGTTGAATAAAAAAAGTTGATATTTTGTTTGTTGAATAAAAAACAATTGATATTTTGTTTGTTGAATAAAAAACAGTTGATATTTTGTTTGTTGAATTAAAAAAGTTGATATTTTGTTTGTTGACTTTAAAAAATTGATATTTTGTTTGTTGAATGAAAAAAGTTGATATTTTGTTTGTTGAATTAAAAAAGTTGATATTTTGTTTATTGAATAAAAAACAGTTGATATTTTGTTTGTTGAATAAAAAAAAGTTGATATTTTGTTTATTGAATAAAAAAAAGTTGATATTTTGTTTGTTGAATTAAAAAAGTTGATATTTTGTTTGTTGAATAAAAAAAGTTGATATTTTGTTTGTTGAATAAAGAAAGTTGATATTTTGTTTGTTGAATAAAAAACAGTTGATATTTTGTTTGTTGAATTAAAAAAGTTGATATTTTGTTTGTTGAATAAAAAAGTTGATATTTTGTTTGTTGAATTATAAAAGTTGATATTTTGTTTGCTGAATAAAAAAAAGTTGATTTTTTGTTTGTTGAATAAAAACAGTTGATATTTTGTTTGTTGAATAAAAAAAAGTTGATATTTAGTTTGTTGAATAAAACAAAGTTTATATTTTGTTTGTTGAATTAAAAAAGTTGATATTTTGTTTGTTGAATTAACAAAGTTGATATTTTGTTTGTTGAATTAAAAAAGTTTATATTTTGTTTGTTGAATAAAAAAAGTTGATATTTTGTTTGTTGAATTACAAAAGTTGATATTTTGTTTGTTGAATTTAAAAAGTTGATATTTTGTTTGTTGAATTAAAAAAGTTGATATTTTGTTTGTTGAATAAAAAAAGTTGATATTTTGCTTGTTGAATCAAAAAAAGTTGATATTTTGTTTGTTGAATTAAAAAAGTTGATATTTTGTTTGTTGAATTAAAAAAAGTTGATATTTTGTTTGTTGAATAAAAAAAAGTTGATATTTTGTTTGTTGAATAAAAAAAGTTGATATTTTTTTTGTTGAATAAAAGAAAGTTGATATTTTGTTTATTGAATAAGAAAAAGTTGATATTTTGTTTGTTGAATAAAAACAGTTGATATTTTGTTTGTTGAATTAAAAAAGTTGATATTTTGTTTGTTGAATTAAAAAAGTTGATATTTTTTTTGTTGAATAAAAAAAGTTGATATTTTGTTTGTTGAATAAAAAAAAGTTGATATTCAGTTTGTTGAATAAAAAAAAGTGGATATTTGTTTGTTGAATAAAAAGAAGTTGATATTTTGTTTGTTGAATTAAAAAAGTTGATATTTTGTTTGTTGAATAAAAAAAGTTGATATTTTGTTTGTTGAATAAAAAAGTTGATATTTTGCTTGTTGAATCAAAAAAAGTTGATATTTTGTTTGTTGAATAAAAAAAGTTGATATTTTGTTTGTTGAATAAAAACAGTTGATATTTTGTTTGTTGAATAAAAAAAAGTTTATATTTTGTTTGTTGAATAAAACAAAGTTTATATTTTGTTTGTTGAATTAAAAAAGTTGATATTTTGTTTGTTGAATTAACAAAGTTGATATTTTGTTTGTTGAATTAAAAAAGTTGATATTTTGTTTGTTGAATAAAAAAAGTTGATATTTTGTTTGTTGAATTAAAAAAGTTGATATTTTGTTTGTTGAATTAAAAAAGTTGATATTTTGTTTGTTGAATTAAAAAAGTTGATATTTTGTTTGTTGAATAAAAAAAGTTGATATTTTGCTTGTTGAATCAAAAAAAGTTGATATTTTGTTTGTTGAATTAAAAAAGTTGATATTTTGTGTGTTGAATTAAAAAAAGTTGATACTTTGTTTGTTGAATAAAAAAAAGTTGATATTTTGTTTGTTGAATAAAAAAAGTTGATATTTTTTTTGTTGAATAAAAGAAAGTTGATATTTTGTTTATTGAATAAGAAAAAGTTGATATTTTGTTTGTTGAATAAAATCAGTTCATATTTTGTTTGTTGAATTAAAAAAGTTGATATTTTGTTTGTTGAATTAAAAAAGTTGATATTTTTTTTGTTGAATAAAAAAAGTTGATATTTTGATTGTTGAATAAAAAAAAGTTGATATTCAGTTTGTTGAATAAAAAAAAGTGGATATTTTGTTTGTTGAATAAAAAGAAGTTGATATTTTGTTTGTTGAATTAAAAAAGTTGATATTTTGTTTGTTGAATAAAAAAAGTGGATATTTTGTTATTTGAATTAAAAAAGTTGATATTTTGTTTGTTGAATTAAAAAAGTTGATATTTTGTTTGTTGAATAAAAAAAGTTGATATTTTGTTTGTTGAATTAAAAAAGTTGATATTTTGTTTGTTGAATAAAAAAAGTTGATATTTTGTTTGTTGAATAAAAAAAGTTGATATTTTGTTTGTTGAATTAAAAAAGTTGATATTTTGTTTGTTGAATAAAAAAAAGTTGATATTTTTTTTGTTGAATAAAAAAAGTTGATATTTTGTTTGTTAAATTAAAAAAAGTTGATATTTTGTTTGTTGAATTAAAAACGTTCATATTTTGTTTGTTGAATAAAAAAAAGTTGATATTTTGTTTGTTGAATAAAAAAAGTTGATATTTTGTTTGTTGAATTAAAAAAGTTGATATTTTGTTTGTTGAATAAAAAAAGTTGATATTTTGTTTGTTGAATAAAAAAAAGTTTATATTTTGTTTGTTGAATAAAAAAAAGTTGATATTTTGTTTGTTGAATAAAAAAAAGTTGATATTTTGTTTGTTGAATTAAAAAAGTTGATATTTTGTTTGTTGAATTAAAAAAAAGTTGATATTTTGTTTGTTGAATTAAAAAAAAGTTGATATTTTGTTTGTTGAATAAAAAAAGTTGATATTTTGTTGAATAAAAAAAAGTTGATATTTTGTATGTTGAATTAAAAAAGTTGATATTTTGTTTTTTAATTAAAAAAGTTGATATTTTGTTTGTTGAATAAAAAAAGTTGATATTTTGTTTGTTGAATTAAAAAAGTTGATATTTTGTTTGTTGAATAAAAAAAGTTGATATTGGTTTTGTTGAATAAAAAAAAGTTGATATTTTGTTTGTTGAATAAAAAAAAGTTGATATTTTGTTTGTTGAATTAAAAAATTTGATATTTTGTTTGTTGAATTAAAAAAGTTGATATTTTGTTTGTTGAATAAAAAAAAGTTGATATTTTGTTTGTTGAATCTAAAAAAGTTGATATTTTGTATGTTGAACAAAAAAAGTTGATATTTTGTTTGTTGAATAAAAAAAAGTTGATATTTTGTTTGTTGAATAAAAAAAAGTTGATATTTTGTTTGTTGAATTAAAAAAGTTGATATTTTGTTTATTGAATAAAAAAAGGTGATATTTTGTTTGTTGAATTAAAAAAGTTGATATTTTGTTTGTTGAATAAAAAAAAGTTGATATTTTGTTTGTTGAATAAAAATAGTTGATATTTTGTTTGTTGAATAAAAAAAAGTTGATATTTTGTTTGTTGAATAAAAAAAGTTGATATTTTGTTTGTTGAATAAAAAAAAGTTGATATTTTGTTTATTGAATTAAAAAAGTTTATATTTTGTTTATTGAATAAAAAAAAGTTGATATTTTGTTTGTTGAATTAAAAAAGTTGATATTTTGTTTGTTGAATAAAAAAAAGTTGATATTTTGTTTGTTGAATTAAAAAAGTTGATATTTTGTTTGTTGAATTAAAAAAAAGTTGATATTTTGTTTGTTGAATAAAAAAAGTTGATATTTTGTTTGTTGAATAAAAACAGTTAATATTTTGTTTGTTGAATAAAAAAAAGTTGATATTTTGTTTGTTGATTAAAAAGTTTATATTTTGTTTGTTGAATAAAAAAAGTTGATATTTCGTTTGTTGAATAAAAAAAAGTTGATATTTTGTTTGTTGAATTAAAAAAGTTGATATTTTGTTTTTTAATTAAAAAAGTTGATATTTTGTTTGTTGAATAAAAAAAAGTTGATATTTTGTTTGTTGAATAAAAAAAAGTTGATATTTTGTTTGTTGAATTAAAAAAGTTGATATTTTGTTTGTTGAATTAAAAAAAAGTTGATATTTTGTTTGTGCAATTAAAAAAAAGTTGATATTTTGTTTGTTGAATAAAAAAAAGTTGATATTTTGTTGAATAAAAAAAAGTTGATATTTTGTATGTTGAATTAAAAAAGTTGATATTTTGTTTTTTAATTAAAAAAGTTGATATTTTGTTTGTTGAATAAAAAAAGTTGATATTTTGTTTGTTGAATTAAAAAAGTTGATATTTTGTTTGTTGAATAAAAAAAGTTGATATTGGTTTTGTTGAATAAAAAAAAGTTGATATTTTGTTTGTTGAATAAAAAAAAGTTGATATTTTGTTTGTTGAATTAAAAAAGTTGATATTTTGTTTGTTGAATTAAAAAAGTTGATATTTTGTTTGTTGAATAAAAAAAAGTTGATATTTTGTTTGTTGAATTAAAAAAAGTTGATATTTTGTTTGTTGAATTAAAAAAGTTGATATTTTGTTTGTTGAATTAAAAAAAAATTGATATTTTGTTTGTTGAATAAAAAAAGTTGATATTTTGTTTGTTGAATAAAAACAGTTGATATTTTGTTTGTTGAATAAAAAAAAGTTGATATTTTGTTTGTTGAATTAAAAAAGTTTATATTTTGTTTGTTGAATAAAAAAAGTTGATATTTCGTTTGTTGAATAAAAAAAAGTTGATATTTTGTTTGTTGAATTAAAAAAGTTGATATTTTGTTTTTTAATTAAAAAAGTTGATATTTTGTTTGTTGAATAAAAAATATTGATATTTTGTTTGTTGAATAAAAAAAGTTGATATTTTGTTTGTTGAATAAAAAACAATTGATATTTTGTTTGTTGAATAAAAAACAGTTGATATTTTGTTTGTTGAATTAAAAAAGTTGATATTTTGTTTGTTGACTTTAAAAAGTTGATATTTTGTTTGTTGAATAAAAAAAGTTGATATTTTGTTTGTTGAATTAAAAAAGTTGATATTTTGTTTATTGAATAAAAAACAGTTGATATTTTGTTTGTTGAATAAAAAAAAGTTGATATTTTGTTTGTGGAATAAAAAAAAGTTGATATTTTGTTTGTTGATTAAAAATGTTGATATTTTGTTTGTAGAATTAAAAAAGTTGATATTTTGTTTATTGAATAAAAAAAAGTTGATATTTTGTTTGTTGAATAAAGAAAGTTGATATTTTGTTTGTTGAATAAAAAAAGTTGATATTTTGTTTGTTGAATAAAGAAAGTTGATATTTTGTTTGTTGAATAAAAAACAGTTGATATTTTGTTTGTTGAATTAAAAAAGTTGATATTTTGTTTGTTGAATAAAAAAAAGTTTATATTTTGTTTGTTGAATTATAAAAGTTGATATTTTGTTTGTTGAATTAACAAAGTTGATATTTTGTTTGTTGAATTAAATAAGTTTATATTTTGTTTGTTGAATAAAAAAAGTTGATATTTTGTTTGTTGAATTAAAAAAGTTGATATTTTGTTTGTTGAATTAAAAAAGTTGATATTTTGTTTGTTGAATTAAAAAAGTTGATATTTTGTTTGTTGAATAAAAAAAGTTGATATTTTGCTTGTTGAATCAAAAAAAGTTGATATTTTGTTTGTTGAATTAAAAAAGTTGATATTTTGTTTGTTGAATTAAAAAAAGTTGATATTTTGTTTGTTGAATAAAAAAAAGTTGATATTTTGTTTGTTGAATAAAAAAAGTTGATATTTTTTTTGTTGAATAAAAGAAAGTTGATATTTTGTTTATTGAATAAGAAAAAGTTGATATTTTGTTTGTTGAATAAAAACAGTTCATATTTTGTTTGTTGAATTAAAAAAGTTGATATTTTGTTTGTTGAATTAAAAAAGTTGATATTTTTTTTGTTGAATAAAAAAAGTTGATATTTTGTTTGTTGAATAAAAAAAAGTTGATATTCAGTTTGTTGAATAAAAAAAAGTGGATATTTGTTTGTTGAATAAAAAGATGTTGATATTTTGTTTGTTGAATTAAAAAAGTTGATATTTTGTTTGTTGAATAAAAAAAGTTGATATTTTGTTTGTTGAATAAAAAAAGTTGATATTTTGCTTGTTGAATCAAAAAAAGTTGATATTTTGTTTGTTGAATAAAAAAAGTTGATATTTTGTTTGTTGAATTAAAAAAGTTGATATTTTGTTTGTTGAATAAAAACAGTTGATATTTTGTTTGTTGAATAAAAAAAAGTTGATATTTTGTTTGTTGAATTAAAAAAGTTTATATTTTGTTTGTTGAATAAAAAAAGTTGATATTTCGTTTGTTGAATAAAAAAAAGTTGATATTTTGTTTGTTGAATTAAAAAAGTTGATATTTTGTTTTTTAATTAAAAAAGTTGATATTTTGTTTGTTGAATAAAAAATATTGATATTTTGTTTGTTGAATAAAAAAAGTTGATATTTTGTTTGTTGAATAAAAAACAATTGATATTTTGTTTGTTGAATAAAAAACAGTTGATATTTTGTTTGTTGAATTAAAAAAGTTGATATTTTGTTTGTTGACTTTAAAAAGTTGATATTTTGTTTGTTGAATGAAAAAAGTTGATATTTTGTTTGTTGAATTAAAAAAGTTGATATTTTGTTTATTGAATAAAAAACAGTTGATATTTTGTTTGTTGAATAAAAAAAAGTTGATATTTTGTTTGTGGAATAAAAAAAAGTTGATATTTTGTTTGTTGATTAAAAATGTTGATATTTTGTTTGTAGAATTAAAAAAGTTGATATTTTGTTTATTGAATAAAAAAAAGTTGATATTTTGTTTGTTGAATTAAAAAAGTTGATATTTTGTTTGTTGAATAAAAAAAGTTGATATTTTGTTTGTTGAATAAAGAAAGTTGATATTTTGTTTGTTGAATAAAAAACAGTTGATATTTTGTTTGTTGAATTAAAAAAGTTGATATTTTGTTTGTTGAATAAAAAAAAGTTGATATTTTGTTTGTTGAATTATAAAAGTTGATATTTTGTTTGCTGAATAAAAAAAAGTTGATATTTTGTTTGTTGAATAAAAACAGTTGATATTTTGTTTGTTGAATAAAAAAAAGTTGATATTTAGTTTGTTGAATAAAACAAAGTTTATATTTTGTTTGTTGAATTAAAAAAGTTGATATTTTGTTTGTTGAATTAACAAAGTTGATATTTTGTTTGTTGAATTAAAAAAGTTTATATTTTGTTTGTTGAATAAAAAAAGTTGATATTTTGTTTGTTGAATTAAAAAAGTTGATATTTTGTTTGTTGAATTAAAAAAGTTGATATTTTGTTTGTTGAATTAAAAAAGTTGATATTTTGTTTGTTGAATAAAAAAAGTTGATATTTTGCTTGTTGAATCAAAAAAAGTTGATATTTTGTTTGTTGAATTAAAAAAAGTTGATATTTTGTTTGTTGAATTAAAAAAAGTTGATATTTTGTTTGTTGAATAAAAAAAGTTGATATTTTTTTTGTTGAATAAAAGAAAGTTGATATTTTGTTTATTGAATAAGAAAAAGTTGATATTTTGTTTGTTGAATAAAAACAGTTCATATTTTGTTTGTTGAATTAAAAAAGTTGATATTTTGTTTGTTGAATTAAAAAAGTTGATATTTTTTTTGTTGAATAAAAAAAGTTGATATTTTGTTTGTTGAATAAAAAAAAGTTGATATTCAGTTTGTTGAATAAAAAAAAGTGGATATTTGTTTGTTGAATAAAAAGAAGTTGATATTTTGTTTGTTGAATTAAAAAAGTTGATATTTTGTTTGTTGAATAAAAAAAGTTGATATTTTGTTTGTTGAATAAAAAAAGTTGATATTTTGCTTGTTGAATCAAAAAAAGTTGATATTTTGTTTGTTGAATAAAAAAAGTTGATATTTTGTTTGTTGAATTAAAAAAGTTGATATTTTGTTTGTTGAATTAAAAAAAGTTGATATTTTGTTTGTTGAATAAAAAAAAGTTGATATTTTGTTTGTTGAATAAAAAAAGTTGATATTTTTTTTGTTGAATAAAAGAAAGTTGATATTTTGTTTATTGAATAAGAAAAAGTTGATATTTTGTTTGTTGAATTAAAAAAGTTGATATTTTGTTTGTTGAATAAAAAAAGTTGATATTTTGTTTGTTGAATTAAAAAAGTTGATATTTTGTTTGTTGAATAAAAAAAGTTGATATTTTGTTTGTTGAATAAAAAAAAGTTGATATTTTGTTTGTTGAATTAAAAAAGTTGATATTTTGTTTGTTGAATTAAAAAAGTTGATATTTTGTTTGTTGAAAAAAAAAGTTGATATTTTGTTTGTTGAATCAAACAAAGTTGATATTTTGTTTGTTGAACAAAAAAAAGTTGATATTTTGTTTGTTGAATAAAAAAAAGTTGATATTTTGTTTGTTGAATAAAAAAAGTTGATATTTTGTTTGTTGAATTAAAAAAGTTGATATTTTGTTTGTTGAATTAAAAACAGTTGATATTTTGTTTGTTGAATTAAAAAAGTTGATATTTTGTTTGTTGAATAAAAAAAAGTTTATATTTTGTTTGTTGAATTATAAAAGTTGATATTTTGTTTGCTGAATAAAAAAAAGTTGATATTTTGTTTGTTGAATAAAAACAGTTGATATTTTGTTTGTTGAATAAAAAATGTTGATATTTAGTTTGTTGAATAAAACAAAGTTTATATTTTGTTTGTTGAATTAAAAAAGTTGATATTTTGTTTGTTGAATTAACAAAGTTGATATTTTGTTTGTTGAATTAAAAAAGTTTATATTTTGTTTGTTGAATAAAAAAAGTTGATATTTTGTTTGTTGAATTAAAGAAGTTGATATTTTGTTTGTTGAATTAAAAAAGTTGATATTTTGTTTGTTGAATTAAAAAAGTTGATATTTTGTTTGTTGAATAAAAAAAGTTGATATTTTTCTTGTTGAATCAAAAAAAGTTGATATTTTGTTTGTTGAATTAAAAAAGTTGATATTTTGTTTGTTGAATTAAAAAAAGTTTATATTTTGTTTGTTGAATAAAAAAAGTTGATATTTCGTTTGTTGAATAAAAAAAGTTGATATTTTTTTTGTTGAATTAAAGAAAGTTGATATTTTGTTTATTGAATAAGAAAAAGTTGATATTTTGTTTGTTGAATAAAAACAGTTCATATTTTGTTTGTTGAATTAAAAAAGTTGATATTTTGTTTGTTGAATTAAAAAAGTTGATATTTGGTTTGTTTAATTAAAAAAGTTGATATTTCGTTTGTTGAATAAAAAAAAGTTGATATTCAGTTTGTTGAATAAAAAAAAAGTGGATATTTGTTTGTTGAATAAAAAGAAGTTGATATTTTGTTTGTTGAATTAAAAAAGTTGATATTTTGTTTGTTGAATAAAAAAAGTTGATATTTTGTTTGTTGAATAAAAAAAGTTGATATTTTGCTTGTTGAATCAAAAAAAGTTGATATTTTGTTTGTTGAATAAAAAAAGTTGATATTTTGTTTGTTGAATTAAAAAAGTTGATATTTTGTTTGTTGAATTAAAAAAAGTTGATATTTTGTTTGTTGAATAAAAAAAAGTTGATATTTTGTTTGTTGAATAAAAAAAGTTGATATTTTTTTTGTTGAATAAAAGAAAGTTGATATTTTGTTTATTGAATAAGAAAAAGTTGATATTTTGTTTGTTGAATTAAAAAAGTTGATATTTTGTTTGTTGAATAAAAAAAAGTTTATATTTTGTTTGTTGAATTAAAAAAGTTGATATTCTGTTTGTTGAATAAAAAAAGTTGATATTTTGTTTGTTGAATAAAAAAAAGTTGATATTTTGTTTGTTGAATTAAAAAAGTTGATATTTTGTTTGTTGAATTAAAAAAGTTGATATTTTGTTTGTTGAATAAAAAAAGTTGATATTTTGTTTGTTGAATCAAACAAAGTTGATATTTTGTTTGTTGAACAAAAAAAAGTTGATATTTTGTTTGTTGAATAAAAAAAAGTTGATATTTTGTTTGTTGAATAAAAAAAAGTTGATATTTTGTTTGTTGAATTAAAAAAGTTGATATTTTGTTTGTTGAATTAAAAAAGTTGATATTTTGTTTGTTGAATAAAAAAAAGTTGATATTTTGTTTGTTGAATTAAAAAAGTTGATATTTTGTTTGTTGAATAAAAAAAGTTGATATTTTGTTTGTTGAATAAAAAAAGTTGATATTTTGTTTGTTGAATAAAAAAAAGTTGATATTTTGTTTGTTGAATTAAAAAAGTTGATATTTTCTTTGTTGAATTAAAAACAAGTTGATATTTTGTTTGGTGAATAAAAAAAGTTGATATTTTGTTTGTTGAATAAAAACAGTTGATATTTTGTTTGTTGAATAAAAAAAAGTTGATATTTTGTTTGTTGAATTAAAAAAGTTTATATTTTGTTTGTTGAATAAAAAAAGTTGATATTTCGTTTGTTGAATAAAAAAAAGTTGATATTTTGTTTGTTGAATTAAAAAAGTTGATATTTTGTTTTTTAATAAAAAAAGTTGATATTTTGTTTGTTGAATAAAAAAAGTTGATATTTTGTTTGTTGAATAAAAAAAGTTGATATTTTGTTTGTCGAATAAAAAAAAATTGAGATTTTGTTTGTTGAATTATAAAAGTTGATATTTTGTTTGCTGAATAAACAAAAGTTGATATTTTGTTTGTTGAATAAAAACAGTTGATATTTTGTTTGTTGAATAAAAAAAAGTTTATATTTTGTTTGTTGAATAAAACAAAGTTTATATTTTGTTTGTTGAATTAAAAAAGTTGATATTTTGTTTGTTGAATTAACAAAGTTGATATTTTGTTTGTTGAATTAAAAAAGTTTATATTTTGTTTGTTGAATAAAAAAAGTTGATATTTTGTTTGTTGAATTAAAAAAGTTGATATTTTGTTTGTTGAATTAAAAAAGTTGATATTTTGTTTGTTGAATTAAAAAAGTTGATATTTTGTTTGTTGAATAAAAAAAAGTTGATATTTTGCTTGTTGAATCAAAAAAAGTTGATATTTTGTTTGTTGAATTAAAAAAGTTGATATTTTGTGTGTTGAATTAAAAAAAGTTGATATTTTGTTTGTTGAATAAAAAAAAGTTGATATTTTGTTTGTTGAATAAAAAAAGTTGATATTTTTTTTGTTGAATAAAAGAAAGTTGATATTTTGTTTATTGAATAAGAAAAAGTTGATATTTTGTTTGTTGAATAAAATCAGTTCATATTTTGTTTGTTGAATTAAAAAAGTTGATATTTTGTTTGTTGAATTAAAAAAGTTGATATTTATTTTGTTGAATAAAAAAAGTTGATATTTTGTTTGTTGAATAAAAAAAAGTTGATATTCAGTTTGTTGAATAAAAAAAAGTGGATATTTTGTTTGTTGAATAAAAAGAAGTTGATATTTTGTTTGTTGAATTAAAAAAGTTGATATTTTGTTTGTTGAATAAAAAAAGTGGATATTTTTTTTTTTTTTTTTTTTTTTTTACAAAGGCATCACCACATTATCAAGGCCCAGAGGCCACTCAAGGATAAGGGTTAAAGAGTGTACAGTAGAAGTTGGTCAATATAGTAATCATTAGTAATGAAAATTTGGTAAATTTAATAACTTATATGGAACGGCTCATCAAGAACTTATTTACTTTAGACTTGAACAAAACCATATTGTAGTCAGCCGGAAAGCAGGAAAACGGAAGACAATTCCACAGGCGTGCAGTTCTAAGAAAGAAGCTTTGTTCATGGAATCTACGTTTAGGTTTAGGCACAGATAAAGAGTGGGGGAAATTATTGATAGTGTTTACAGCTAGACGAGTGTTTCTTGTGAAAGTTTGGCGAGGGGGGACCATAGATTGAAGCTCAGTTGAACACTTTCCATGAAAATAACGATACATCAGAGACAAACTCGCAACATCTCTTCTGTGAGATAGAGGTTGCAAGGAGGAGAAAAGGACATCTCCTACGAGGCTACGAAGTCTATTTTGAACTCTATCAAGGCAGGACAAGTTCTTTCTAGCAGCTCCTGCCCAGATGTGGCAACAGTATTCCATCCTTGGACGTACCTGGCTCTTATATAGATAGAGAATAGCATCAGCAGTGAGATATTTACTGGATCGATAGAAAGATCCCACCATTTTTCCAGCGGCCTTGGCAACAGATTTGATATACGTGTTCCATTTAAGATCAGGAGTAATGGTCAAGCCCAGAAGCTTGTCAAAACTTGAGGCCTCCTGAAGACGAGAGCCATTCATTTCAATTGATGACAAATGTGGATTAGAATGTTGATGATGTAAAGAGAGAAGCTTGGTTTTAGATGCATTAAAAGTAACCAGCCACTCCTTTCCCCATTGTACTACGTGCTCAAGATCAGAGGAGAGAGAATTGGAGAGAACTTGCTCGTTTACTGTCTTAGATGTGGTACCATAAATGGTAGTGTCGTCAGCATAAATGTCTACAAATGATGTAAGGATATGATTTGGAAGATCATTAATGTAGATCAGGAAAAGAGTTGGGCCCAGGATGGATCCCTGAGGGACACCGGCATTAATACTGTGAGCTTCTGATTTTTGCCCCTCAACTACTACTCTTATGAATCTATCAGAAAGAAATGATTTAATAATTGAGAAGACTTTTCCAGCTATACCATAGCTAGCGATCTTATGAAGTAAACCTTTATGCCATACCCTATCAAAGGCTTTAGATATGTCAAGAGCAATTGCCCTAGAAAGATTGCCACCGTCGAGAGATTTGCTAATCCTATGCGATATAACTGTAAGGACATCTGCTGTAGATCTAGCAGAACGGAAACCATATTGAGTGTCACTAAGAAGGTTATTTTTGTTGAGATGTTTGATTACTTCTGTATTTAATACAGATTCTAGCAACTTACTCATGACGCACAGGAGACTTATTGGCCTGTACTGAGAGGGGGATGAGCGATCACCTGAATTCTTAAATACAGGGCATACTGATGAGATTTTCCAGGGAGATGGGAAACTATTCTCCTTAAGACAACGTTTAAACAGTTTTGTAAGTATGGGCGCTAGTTCAGGTTGAAGTTTTTTGAGTACTATAATTGGAATACCATCAAGGCCAGTTGCTTTACTGGAATCAAGGTTTTTGATTAGCTTGGCAACATCACGTACAGATATACGTATATCACATAGCGTGTTTTCTGATACAAGAGGAAATATTGGGGGTTGGCGGTCTTGGTCGCAAAGGGTAGAATTAGCTGCAAAGTTCTTGACAAAGAGTTTGGCTTTGTCTGATGCTGACGAGATCACCTCAGATCCATTGATAATAGTTGGGATGGAGCACACGCTTCTGTTCAGGATTCTGTTTGCTATTTGCCAAAACTGGTGGGAACCAAGCCGCTGCTCAGCTACTTTGGACTTAACAGATTGAGCATACAACTCTCTTGCGTTCCTTATTACTTTCTTAC
Source organism: Euprymna scolopes (assembly GCF_053919585.1). Classification (NCBI taxonomy): domain Eukaryota; kingdom Metazoa; phylum Mollusca; class Cephalopoda; order Sepiida; family Sepiolidae; genus Euprymna; species Euprymna scolopes. Next base: position 9,737,825 of record NC_136511.1, on the reverse strand, counting down.
AATGGTTGCTGGCAGTCCTGAAAACGGCTTTAGTTTCCATACATCTATTACGTTTGAAGCAGTGGAAAAAGTGATTTCTGTGCGCAATGGCAGCAGCACATTCTGGAGAGAACCATGGCTGGCTGTTAGGTTTTTGCTGAAACTTTTTAGAGGGTATGAAATGGTCAATACCTACAATTAACCATTCAGTTAGGTCTAATACTATAGAGGACACATCCTTTTTAAACATGGAATGCAGAGGTAGATCAGATATAAATGTACGGAAGCTATCCCAGTCAGCCTTAGTGTATCGATATACTGTACGATGAAGAGGTACGTCTGGGGACTTATTACATTTCATTTTTATCTTAATTGATACAACAGAGTGGTCGGAAGATCCAAGAGGCGACAGAACAGAAACTGAACATAGTTCAGGGCAAGTTGTGAGAAAAAGGTCTAGTAGGCTCGCATACTGGCCGTCATTATCGGGCACACGGGTAGGTTCCTGAACAATCTGAGTGAGGTCATAGGCAATGGAGAAATCATGACAGAACCTCCCCTCATCATCGGTCTTGTTTGAGTGGGTCAACCATTCGACGTTGTGAACATTGAAGTCTCCACATACGTGAATGTTAGCTGAAGGATAAGTAGAAAGGACTTGGTCAATTTTCTCAGATATGCTTTGAAAGATAGTAACTCCGCTGTTGTGGGGGCGATAGAGAGTAAATATAAATGCAGTAGTGTGAGCTAAAGCAACCCGGAAGCACATATAAGGTAAGTTAGGATCTTCCCTGGAGATGTCCCTCCCACATGGAAAGCTATCTTTAATATAGGCACATATTCCATGCCCATGGCGATCTTGGGGGTCAGATTTAGAAGTTAAGTTAGAGTATCCTGTAATTGCAAACTCATCAAGGGAAATAGCCTGTCCAATGCCAGTTTCACTTAAAAATAAAAGGTCTGGTTTAGTCTCCTGTAATTGGGTTTCAACCTCTGGAAGGTTAGAACGTAGACCCCTGATGTTGGAGAAGGAGACATGGTAGTAGGGGTCTACGTTGGAAGTTGGAGAACCGGGTTTAATCGTGTATTTTTTCTTGAAACTTGTCATGATGAAATTTTGGAATTTGTGGACTAGGTCGACAGATTTACTTAGAGCAGGACAGAGAGGGGAAACTAAGAGAGAAAAAGAAACGAAGAATTTTTTTTTTTTTTTTGTACCACATGATAAGGTAAAGCCGTAACAATTACCCACTAGTATGGCATCGAGAGGCCCCACCAGAAGCTACTGCATGGTCCAGATTCCATTCACCAAATGGCAATACAGCAGCCCCAGTACTTTGCACCTGCTGATAGGACAGCCTCCTTAGTGGTTAATCCAAGGTTCGGGTCCCTGACTATCAGGCGGATAACGTCAGCCCAGACAAAACGTTTACCTCCAGCACCCTTACTAGTGACATGGCTACAAGGATAGACATAGAAACAGAAAATTTCCACCAACTCTGCCAACTGTTCGCGCAAAAATACTGCCAACCTAGAAAACAGCTTTTTCTTCTCCCTTTGTCAGAAAAATCACTCATTTAAAAATGAGGACTGAGGGACAAATAAGAAGAAGCGAGAGTAACAGGAGCTGCCGATAACGCATCCACAATGCGTTTTCTACTCTCCATTAAAAAAAAAAAATAAAATAAATAAATAAATAAATAAAAAATAAAAAATAACTATTAAGTATTGTACTTAATAAAAGTCCAACGGACCTGTTTAAGGGAAAGTATGGTGATAGATTCCCCTCCCACGAACTAAAAATGAGTACAATTAGGTAATCTATTTTTGCAATCAACTCGGTAGATAAATAAACATTTATGGACGAGAAAAAAAAAAAAAAAAAAAAAAAAAAAAAAATTAAAGCTAGCATTTAATACAACAGAAATACATAAATTAAATACTGAAATAAAATGTAGTTATTAATATTTGAATCTTAAAATAAAAAGTGCGAATTAATAGAGAAAATCACTTATCACAACAACTCATTCCGTCTCCAAACTAGTGAAGAATTTAACTTTTAATAGCGTTCAGAAGATTTTTTTTTTTTTAAATTAACCGTTAAGAGAAAGCGTGATTTTATTCTGAACTTTAACTAATCACGTTTTAAGCAACTTATGATATAAAACAAAATCGGATGGGGGGGGGGGTTTCTTCCGAAGTTAGTTGGTGACGTTATAATTAATTGCGAGATAAGATGGGAGCCAGAAATTAGGGGTGGGGGACTGAAAATGATAATATAATGGATTGATTATACAATATTTAAGATCAACTTGGTAGATAAACATTTATGGACGAGAAAAAAAAAAAAAAAAAAAAAAAATTAAAGCTAGCATTTAATACAACAGAAATACATAAATTAAATACTGAAATAAAATGTAGTTATTAATATTTGAATCTTAAAATAAAAAGTGCGAATTAATAGAGAAAATCACTTATCACAACAACTCATTCCGTCTCCAAACTAGTGAAGAATTTAACTTTTAATAGCGTTCAGAAGATTTTTTTTTTTAAATTAACCGTTAAGAGAAAGCGTGATTTTATTCTGAACTTTAACTAATCACGTTTTAAGCAACTTATGATATAAAACAAAATCGGATGGGGGGGGGGGTTTCTTCCGAAGTTAGTTGGTGACGTTATAATTAATTGCGAGATAAGATGGGAGCCAGAAATTAGGGGTGGGGGACTGAAAATGATAATATAATGGATTGATTATACAATATTTAAGATCAACTTGGTAGATAAACATTTATGGACGAGAAAAAAAAAAAAAAAAAAAAAAAAAAAAAAAAAAATTAAAGCTAGCATTTAATACAACAGAAATACATAAATTAAATACTGAAATAAAATGTAGTTATTAATATTTGAATCTTAAAATAAAAAGTGCGAATTAATAGAGAAAATCACTTATCACAACAACTCATTCCGTCTCCAAACTAGTGAAGAATTTAACTTTTAATAGCGTTCAGAAGATTTTTTTTTTTTTAAATTAACCGTTAAGAGAAAGCGTGATTTTATTCTGAACTTTAACTAATCACGTTTTAAGCAACTTATGATATAAAACAAAATCGGATGGGGGGGGGGGTTCTTCCGAAGTTAGTTGGTGACGTTATAATTAATTGCGAGATAAGATGGGAGCCAGAAATTAGGGGTGGGGGACTGAAAATGATAATATAATGATAGATATTTTGTTATTTGAATTAAAAAAGTTGATATTTTGTTTGTTGAATTAAAAAAGTTGATATTTTGTTTGTTGAATAAAAAAAGTTGATATTTTGTTTGTTGAATTAAAAAAGTTGATATTTTGTTTGTTGAATAAAAAAAGTTGATATTTTGTTTGTTGAATAAAAAAAGTTGATATTTTGTTTGTTGAATTAAAAAAGTTGATATTTTGTTTGTTGAATAAAAAAAAGTTGATATTTTGTTTGTTGAATAAAAAAGGTTGATATTTTGTTTGTTAAATTAAAAAAAGTTGATATTTTGTTTGTTGAATTAAAAACGTTCATATTTTGTTTGTTGAATAAAAAAAAGTTGATATTTTGTTTGTTGAATAAAAAAAGTTGATATTTTGTTTGTTGAATTAAAAAAGTTGATATTTTGTTTGTTGAATAAAAAAAGTTGATATTTTGTTTGTTGAATAAAAAAAAGTTGATATTTTGTTTGTTGAATGAAAAAAAGTTGATATTTTGTTTGTTGAATTAAAAAAGTTGATATTTTGTTTGTTGAATTAAAAAAAAGTTGATATTTTGTTTGTTGAATTAAAAAAAAGTTGATATTTTGTTTGTGGAATAAAAAAAAGTTGATATTTTGTTGAATAAAAAAAAGTTAATATTTTGTATGTTGAATTAAAAAAGTTGATATTTTGTTTTTTAATTAAAAAAGTTGATATTTTGTTTGTTGAATAAAAAAAGTTGATATTTTGTTTGTTGAATTAAAAAAGTTGATATTTTGTTTGTTGAATAAAAAAAGTTGATATTGGTTTTGTTGAATAAAAAAAAGTTGATATTTTGTTTGTTGAATAAAAAAAAGTTGATATTTTGTTTGTTGAATTAAAAAAGTTGATATTTTGTTTGTTGAATTAAAAAAGTTGATATTTTGTTTGTTGAACAAAAAAAAGTTGATATTTTGTTTGTTGAATCTAAAAAAGTTGATATTTTGTTTGTTGAACAAAAAAAAGTTGATATTTTGTTTGTTGAATAAAAAAAAGTTGATATTTTGTTTGTTGAATAAAAAAAAGTTGATATTTTGTTTGTTGAATTAAAAAAGTTGATATTTTGTTTATTGAATAAAAAAAAGTTGATATTTTGTTTGTTGAATTAAAAAAGTTGATATTTTGTTTGTTGAATAAAAAAAAGTTGATATTTTGTTTGTTGAATAAAAAAAGTTGATATTTTGTTTGTTGAATAAAAAAAGTTGATATTTTGTTTGTTGAATAAAAAAAGTTGATATTTTGTTTGTTGAATAAAAAAAAGTTGATATTTTGTTTGTTGAATTAAAAAAGTTTATATTTTGTTTATTGAATAAAAAAGTTGATATTTTGTTTGTTGAATTAAAAAAGTTGATATTTTGTTTGTTGAATAAAAAAAAGTTGATATTTTGTTTGTTGAATTAAAAAAGTTGATATTTTGTTTGTTGAATTAAAAAAAAGTTGATATTTTGTTTGTTGAATAAAAAAAGTTGATATTTTGTTTGTTGAATAAAAACAGTTGATATTTTGTTTGTTGAATAAAAAAAAGTTGATATTTTGTTTGTTGAATTAAAAAAGTTTATATTTTGTTTGTTGACTAAAAAAAGTTGATATTTCGTTTGTTGAATAAAAAAAGTTGATATTTTGTTTGTTGAATTAAAAAAGTTGATATTTTGTTTTTTAATTAAAAAAGTTGATATTTTGTTTGTTGAATAAAAAAAAGTTGATATTTTGTTTGTTGAATAAAAAAAAGTTGATATTTTGTTTGTTGAATTAAAAAAGTTGATATTTTGTTTGTTGAATTAAAAAAAAGTTGATATTTTGTTTGTGCAATTAAAAAAAAGTTGATATTTTGTTTGTTGAATAAAAAAAAGTTGATATTTTGTTGAATAAAAAAAAGTTGATATTTTGTATGTTGAATTAAAAAAGTTGATATTTTGTTTTTTAATTAAAAAAGTTGATATTTTGTTTGTTGAATAAAAAAAGTTGATATTTTGTTTGTTGAATTAAAAAAGTTGATATTTTGTTTGTTGAATAAAAAAAGTTGATATTGGTTTTGTTGAATAAAAAAAAGTTGATATTTTGTTTGTTGAATAAAAAAAAGTTGATATTTTGTTTGTTGAATTAAAAAAGTTGACATTTTGTTTGTTGAATTAAAAAAGTTGATATTTTGTTTGTTGAATAAAAAAAAGTTGATATTTTGTTTGTTGAATTACAAAAGTTGATATTTTGTTTATTGAATAAAAAAAAGTTGATATTTTGTTTGTTGAATTAAAAAAGTTGATATTTTGTTTGTTGAATAAAAAAAAGTTGATATTTTGTTTGTTGAATAAAAAAAGTTGATATTTTGTTTGTTGAATAAAAAAAAGTTGATATTTTGTTTGTTGAATTAAAAAAGTTGATATTTTGTTTGTTGAATTAAAAAAAAGTTGATATTTTGTTTGTTGAATAAAAAAAGTTGATATTTTGTTTGTTGAATAAAAACAGTTGATATTTTGTTTGTTGAATAAAAAAAAGTTGATATTTTGTTTGTTGAATTAAAAAAGTTTATATTTTGTTTGTTGAATAAAAAAAGTTGATATTTCGTTTGTTGAATAAAAAAAAGTTGATATTTTGTTTGTTGAATTAAAAAAGTTGATATTTTGTTTTTTAATTAAAAAAGTTGATATTTTGTTTGTTGAATAAAAAATATTGATATTTTGTTTGTTGAATAAAAAAAGTTGATATTTTGTTTGTTGAATAAAAAAAAATTGATATTTTGTTTGTTGAATAAAAAACAGTTGATATTTTGTTTGTTGAATTAAAAAAGTTGATATTTTGTTTGTTGACTTTAAAAAGTTGATATTTTGTTTGTTGAATGATAAAAGTTGATATTTTGTTTGTTGAATTAAAAAAGTTGATATTTTGTTTATTGAATAAAAAACAGTTGATATTTTGTTTGTTGAATAAAAAAAAGTTGATATTTTGTTTGTGGAATAAAAAAAAGTTGATATTTTGTTTGTTGATTAAAAATGTTGATATTTTGTTTGTAGAATTAAAAAAGTTGATATTTTGTTTATTGAATAAAAAAAAGTTGATATTTTGTTTGTTGAATTAAAAAAGTTGATATTTTGTTTGTTGAATAAAAAAAGTTGATATTTTGTTTGTTGAATAAAGAAAGTTGATATTTTGTTTGTTGAATAAAAAAAAGTTGATATTTTGTTTGTTGAATTAAAAAAGTTGATATTTTGTTTGTTGAATAAAAAAAGTTGATATTTTGTTTGTTGAATTATAAAAGTTGATATTTTGTTTGCTGAATAAAAAAAAGTTGATATTTTGTTTGTTGAATAAAAACAGTTGATATTTTGTTTGTTGAATAAAAAAAGTTGATATTTAGTTTGTTGAATAAAACAAAGTTTATATTTTGTTTGTTGAATTAAAAAAGTTGATATTTTGTTTGTTGAATTAACAAAGTTGATATTTTGTTTGTTGAATTAAAAAAGTTTATATTTTGTTTGTTGAATAAAAAAAGTTGATATTTTGTTTGTTGAATTAAAAAAGTTGATATTTTGTTTGTTTAATTAAAAAAGTTGATATTTTGTTTGTTGAATAAAAAAAGTTGATATTTTGTTTGTTGAATAAAAAAAGTTGATATTTTGCTTGTTGAATCAAAAAAAGTTGATATTTTGTTTGTTGAATTAAAAAAGTTGATATTTTGTTTGTTGAATTAAAAAAAGTTGATATTTTGTTTGTTGAATAAAAAAAAGTTGATATTTTGTTTGTTGAATAAAAAAAGTTGATATTTTTTTTGTTGAATAAAAGAAAGTTGATATTTTGTTTATTGAATAAGAAAAAGTTGATATTTTGTTTGTTGAATAAAAACAGTTCATATTTTGTTTGTTGAATTAAAAAAGTTGATATTTTGTTTGTTGAATTAAAAAAGTTGATATTTTTTTTGTTGAATAAAAAAAGTTGATATTTTGTTTGTTGAATAAAAAAAAGTTGATATTCAGTTTGTTGAATAAAAAAAAGTGGATATTTTGTTTGTTGAATAAAAAGAAGTTGATATTTTGTTTGTTGAATTAAAAAAGTTGATATTTTGTTTGTTGAATAAAAAAAGTTGATATTTTGTTATTTTAATTAAAAAAGTTGATATTTTGTTTGTTGAATAAAAACAGTTGATATTTTGTTTGTTGAATAAAAAAAGTTGATATTTTGTTTGTTGAATTAAAAAAGTTGATATTTTGTTTGTTGAATAAAAAAAGTTGATATTTTGTTTGTTGAATAAAAAAATTTGATATTTTGTTTGTTGAATTAAAAAAGTTGATATTTTGTTTGTTGAATAAAAAAAAGTTGATATTTTGTTTGTTGAATAAAAAAAGTTGATATTTTGTTTGTTAAATTAAAAAAAGTTGATATTTTGTTTGTTGAATTAAAAACGTTCATATTTTGTTTGTTGAATAAAAAAAAGTTGATATTTTGTTTGTTGAATAAAAAAAGTTGATATTTTGTTTGTTGAATTAAAAAAGTTGATATTTTGTTTGTTGAATAAAAAAAGTTGATATTTTGTTTGTTGAATAAAAAAAAGTTGATATTTTGTTTGTTGAATAAAAAAAAGTTGATATTTTGTTTGTTGAATAAAAAAAAGTTGATATTTTGTTTGTTGAATTAAAAAAGTTGATATTTTGTTTGTTGAATTAAAAAAAGTTGATATTTTGTTTGTTGAATTAAAAAAAAGTTGATATTTTGTTTGTTGAATAAAAAACAGTTGATATTTTGTTGAATAAACCAAAAGTTGATATTTTGTATGTTGAATTAAAAAAAGTTGATATTTTGTTTTTTAATTAAAAAAGTTGATATTTTGTTTGTTGAATAAAAAAAGTTGATATTTTGTTTGTTGAATTAAAAAAGTTGATATTTTGTTTGTTGAATAAAAAAAGTTGATATTGGTTTTGTTGAATAAAAAAAAGTTGATATTTTGTTTGTTGAATAAAAAAAAGTTGATATTTTGTTTGTTGAATTAAAAAAAGTTGATATTTTGTTTGTTGAATTAAAAAAGTTGATATTTTGTTTGTTGAATAAAAAAAAGTTGATATTTTGTTTGTTGAATTAAAAAAGTTGATATTTTGTTTATTGAATAAAAAAAAGTTGATATTTTGTTTGTTGAATTAAAAAGTTTATATTTTGTTTGTTGAATAAAAAAAGTTGATATTTAGTTTGTTGAATAAAAAAAGTTGATATTTTGTTTGTTGAATAAAAAAAAGTTGATATTTTGTTTGTTGAATTAAAAAAGTTGATATTTGTTTGTTGAATTAAAAAAAAGTTGATATTTTGTTTGTTGAATAAAAAAAGTTGATATTTTGTTTGTTGAATAAAAACAGTGATATTTTGTTTGTTGAATAAAAAAGTTGATATTTTGTTTGTTGAATTAAAAAGTTTTATATTTTGTTTGTTGATTAAAAAAGTTGATATTCGTTTGTTGAATAAAAAAAGTTGATATTTTGTTTGTTGAATAAAAAGTTTATATTTTGGTTTGTTGAATTAAAAAAGTTGATATTTTATTTGTTGAATTAAAAACGATCTATTTTGTTTGTTGAATAAAAAAAAGTTAATATTTTGTTTGTTGAATAAAAAAAGTTGATATATTTGTTGTAGAATTAAAAAAGTTGATATTTTGTTTGTTGAATTAAAAAAGTTGATATTTTGTTTGTTGAATAAAAAAAGTTGATATTTTGTTTGTTGAGTTGAATAAAAAAGTTGATATTTTGTTTGTTGAATAAAAAAAGTTGATATTTTGTTAGTTGAATTAAAAAAGTTGATATTTTGTTTGTTGAATTAAAAAGTTGATATTTTGTTTGTTGAATAAAAAAAAGGTTGATATTTTGTTTGTTGAATTAAAAAAAGTATATTGTTAAAAAAAAGTTGATATTTTGTTTGTTGAATAAAAAACTATATATTTTGTTTGTTGAATAAAAAAAATTGATATTTTGTTTGTTGAATAAAAAAGTTGATATTTTGTTTGTTGAATTAAAAAAGTTGATATTTTGTTTGTTGAATAAAAAAAAGTTGATATTTTGTTTGTTGAATCAAAAATGTTGATATTTTGTTTGTTGAATAAAAAAGTTGATATTTTGTTTGTTGAATTAAAAAAGTGATATTTTGTTTGTTGAATTAAAAAAGTTGATATTTTGTTTTTGGAATAAACAAAAGTGGATATTTTGTTGTTGAATAAAAAAAAGTTGATTATTTTGTTTGTTGAATTAAAAAAGTTGAGATTTTGTTTGTTGAATAAAAAAAAGTTGATATTTTGTTTGTTGAAGTT
>NC_136511.1:9647144-9728219 GCF_053919585.1 Euprymna scolopes | reverse complement strand
AAAAAGTTGATATTTTGTTTGTTGAATTAAAAAAGTTGATATTTTGTTTGTTGAATAAAAAAAGTTGATATTTTGTTTGTTGAATAAAAAAACTATATATTTTGTTTGTTGAATAAAAAAAAATTGATATTTTGTTTGTTGAATAAAAAAAGTTGATATTTTGTTTGTTGAATTAAAAAAGTTGATATTTTGTTTGTTGACTAAAAAAAAGTTGATATTTTGTTTGTTAAATTAAAAAAGTTGATATTTTGTTTGTTGAACTGAAAAGTTGATATTTTGTTTGTTGAATTAAAAAAGTTTATATTTTGTTTGTTGAATTAAAAAAGTTTATATTTTGTTTGTTGAATAAAAAAAGTTGATATTTTGTTTGTTGAATTAAAAAAGTTGATATTTTGTTTGTTGAATAAAAAAAGTTGATATTTTGTTTGTTGAATAAAAAAAGTTGATATTTTGTTTGTTGAATAAAACAAAGTTGATATTTTGTTTGTTGAATAAAAAAGTTGATATTTTGTTTGTTGAATAAAAAAAAGTTGATATTTTGTTTGTTGAATTAAAAAAGTGCATATTTTGTTTCTTGAATTAAAAAAGTTGATATTTTGTTTGTTGAATAAGAAAAAGTTTATATTTTGTTTGTTGAATAAAAAAGTTGATATTTTGTTTGTTGAATTAAAAAAGTTGATATTTTGTTTGTTGAATAAAAAAAGTTGATATTTTGTTTGTTGAATAAAAAAAGTTGATATTTTGTTTGTTGAATTAAAAAAGTTGATATTTTGTTTGTTGAATAAAAAAAAGTTGATATTTTGTTTGTTGAATAAAAAAAGTTTATATTTTGGTTTGTTAAATTAAAAAGTTGATATTTTGTTTGTTGAATTAAAAACGTTCATATTTTGTTTGTTGAATAAAAAAAAGTTTATATTTTGTTTGTTGAATAAAAAAAAGTTGATATTTTGTTTGTTGAATTAAAAAAGTTGATATTTTGTTTGTTGAATAAAAAAAAGTTGATATTTTGTTTGTTGAATATAAAAGTTGATATTTTGTTTGTTGAATTAAAAAAGTGCATATTTTGTTTCTTGAATTAAAAAAGTTGATATTTTGTTTGTTGAATAAGAAAAAGTTTATATTTTGTTTGTTGAATAAAAAAGTTGATATTTTGTTTGTTGAATTAAAAAAGTTGATATTTTGTTTGTTGAATAAAAAAAGTTGATATTTTGTTTGTTGAATAAAAAAAGTTGATATTTTGTTTGTTGAATTAAAAAGTTGATATTTTGTTTGTTGAATAGAAAAAAGTTGATATTTTGTTTGTTGAATAAAAAAAGTTTATATTTTAGTTTGTTAAATTAAAAAAAAGTTGATATTTTGTTTGTTGAATTAAAAACGTTCATATTTTGTTTGTTGAATAAAAAAAAGTTGATATTTTGTTTGTTGAATTAAAAAAGTTGATATTTTGTTTGTTGAATAAAAAAAAGTTGATATTTTGTTTGTTGAATAAAAAAGTTGATATTTTGTTTGTTGAATAAAAAAAGTTGATATTTTGTTAGTTGAATTAAAAAAGTTGATATTTTGTTTGTTGAATTAAAAAAGTTGATATTTTGTTTGTTGAATAAAAAAAAGTTGATATTTTGTTTGTTAAATTAAAAAAGTTGATATTTTGTTTGTTGAATTGAAAAAGTTGATATTTTGTTTGTTGAATTAAAAAGTTGATATTTTGTTTGTTGAATAAAAAAAGTTGATATTTTGTTTGTTGAATAAAAAAACTATATATTTTGTTTGTTGAATAAAAAAAATTGATATTTTGTTTTTTGAATAAAAAAGTTGATATTTTGTTTGTTGAATTAAAAAAGTTGATATTTTGTTTGTTGAATAAAAAAAGTTGATATTTTGTTTGTTGAATAAAAAATGTTGATATTTTGTTTGTTGAATAAAAAAGTTGATATTTTGTTTGTTGAATTAAAAAAGTTGATATTTTGTTTGTTGAATTAAAAAAGTTGATATTTTGTTTTTTGAATAAACAAAAGTGGATTTTTTGTTTGTTGAATAAAAAAAGTTGATATTTTGTTTGTTGAATAAAAAAAAGTTGATATTTTGTTTGTTGAATAAAAAAAAGTTGATATTTTGTTTGTTGAATTAAAAAAGTTGATATTTTGTTTGTTGAATAAAAAAAAGTGGATATTTTGTTAGTTGAATAAAAAAAAGTTGATATTTTGTTTGTTGAATTAAAAAAGTTGATATTTTGTTTGTTGAATAAAAAAAAGTTGATATTTTGTTTGTTGAATTAAAAAAGTTGATATTTTGTTTGTTGAATTAAAAAAGTTGATATTTTGTTTTTTAATAAACAAAAGTGGATTTTTTGTTTGTTGAATAAAAAAGTTGATATTTTGTTTGTTGAATAAAAAAAGTTGATATTTTGTTTGTTGAATAAAAAAAGTTGATATTTTGTTTGTTGAATTAAAAAAGTTGATATTTTGTTTGTTGAATTAAAAAAGGTTATATTTTGTTTGTTGAATAAAAAAAGTTGATATGTTGTTTGTTGAATAAAAAAAGTTGATATTTTGTTTGTTGAATAAAAAAAAGTTGATATTTTGTTTGTTGAATAAAAAAAGTTTATATTTTGTTTGTTGAATTAAAAAAGTTGATATTTTGTTTGTTGAATAAAAAAGTTGATATTTTGTTTGTTGAATTAAAAAAGTTGATATTTTGTTTGTTGAATTAAAAAAGTTGATATTTTGTTTGTTGAATTAAAAAAGTTTATATTTTGGTTGTTGAATAAAACAAAGTTGATATTTTGTTTGTTGAATAAAAAAAAGTTGATATTTGGTTTGTTTAATTAAAAAAGTTGATATTTTGTTTGGTGAATTAAAAAAGTTGATATTTTGTTTGTTGAATAAAAAAGTTGATATTTGGTTTGTTTAATTAAAAAAGTTGATATTTTGTTTGTTGAATAAAAAAGTTGATATTTTGTTTGTTGAATTAAAAAAGTTTATATATTGTTTGTTGAATTAAAAAAGTTGATATTTTGTTTGTTGAATAAAAAAAGTTGATATTTTGTTTGTTGAATTAAAAAAGTTGATATTTTGTTTGTTGAATAAAAAAAGTTGATATTTTGTTTGTTGAATTAAAAAAGTTGATATTTTGTTTGTTGAATTAAAAAAGTTGATATTTTGTTTGTTGAATTAAAAAAGTTGATATTTTGTTTGTTGAATAAAAAAAGTTGATATTTTGTTTTGTTGAATTAAAAAAGTTGATATTTTGTTTGTTGAATTAAAAAAGTTGACATTTTGTTTGTTGAATAAAAAAAAGATTATATTTTGTTTGTTGAATTAAAAAAGTTGATATTTTGTTTGTTGAATAAAAAAAGTTGATAATTGGTTTGTTTAATTAAAAAAGTTGATATTTTGTTTGGTGAATTAAAAAAGTTGATATTTTGTTTGTGAATAAAAAAAGTTGATATTTTGTTTGTTGAATAAAAAAAAGTTGATATTTTGTTTGTTGAATAAAAAAAGTTGATATTTTGTTTGTTGAATTAAAAAAGTTGATATTTTGTTTGTTGAATTAAAAAAGTTGATATTTTGTTTGTTGAATAAAAAAAAGTTGATATTTTGTTTGTTGAATTAAAAAAGTTGATATTTTGTTTGTTGAATAAAAAAAAGTTGATATTTTGTTTGTTGAATAAAAAAAGTTGATATTTTGTTTGTTGAATTAAAAAAGTTGATATTTTGTTTGTTGAATTAAAAAAAGGTTATATTTTGTTTGTTTAATAAAAAAAGTTGATATGTTGTTTGTTGAATAAAAAAAGTTGATATTTTGTTTGTTGAATAAAAAAAGTTGATATTTTGTTTGTTGAATAAAAAAAGTTGATATTTTGTTTGTTGAATTAAAAAAGTTGATATTTTGTTTGTTGAATTAAAAAAGGTTATATTTTGTTTGTTGAATAAAAAAAGTTGATATGTTGTTTGTTGAATAAAAAAAGTTGATATTTTGTTTGTTGAATAAAAAAAGTTGATATTTTGTTTGTTGAATAAAAAAAGTTGATATTTTGTTTGTTGAATTAAAAAAGTTGATATTTTGTTTGTTGAATAAAAAAAGTTGATATTTTGTTTGTTGAATTAAAAAAGTTGATATTTTGTTTGTTGAGTTAAAAAAGTTGATATTTTGTTTGTTGAATTAAAAAAGTTTATATTTTGGTTGTTGAATAAAAAAAGTTGATATTTTGTTTGTTGAATAAAAAAAGTTGATATTTTGTTTGTTGAATAAAAAAAAGTTGATATTTTGTTTGTTGAATTAAAAAAGTTTATATATTGTTTGTTGAATTAAAAAAGTTGATATTTTGTTTGTTGAATAAAAAAAGTTGATATTTTGTTTGTTGAATTAAAAAAGTTGATATTTTGTTTGTTGAATAAAAAAAAGATTATATTTTGTTTGTTGAATTAAAAAAGTTGATATTTTGTTTGTTGAATAAAAAAGTTGATATTTGGTTTGTTTAATTAAAAAAGTTGATATTTTGTTTGGTGAATTAAAAAAGTTGATATTTTGTTTGTTGAATAAAAAAAGTTGATATTTGGTTTGTTTAATTAAAAAGTTGATATTTTGTTTGTTGATAAAAAAGTTGATATTTTGTTTGTTGAATAAAAAAAGTTGATATTTTGTTAGTTGAATTAAAAAAGTTGATATTTTGTTTGTTGAATTAAAAAAGTTGATATTTTGTTTGTTGAATAAAAAAAAGTTGATATTTTGTTTGTTAAATTAAAAAAGTTGATATTTTGTTTGTTGAATTGAAAAAGTTGATATTTTGTTTGTTGAATTAAAAAAGTTTATATTTTGTTTGTTGAATTAAAAAAGTTTATATTTTGTTTGTTGAATAAAAAAAGTTGATATTTTGTTTGTTGAATTAAAAAAGTTGATATTTTGTTTGTTGAATAAAAAAGTTGATATTTTGTTTGTTGAATAAAAAAGTTGATATTTTGTTTGTTGAATAAAACAAGTTGATATTTTGTTTGTTGAATAAAAAAGTTGATATTTTGTTTGTTGAATAAAAAAAAGTTGATATTTTGTTTGTTGAATTAAAAAAGTGCATATTTTGTTTCTTGAATTAAAAAAGTTGATATTTTGTTTGTTGAATAAGAAAAAGTTTATATTTTGTTTGTTGAATAAAAAAGTTGATTTTTGTTTGTTGAATTAAAAAAGTTGATATTTTGTTTGTTGAATTAAAACAGTTGATATTTTGTTTGTTGAATAAAAAAAAGTTGATATTTTGTTTGTTGAATAAAAAAAAGTTGATATTTTGTTTGTTGAATAAAAAAGTTGATATGTTTTTGTGTTGAATAAAAAAAGTTGATATTTTGTTTGTTGAATTAAAAAAGTTGATATTTTGTTTGTTGAATAAAAAAAGTTGATATTTTGTTTGTTGAATAAAAAAACTATATATTTTGTTTGTTGAATAAAAAAAATTGATATTTTGTTTGTTGAATAAAAAAAGTTGATATTTTGTTTGTTGAATTAAAAAAGTTGATATTTTGTTTGTTGAATAAAAAAAGTTGATATTTTGTTTGTTGAATAAAAAATGTTGATATTTTGCTTGTTGAATAAAAAAGTTGATATTTTGTTTGTTGAATTAAAAAAGTTGATATTTTGTTTGTTGAATTAAAAAAGTTGATATTTTGTTTTTTGAATAAACAAAAGTGGATTTTTTGTTTGTTGAATAAAAAAAGTTGATATTTTGTTTGTTGAATAAAAAAAGTTGATATTTTGTTTGTTGAATAAAAAAAAGTTGATATTTTGTTTGTTGAATTAAAAAGTTGATATTTTGTTTGTTGAATAAAAAAAGTTGATATTTTGTTTGTTGAATAAAAAAAAGTTGATATTTTGTTTGTTGAATTAAAAAAGTTGATATTTTGTTTGTTGAATAAAAAAAAGTTGATATTTTGTTTGTTGAATTAAAAAAGTTGATATTTTGTTTGTTGAATTAAAAAAGTTGATATTTTGTTTTTTGAATAAACAAAAGTGGATTTTTTGTTTGTTGAATAAAAAAAGTTGATATTTTGTTTGTTGAATAAAAAAAAGTTGATATTTTGTTTGTTGAATAAAAAAAGTTGGTATTTTGTTTGTTGAATTAAAAAAGTTGATATTTTGTTTGTTGAATTAAAAAAGGTTATATTTTGTTTGTTGAATAAAAAAGTTGATATGTTGTTTGTTGACTAAAAAAAAATTGATATTTTGTTTGTTGAATAAAAAAAGTTGATATTTTGTTTGTTGAATAAAAAAAGTTTATATTTTGTTTGTTGAATTAAAAAAGTTGATATTTTGTTTGTTGAATAAAAAAAGTTGATATTTTGTTTGTTGAATTAAAAAAGTTGATATTTTGTTTGTTGAATTAAAAAAGTTGATATTTTGTTTGTTGAATTAAAAAAGTTTATATTTTGGTTGTTGAATAAAAAAAGTTTATATTTTGTTTGTTGAATAAAAAAAAGTTGATATTTTGTTTGTTGAATAAAAAAAGTTGATATTTTGTTTGTTGAATTAAAAAAGTTTATATATTGTTTGTTGAATTAAAAAAGTTGATATTTTGTTTGTTGAATAAAAAAAGTTGATATTTTGTTTGTTGAATTAAAAAAGTTGATATTTTTGTTTGTTGAATAAAAAAAAGATTATATTTTGTTTGTTGAATTAAAAAAGTTGATAGTTTGTTTGTTGAATAAAAAAGTTGATATTTGGTTTGTTTAATTAAAAAAGTTGATATTTTGTTTGGTGAATTAAAAAAGTTGATATTTTGTTTGTTGAATAAAAGAAGTTTATATTTGGTTTGTTTAATTAAAAAAGTTGATATTTTGTTTGTTGAATAAAAAAAGTTGATATTTTGTTTGTTGAATTAAAAAAGTTTATATATTGTTTGTTGAATTAAAAAAGTTGATATTTTGTTTGTTGAATAAAAAAAGTTGATATTTTGTTTGTTGAATTAAAAAAGTTGATATTTTGTTTGTTGAATAAAAAAAGTTGATATTTTGTTTGTTGAATTAAAAAAGTTGATATTTTGTTTGTTGAATTAAAAAAGTTGATATTTTGTTTGTTGAATTAAAAAAGTTGATATTTTGTTTGTTGAATAAAAAAAGTTGATATTTTGTTTGTTGAATTAAAAAAGTTGATATTTTGTTTGTTGAATTAAAAAAGTTGACATTTTGTTTGTTGAATAAAAAAAAGATTATATTTTGTTTGTTGAATTAAAAAAGTTGATATTTTGTTTGTTGAATAAAAAAAGTTGATATTTGGTTTGTTTAATTAAAAAATTGATATTTTGTTTGGTGAATTAAAAAAGTTGATATTTTGTTTGTTGAATAAAAAAAGTTGATATTTTGTTAGTTTAATTAAAAAAGTTGATATTTTGTTTGTTGAATAAAAAAAGTTGATATTTTGTTTGTTGAATTAAAAAAGTTGATATTTTGTTTGTTGAATTAAAAAAGTTGATATTTTGTTTGTTGAATAAAAAAAAGTTGATATTTTGTTTGTTGAATTAAAAAAGTTGATATTTTGTTTGTTGAATAAAAAAAGTTGATATTTTGTTTGTTGAATAAAAAAAGTTGATATTTTGTTTGTTGAATTAAAAAAGTTGATATTTTGTTTGTTGAATTAAAAAAGGTTATATTTTGTTTGTTGAATAAAAAAAGTTGATATGTTGTTTGTTGAATAAAAAAAAGTTGATATTTTGTTTGTTGAATAAAAAAAGTTGATATTTTGTTTGTTGAATAAAAAAAGTTGATATTTTGTTTGTTGATATTTTGTTTGTTGAATTAAAAAAGGTTATATTTTGTTTGTTGAATAAAAAAAGTTGATATGTTGTTTGTAATATAAAAAAAAGTTGATATTTTGTTTGTTGAATAAAAAAAGTTGATATTTTGTTTGTTGAATAAAAAAAGTTGATATTTTGTTTGTTGAATTAAAAAGTTGATATTTTGTTTGTTGAATAAAAAAAGTTGATATTTTGTTTGTTGAATTAAAAAAGTTGATATTTTGTTTGTTGAATTAAAAAAGTTGATATTTTGTTTGTTGAATTAAAAAAGTTTATATTTTGGTTGTTGAATAAAAAAAAGTTGATATTTGGTTTGTTTAATTAAAAAAGTTGATATTTTGTTTGTTGAATAAAAAAAGTTGATATTTTGTTTGTTGAATTAAAAAAGTTTATATATTGTTTGTTGAATTAAAAAAGTTGATATTTTGTTTGTTGAATAAAAAAAGTTGATATTTTGTTTGTTGAATTAAAAAAGTTGATATTTTGTTTGTTGAATAAAAAAAGTTGATATTTTGTTTGTTGAATAAAAAAAGTTGATATTTTGTTTGTTGAATTAAAAAAGTTGATATTTTGTTTGTTGAATAAAAAAAGTTGATATTTTGTTTGTTGAATTAAAAAAGTTGATATTTTGTTTGTTGAATTAAAAAAGTTGATATTTTGTTTGTTGAATAAAAAAAGTTGATATTTTGTTTGTTGAATAAAAAAAGTTGATATTTTGTTTGTTGAATTAAAAAAGTTGATATTTTGTTTGTTGAATTAAAAAAGTTGACATTTTGTTTGTTGAATAAAAAAAAGATTATATTTTGTTTGTTGAATTAAAAAAGGTTATATTTTGTTTGTTGAATAAAAAAAGTTGATATGTTGTTTGTTATATAAAAAAAAGTTGATATTTTGTTTGTTGAATAAAAAAAGTTGATATTTTGTTTGTTGAATAAAAAAAGTTGATATTTTGTTTGTTGAATTAAAAAAGTTGATATTTTTTTTGTTGAATAAAAAAAGTTGATATTTTGTTTGTTGAATTAAAAAAGTTGATATTTTGTTTGTTGAATTAAAAAAGTTGATATTTTGTTTGTTGAATTAAAAAAGTTTATATTTTGTTTGTTGAATAAAAAAAGTTGATATTTTGTTTGTTGAATAAAAAATGTTGATATTTTGTTTGTTGAATAAAAAAAGTTGATATTTTGTTTGTTGAATTAAAAAAGTTGATATTTTGTTTGTTGAATTAAAAAAGTTGATATTTTGTTTTTTGAATAAACAAAAGTTGATTTTTTGTTTGTTGAATAAAAAAAGTTGATATTTTGTTTGTTGAATAAAAAAAGTTGATATTTTGTTTGTTGAATAAAAAAAAGTTGATATTTTGTTTGTTGAATTAAAAAAGTTGATATTTTGTTTGTTGAATAAAAAAAAGTGGATATTTTGTTTGTTGAATAAAAAAAAGTTGATATTTTGTTTGTTGAATTAAAAAAGTTGATATTTTGTTTGTTGAATAAAAAAAGTTGATATTTGGTTTGTTTAATTAAAAAAGTTGATATTTTGTTTGTTGAATAAAAAAAGTTGATATTTTGTTTGTTAAATTAAAAAAGTTTATATATTGTTTGTTGAATTAAAAAAGTTGATATTTTGTTTGTTGAATAAAAAAAAGTTGATATTTTGTTTGTTGAATTAATAAAGTTGATATTTTGTTTGTTGAATAAAAAAAAGTTTATATTTTGTTTGTTGAATTAAAAAAGTTGATATTTTGTTTGTTGAATTAAAAAAGTTGATATTTTGTTTGTTGAATTAAAAAAGTTTATATTTTGGTTGTTGAATAAAAAAAAGTTGATATTTTGTTTGTTGAATTAAAAAAGTTTATATTTTGGTTGTTGAATAAAAAAAAGTTGATATTTTGTTTGTTGAATAAAAAAAGTTGATATTTTGTTTGTTGAATAAAAAAAAGTTGATATTTTGTTTGTTGAATTAAAAAAGTTTATATATTGTTTGTTGAATGAAAAAAGTTGATATTTTGTTTGTTGAATAAAAAAAGTTGATATTTTGTTTGTTGAATTAAAAAAGTTGATATTTTGTTTGTTGAATAAAAAAAAGATTATATTTTGTTTGTTGAATTAAAAAAGTTGATATTTTGTTTGTTGAATAAAAAAAGTTGATATTTTGTTTGTTTAATTAAAAAAGTTGATATTTTGTTTGGTGAATTAAAAAAGTTGATATTTTGTTTGTTGAATAAAAAAAGTTGATATTTGGTTTGTTTAATTAAAAAAGTTGATATTTTGTTTGTTGAATAAAAAAAGTTGATATTTTGTTTGTTGAATTAAAAAAGTTTATATATTGTTTGTTGAATTAAAAAAGTTGATATTTTGTTTGTTGAATTAATAAAGTTGATATTTTGTTTGTTGAATAAAAAAGTTGATATTTTGTTTGTTGAATAAAAAAAGTTGATATTTTGTTTGTTGAATTAAAAAAGTTGATATTTTGTTTGTTGAATTAAAAAAGTTGATATTTTGTTTGTTGAATAAAAAAAGTTGATATTTTGTTTGTTGAATTAAAAAAGTTGATATTTTGTTTGTTGAATTAAAAAAGTTGATATTTTGTTTGTTGAATAAAAAAAAGATTATATTTTGTTTGTTGAATTAAAAAAGTTGATATTTTGTTTGTTGAATAAAATAAGTTGATATTTGGTTTGTTTAATTAAAAAAGTTGATATTTTGTTTGGTGAATTAAAAAAGTTGATATTTTGTTTGTTGAATAAAAAAAGTTGATAGTTGGTTTGTTTAATTAAAAAAGTTGATATTTTGTTTGTTGAATAAAAAAAGTTGATATTTTGTTTGTTGAATTAAAAAAGTTGATATTTTGTTTGTTGAATTAAAAAAGTTGATATTTTGTTTGTTGAATAAAAAAAAGTTGATATTTTGTTTGTTGAATTAAAAAAGTTTATATTTTGTTTGTTGAATAAAAAAGTTGATATTTTGTTTGTTGAATTAAAAAAGTTGATATTTTGTTTGGTGAACTAAAAAGATATTTTTTTCAGTTTTTCGTTTTTTTATTCATTTTTCTCAAAGAGAAAATCAAACGTGACAAAAGGAACTTGATTAGAATATTTAATTCTGCCATGGAAAAATGCAAACATTAATTTAAAGAGAGTGGTGTAATTTTTCTGCCATAAAAATGTAAACATTAATTTAAAAAGAGTTGTTTAATTTTTTCATCATAGAAAAAATATGAATTCTAATTTAAATAAAGTGGTGTAATTTTTCTGCCATAGAAGAAAATGTGAACACTTTTCGGCAATAGAAAAAATGTAAACTTTAATTTAAAGAGAGTGGTGTAATTTTTCTGTCATAAAAAAGTGAACTTTAATCTAAAGAGAGTGGTATAATTATTTCTGTCATAGAAAAATGTGATCTTTAATTTTAAGAGAGTGGTGCAATTATTTCTGGCATAGAAAAAATGTGATTTTTCATTTAAAGAGAGTTGTGTAATGTTTTTGGCCATAGAAAGAAATGCGAACTTTAATTAAAAAAGTGTGGTGTAATTTTTCTGTCATAATAAATGTGAGCTTTAATTAAAAGAGAGTGGTGTAAATTTTTTTTTTGCCATAGAAAAATGTGAACTTTAATTTAAAGAGAGTTTTGTAATTTTTCTGCCATGGAAAAATGTGAACTTTAATCTACAGAGAGTGGTGTATTTTTTTCTGCCATAGAAAAAATTTTGAACTTCAATGTAAAGAGAGTGGTGCAATCTTTTCTGCCATAAAACTGTGAATTTTAATTTAAATAGAGTGGTGTAATTTTTTTCTGCCATAGAAAAAAATGTGAACTTTAATTTAAATAGCGTGCTGTCATTGTTTCTTCCATAGAAAAAATGTGAATTTTAATTTAAAGAGAGTGGCTAAATGTTTTCTGCTACAAAATGTGAACTTTAATTTAAAGAGGGTGGTGTAATTTTATTTTTGACATAGAAAAATATGAACTTTAATTTAAAGAAAATGAGGTAATTTTTTCTGCCATTGAAAAAAAATTGAACTTTAAATAGAATTGTGTAATTTTTCCTGCCATGGAAAAAATGTGAACTTTAATCTACAGAGAGTGGTGTAATTTTTTCTGCCATAGAAAAAAATGTGAACTTTTATTTAAAGAGAGTGGTGAAATTCTTTCTGCCATAAAATGTGAACTTTAATTTAAAGAGAGTGGTGTCGTTTATTCTGCCACAGAAAAAAATCTGAACTTTAATTTAAAGCGAGATGTGTAATTTTTTCCTTCGACTTCAAGATCCACATTGTTTTGATTGTGGTCTAAAATATTAGCAAAATCAAAATAAGTTGCTCTTCTATAATTAAGCACTTAAAAAATAGTACAAACCTGTTTATGTGCAATCTGTAGAGTTACATGTGGACAAAAAGGATGAAGAAAAATGTCCGCTTTCCCTCTTTATATGCTGGTGATATTGTTACCTAATATGCAAATCAGATGTTTACAGCTGGATTTTTCAGAGACTATGTTGATTTTTGATTTGGATGTCAGAAAAGTAAGTGCTCTAGGGTTGAGTTTTAACAGTATAATGTTAAGTTTTGGAGTTGAGTTTTGATAGTACAGCGTCGAGATTTGGAGTTGAATTTTAACAGCAAAGTGTGGAGATTTTTAGCAGCGATTTTTTGGCAGCAGTGTATCGAATTAAACATTTGATTGTTTTACTCACATTGATCGTTAAGAAAAAAGATTACGTGGAAAGTCGTCAATTACTTTTTTTATATGTCCAAAGCCATATTAATTGTCCCTCTTCTTAAAATAGAAAAATAAAAAAACCCATGGAAGATTTTAAATCAACCATGGCACATCTATAGAAACGGTACTACATCATTTTCTACAGGTCTGTAGGATCACACTTAATCCAAATACACCATCAGTAATATACTCAGCGGAGAGAATGTTTCAAACAAAAATGAGACCCGTATTTGAAAAACTGTTGCCAAAGCTAACAAAATTGAGAATAAGAAACGCTATGACCAAGGAGAAAAAGGTTTCTACAAAACTTACGAAAAGAACGTCTTCCGGAGAACTGGGCACCATAGATAAAAGAGTTAGACATATAAGTGCAAACCATTCAAGGTCCTAAATTCATGCATAAAAGACACCTTAATCAAATAAGAAAGCATCTGTTAGATGATCTCAACTATGTACTTAATGAAGAAGAAGCCATTGAGACGATATATGACACTTCCGGCATAGAAACACCTCAAACATCTCCAGAATATTGGAGATCGGAAAGGAAAAGGTAGTTGACAGAACCTGTAACTATGGACCCAAAAAGGGGGAAACATATTATTACTTCTTGCAAAGTAAAGGTTTGGCAGGAGGTGTTATAGGGACTTACTAATTCACTCGTAATGGACTGTTTTAATAATTGGAATATCCCCGAGTTTAATATTCTCGTGAGGAATTATCGCGACACAATACAAGACTGTCTAATTCTATAGTCGGTTAGTATTGACAACCTTTCTTTATTTTTCACTTTCTTGTACAATATATTATTTTCTACCTAAACCTGTTATCCAAGTCTTTCTTTATTTCCTAGGATTACAACAAAGATGACAAACTCTTTAAAGCAGCGAGCGTGTACTCTTTTTTAAAGAGGGAGGCCTTATCCTGCCTTGACAGAGTTCAAAACATTTCGTAGCCTAGTGGGGGAATCCCTTTTCTCTTCCCTGCAACCTCTTTCGTACAAAAGAGGCGTTACGAGCCTGTCACTGCTTTATCGTTATTTTCATGGCAAGTGCTCGTCTGAGCTCCAATCTATAGTCCTCCCTCGTCAAACTTTCACGAAAAACACTCGTCTAGCTAAAAACACTATCAATAAGTTCCCCCACTCTTTATCTGTGCCTAAATCTGTAACGTGCACCCAGGAGATAAGCGCCCGCGTGTTTGCGTGTTGTGTGGGTACGTGGGAGAGACGGACGAGGGGAAAAGACTTACCTCGAGACCAGCTCAGCGTTACTGACCAAAAATAGAGAAGAAAGACCAAGATGGCGGCCGCCGTCTTTTGTAAAGTATGATGTCTCGCAAAGTCACACGAATTCTCGCAATATGCAAATTTAGCCGGCCTAGAACGACGATAAAAGCGGGTGATGAAAAAGACGTGGGCAGAGCGAGGATTGAGTTGGCCGGGGAATCGTGTGGCTGTTGCTTCTCGTGCTGTGTGAGGATATTTTACCGTTGTTGGATTCCGTGCAGAACCGGTGTATAATGGTAAAAGAATTGCTGCAACATTTATAACATCTTTTCCTGAACTTTCCGTGTTAAAGAGAGAGTCGGGCGCCATCTTGAATTTCTCCTTATACATCTACAGAGGGCGCAGTAATTCTTTTTTTTAAGGACTTTCCTTACACATTTTTGTTTACAAAATCTAATCGTAGATTCCATGAACAAAGTTTCTTTCTTAGAACTGCACACGTGTGAAAATCTTTTCCTTTTGCCTGCTTCCCAGCTGACTATAATATGGTCATCTTCAAGTCCAACGTAAACAAGTTCTTAATGAGCCGTTCCCCTTAAGTGATCCAATTTACCAAATTTCCACTACTAATGATTACTACGCCACTGTCCCATTGACCATTGTACACATATTAACCCTTATCCTTGACTGGCCTTGATAAGTGGTGACTCCTTTGTAACAAATAAAAAAAAAGCATAGAAGATAATAGCAGTATTTCTATACCTTTTAAAGCAGCCCTAAAGATTGCTTCGGGAGGCAAAAAAAAAAAATCATTGAACAATATCATTAGTTTTTCATTTACATCTTGCCTCCAATTGTTCGTGTTTTTTTGCAAAAAAGTCAATAAACGCCACTGAATATTCTTTTGTAACTAAGGACAAAGCGTCCTTAGTTACAAAAGAAAGTTTCACGCCTTTTGTTGTCTATATAAAAAAACAAAACTTATAAAACAGCGTTTGCATGATTGAACTTTTCAGGCACAAAAATCGATTGGTTCCATTCTATATTTGTCCATTATAAAAGCGGGTAAACATCTAATGGTGTGAAAACCTTTGCTTGTCTTTGAGGTTTTCATAACATTCAATTCAATTCACACACTGGAAATTTATCTGTTGTGGCGATCGCGAAAAGCTGTTCGTTTTCTTTCACAAGAAACGAATTCAAATGGAATGGTTCTGAATTTTTAGACAAAGATTGATAATTTTTATTATCTATATATTAATACGATAGCGTGTGTGTGTGTGTCATTTTCTGTGTCACGCTAACATCTGGGTCGTTTAATTGTTATGTACTTCCATTTCTTATCATAAATAGTTTTCTCAAGAATTCTTCATAAGTTTTGGTTTCAGTTTCGATTATAACTGATGGCAATCCAGTAATCTAATTTTTATAAATAACTTTATCACGAATTCTCATAAATGTTGGTTTCAGTTTGGATTATAACTGATGGTACTCCAGTAATCTATTTTTTTTTATAATAAATTTTACCAAGAATTCTTCATAAGTTTTGGTTTCGGTTTCGATTATAGCTGAAAGAACTCAAGTACATTTGCAGTTTTAATAAAAAAGTTACAATAATATCAGAGCGTCTCCATTTACACTGAAAATCAACAGTGGTGACACTTTGCACTAACGATTCCCAATTCCCAAAAGGATGAAACACTAGTGTCTGTAGGAATTAAAAAAATAATTATTGTAATATATATATATATATATATATATATATATATATATATATATATATATATATATATATGGTAATTGCAACGTCTTGTAAGACGAGTCCCACTCCATCAGAAACCGAAAGTCCATGAGCCCGAAAATGACTTCTTTATTTTTTTTATTTTAGTTCTGCCGGCGAATTCACACGCTCAAGCAGACATTACACTGAAGACGGTCATTTGTATATATATATATATATATATATATATATATATATATATATATATATATATATATATATATATATATATATATATATATATATATGTATATATATACACGAATGCATACATATATACGCATACATACACATGCACACATGTACACACAAATCTATAAACATACACACATATATACATATATACATACACATACATACAAACATGCATACATACACATACATACACATATATATATACACATATACAAATACAAACACACATACATATACACATACAAATACGTATAAATATATACATATATATACATACACATACCTTTACCTACATATACATATACATGCATTTCTATACATACATATATATATATAAATATATACACATATACACATATACATATACACATATCATATACATATATATACACACACATACACATACACATATACATATATATACACACACAAAAATATATACATATATACATATAAACATACATAAAAATATATGCACATACATATATACATACATATACACATAAATATACACATATATGTACACACATAAATATATTACAACATATACACATAGATATAAATATATATACATACACATGTATATATAAACACATAAATACACATATACATACACACATACATACATACATACACACATACATACATACACACATACATACACACATACATACATAAACACATACATACATACATTCACACACATACATACACACATACACACATACATACATACACACATACATACACACATAAATACATACATACACATATACACACATACATACATAATACTATTAATGTATGTATATGTACATTCATACATGCATACACACATACATACATGCATATATACATGCACACATACATGCATACATAATAGACACATACACACATACATACATACTCATATACACACATGCATACATACATACACACATACATACAAACATAGATACATACATACATATAATGATGGCAAATCAATTTTTCTTTATTACATTTTCACCGCAAACAAGGCACATCGCCACTTTGATGTAACGATGAAACACGTGTCAGTGGATAATTATATTTTCAAAATAATATATCTACCGCTCCCCATGTGAGGGTGCCAAGTTGGTTAAAGGGAAAATTATTCCCGACTAGCATTTAGGTAAAAAAGCACTTTCGTAAATAATTGAATTCATTCAAAACATATCGCTAAAACCAAAACAAACAACATCTAAGTAAATCGCGATATATCCAGATAGTCGTGCGAGATGGGTCAGCGGTTAGGGGTTTAGGCTCATTACCGTGGGGTTCCGATTTCGAATCTCGCTAAATTCAGCCACTCTGATGAGTCGTAGACGACGAAACGCGTGTCAGTATATATATATATATATATATATATATATATATATATATATATGTATATATATTTGTTTACTGTTTTGGGGAAAGAATTCCGTCAAAATGCTCGATTACAAGGAAAAAAAATGCAATATAAGAGCTTAATATGTATTTATTTAAAACCGCACAGAAGGCCAGAAAAAACATTGGAACCGTCGGTTTAAAGCCTAACATAAAGGGGACCAGTTAATGATAAACACTGTTAGGCTCTCGTCAGCCATATTGTTTTATTATTATTCGTTCAAACCCACAACTATAGAGACTGCAACTTATTAAAACCAATATATATATATATATATATATATATATATTTGTTTCCAGAAGTTACACTCTCTATAGTTGTGAGTTTGAATCCTGGCATATTCAACTACACTGATGAGCCGTAGTACGGTGAAATACATGCCGATGACGAACTTATATCTATAAAAAAATACATATACAACAAATATATATACTAGCTGTACCATGCTACGCGTTGTTGTGGCTCAATTTATTGTAATGGAAAAATCTCAAAAAAGAGAAAATCCATGTTTCTTATCTGCTTAATTTTCCAGTACTTGTGGATACACAATATTTTTTTGTTGTTCCATTTTCTGAGCAGATATAAAGATTTTCTGGTTTCGCAACTTTACAACATACAACGTAACATACAATTGTTCACGTGAGAAACAGTCCCTGCATAGATGTAAACCACACAATAGTAAAGATTGTCCATGAGCTTTGTTGATGGTGATTGCCAACTACAATCGAATTGAGAATGGACATCTCTAAAATTGGTGGAATCATAGGAATGCGTGGAATGAGGTCATCTTTATCTTTGAAAAGCTCTGACAAGATTCTTGCTTCTATGATGTTGTTCATTAATTTTTTGCTGCAAGTCGGGTGCCATTGCAAAGCTTGGGATGGTTAATATTTCGCAACATAGTTATTGGTACATGCGGTTGCATTCCTGGTAAATCTAGAAAATTCAAAAATTCTGTTAGATAATTAACCGCTTCGTCTGTTTACACAACAGTGTCGACGGAATTATATGTGACTATTTCATTTGGAATTTCAAGTTGAATAATATCGTTAAGTTCATGGATGTTTTGTTTTGAGCTGCAAGAATAGCTTGTTCACTCAGTCAACTGGAATTCTTATAATTAATTTGAATATCAAGAAAATGTTTTATTAAGTCTTCTTTTGATGTAACTAAATTAAAGAAGTTATGAGACAATGAAATTCGACCTGAATTCATTTCAGCCAGCATTTTCCGTTCCAAATTTCCAACAATTGATGCGAAAATTTCTCTGCGGATCGAATATTCTGCAGCTGGACACGCACATTTTTAGTTAAGTTTGTCTTCATATGGCGCCAAAAAGTAGAGTATTTGAGGCAAGCATTTATTTCATCTGTTGGTCTTGATTGAGGAATTACAGGTAACGTTTGTCTGAAATCGCATGCAAGCTATATTATTGCATTCCCAAATGGTATAACATTACCGCGAAAATCTTGCAAGGATCGACTATGAGCCTCAAGTAATTTTTGTGTGCCATTATGCATTCATCCCAAATAATAAGTTTGCATTTCTGCAATGTTTTTCCCATGCTGGATATCATGGAAATATTGCACATGGGAGTTTGGATGAATTGAACGTTTAATGGTAATTTCATAACAGAATTAGCAGTTCTTCCACCTAGTATTAGGTTGATGCAAAAACAATGTCGTTTTCTAACATATGCTACTTTTAGACATGATTTCTGAATTAATTCATTGATATATATAGCCATGTTATATATCATTTTGAAGCGCGTTTTTCGCTCTATCGAATCATATTATTCGTTACCGTTCTCAATCTCTTCATTCAGTTCTTTGCAGGCTTCTCGACAGCATGGACAAAATTCAAATCCGCACAGTTTTCTCGTTCCAGTTCAAACTAGGCCGATAATCTGCCGAGACAGCTCGTGATATCGATGATGCGTTTGGCTCAAGAACCACTAAAGAACGTGTGGCATAACGGTGGTTCAAGAAATTTCGCAATGGTTACGAGAACCCTGAAAATGAAGACGATCGCGGCCGGCCGACTGCGGGTGATAAAAAACATCATAAAAGCCTTAATTGAAGCTGATCCTCACAAAATCATATGAAAATTTTCTGTTGAACTCGAGGTCGACCACTTAACAGTCGTTCGCCATTTAAAGCAAATAAGGAAATCAAACAAGTTGGATGAATTGATGCCGCATGAATTGAACAATAATAAAGAAATTCATCGTTTTGAAGTGTTTTCTACGCTCCTTCTCCGCAACAAAAACGATCCATTTCTCGAGCGGATTGTGACATGTGATGAAAAGTGGATCCTCCACGACAACCGGAGACGTTTGGCACAATGGTTGGATGCTGGAGAAGCTCCACAACACTGCCAGAAGCCGAAATTGCACCCACAAAGTTATGAATGACTGTTTGATGGTCTGCGGTCGGTCTCATCAATCACAGTTTCTTGAATCCGGACGAAACGATTACGGCGGAGAAATACTGCCAACAAATTTACGAAATGCACCAGAGGCTCCAACGTATGTGCCCGAGATTGGTCAATATGAAGGGACCAATTCTCCTTTATGACAACGCTCACCTGCATGTTGTTCATCTGACCCTACAGAAGCTGGATGAATTGGGCTACAAGAGTCTGTATCATCCGCCATATTCACCGAACCTCTCGCCTACCGATTTTCACTTTTTCAAGCATTTCAAGAACTTCCTGCGCGAAAAATGCTTCAAAAGCCTAGATCGTGCCGACTCGGCCTCAATGACGTCATCCGCTTCCAGAAATTCTATGCCAATGGGATAAATAAACTTGTTTCTCGTTGGCAATAATGTGCCGATTCTAATAGTCATTATTTAAGTTAAGAAAGTTTATTATGAAAGAAGTTATGATCTTTTGAAGTTGAGCGTAAAAAGGCGACATCATTTTAGCATCAACCTAATAGTAAAGTCGCAGCTATTTCAAATAAATAAAAGGCTGAGGCTATATCATTTTGTGATCGAATGGCTGCCAAAATAAATTTAATTAGGAAGGTTCTACTAGTTCCTCCTGGTACTGTTCTAGTTAGCAGTAATTTTTCAAATAACTTTCTATTTTCACTGTAACTAATTTACGTGACTTAAATAAGATTTATTCATGTTTTCGCAATTCATTTTAAGTAATTGAGGTGACTAAAATAGGATGTATCCATGTTTTGACAATGCTTTATAAACTGTAAGTAAATTAGGTGATTAAAATAGGGAGAGAGGGAGATAAAGAGATAAAATGTTAGAGAGAGAAAGAAATAGAGAAAGAAAGAGAGATAGAGAGACAAAAGGATTGAGAGATAAAGACAGAGAGAAAGTGGGGAGGGGGAGATATAGAATGAGTGAGAGAGAGAGAGACAGGGGGACCAGAGAGAGAGACAGAGAAAGAGGGAAAGAGAGATAGAGAACTACTGAGAGAGAGGGAACCAGAGAGTGATGGAGAAGGAGATAGAGAAAAGGGGAGATATAGGGGGATATACAGATAAAAAGAGCGGTAGGGGTAAAGAGATATAGAAATTAAAAAGGAAGAGAAAGAAAGAGAGAGAGAGAGGAAGGGAAAAGAGATAGAGGCGTGGTAGAGAGAGATAGGGATGGGGGAGAGATGAATAGAGAGAGATACAGAGACAAGAGAGAGAGAGAGAGAAAAAGAGAGCGAGAGAGCGAGAGAGGAAGAAGGTGAACCACACTTCACCGATTTTGTCCTAGATCAGGGGAGGAGAAATCCTTGTAGACTAAGGCAATTTTTAATTATTATTATTATTATTATTATTATTATTATTATTATTATTATTATTATTATTATTATTTGATAGTAAATATATATAAAACATCTGTGTCAGTATAAAAGCAAAATAAAACAATCGCTAAGAAAAAAAAAAAAAAAAACGAATTTTTGTCGCGTTCAAAATGATCGACTTCTGTCGAAGAAATGCTTTCCAGAGAAGATTTTTCCATCTTAAATATATAAAATCCGCTTGGATTAGATAAAAACGCTATCGCAAAATGTCGAGGCAATCAGTTTATTATTTTTTACATTATAGATAAGTAACACTGCATATATATATATATATATATATATATATATATATATATATATATATATATATATATATATACAGGGTGACAAAAAAAAACACAGATGATATTCAATTGTTTTTCTGAGGATATTATTTGCAGTCAACAGAGAAAAAAAGGCCAAAGATCCTAGTGTTCTGATGTGATGTTTTGAATATAATAAACTAGCTATGACCAACGTTTCATTTCATTCGGACAAAACACTAAGAAACGGGGCCTAATTAGAGTCTGAGCCCGTTTTTTTCGGATCTCCCTCTCTCTCTCTCTATCTATATCTATATATGTATATATATATATATATATATATATATATATATATATGTATATACATATATATATATTTAGACACGTCTCTAATTAGTCGGCGATAATACATATTTAAGGAAAGAAAAAAAACTTTACAGTGCCCAAACTTAGAGTAATCTAATATATATATATATATATATATATATATATATATATATATATATATATATATAAATATCTAATATATATATATATATATATATATATATAATAAAAATTACAATTAAATTCACCAAAATGATCCAAGATGGTAAAACTAAAGTATAGAATATTAAAGAATTAAAATTTTTAAAGTAATCTCAACCAGATGTAAAAGCTTGACAAAACCAAATTGGAGACAGAGCTTATAATAAGAGCAAGCAGTTAAAAATATATGATAAAAAACACTTAAAAACATATTTAATCTGAAAAGGAAACACTTGAGAAGTAGATAGACCCTAATCTGCGGAGTTTCAAAGAAATACTTTCCTTTTCATCAGAGGGTAGGAATTAGCAAAATGCGGGATCGGATTTTGCATACAAAAGTATTTGATGAAACTGCAAATAAGTCAAAGATCTTGCTTGATAACAAAAAGTGAAGCAGGGATTATGGTGAAGAAAAAAGTGATTACACGTAAATGGATAGTCTGGTGAAAGGTAAATAATCCAATGACGGTAAAACCAAAAAATCTAACTCCAAGAAAGTTAATTGAATTTCCATTCGCACAAGTAAAATCCAAGGAAATCACGTGATCGGAAGATGGTCCAAAATAATCCAAAAGACCAAAATCCATGGAATAATTCACAAATATGTACTGTGAAAAGGGGAAAATTCCAATAATATTAATAAAAGAAAAATAAGATATGCGTTTAACACGGCTGCCGAGACATAATGTAAAACACATACACACATACATACATACACACATACATACACACATAAATACATACATACACATATAATGAGAAAAAATTAAATGGTGATAGAATCTAATATAAAATAGAAAAGAAAATGTCAAAATGACCTAGACAAAACAATGTTAAAAGGCGCGAAAAATATAGAGCAAAAAATAGGGCAAAAATATAGGTCAACTGAAATGTACAGGTTATTACTTAAGAAAATGTCAGCAAGAGTTGTAAAGTATAAAATAAAAAAAATAAAAAAAATTGTATGTGGAGAGGATGGCCGGTATCTGCAAATGTAAATGTAACTTAAGATCATGAGACACAAACACAACAGGGACACAATTAACTAGTTAATATTTAGTAGCATAGCCCTTCTGCAATTTGATAACCTGCAATCTTTTGGGCATTCCTTGAATTAGTCTGCGGCAATACACCGGTAAAGGACATTCCAGTTTTCTTTAATTTTTGTCCAATGTTCTTTCAGATTTTATTGCGTAGCTGTTGCATGATGTAATAACGAACGTTTTCGTTAGGATTAAGTTTTGGAGATTGTGCAGGCCAATCCATACACTGAATATCATGCGCTTCAAGAAACCTCTTGATATTGTCAGCTGTGTGAATGGGAGCATCCTCCTGCATGAAGATGGGATTATTATCCAAATTCCGGCCAACGTAAAGTAAAAAAAAAAATGCTCAGTGAACATATTAATATACTTCGTAGAATTAATTCGACTTTGCAAGCGGACTATAGGCCCTGAACCATTGGTACTAATAATGCCCTACACCAAAACTGAACTTCCACCACCTTGCAGCGTTGAAACTGTGCACCTAGGATTAAATTCTTTGCCCTTCCATCGACAAACTAACTGCCCACAATCACTGCCTAGCCTATTGAACTTGCTTTCGTCGTTTAAAATCACTTTCAACCAATATGAAGAGTCATGATCTTCATTGCATCTGACGAAGTCCAGACGGCGCTTTCTGTTCTTTACAGAAATCATTAGTTTGCGTCTTGCAACATATCCTCGCAAATTAAATTCCTTTAATCTGTTCTACACTGTAGAAAGAGAGCACTTTTTAATAAGATTACACTATTGTTGGATTTGACAAGCTGCTTCAAATCTGTTTCTGAGGCTGCGGACCTTGATAACATTTTCTTCTCTGTAAGAAGTAACCCTAGAAGGACCAGATTTAGAGGCATCACGAACACTGCACAAACATTCGTACCGTTTTTTCATCCCATTTTAATCTGCAAACGATTTCTCGATTGGATGAATCAGAAAGATGGAGTTAATGAGGTCCTAACGATCACTAACAGACAGTCGTGGCATATGGTCTAAATGTTATGTTGTATAACTGGGAACAATAACAATTACGATTAGAGATGATTTGTTGCCTAAAAGGTTGATATTTTAAGCTGGATTGGAAACGTTTTTTTTTAAATTGACGTAAACACAAGGATACTGAAATTAAGAGTCAAATATGAACCGGTAAAATTATAGAAGAATTAAAGGCGAATAAAATGAGGTATATTTATTGATGTAAAATTATAGAAGAATTAAAGGGAATAAAATGAGGTATATTTATTGATGTAAAATTATAGATGAATTAAAGGTGAATAAAATGAGGTATATTTATTGATGTAAAATTATAGAAGAATTAAAGGCGAATAAAATGAGGTATATTTATTGATGTAAAATTATCAATAAAGCTAAAATGTATGGATCCACTTTCACAAGTGTATTTTTACATATGACAAAATATCTGCATATTTAACAGATGTTTTTTTAAAAATAATTTTCTTAAGGAAATCAGAAAAATAACTACTTCATGGGTAAATATTTAGAGATTTATAAAGAATCGGAATTGGAATCGGGAATTTAGCGTCCCATAACTAATATATATATATATATATATATATATATATATATAAAATATATACACATCTTCATAATGTCGACATACATACATATATATATACACATACATATATAAACACAAATACATATATATGTATACACATGCATACATATATATGCATACACATACATATATATACACATGCATACATATATATACACATACATATATACACATACATACATATATATATATATACATATACACCCACGCAAACACACAGGCATATATATACATATATATATATGTGCGCGTGTGTGTGTGTGTGTCTGTGTGTGTATTGTCGAGCAGAGGTTAGATAATTATATTTTACAGACTTGTCATAATTCATTTCGAAATTGCTTCCCAAGAGAAAGGATGTATGACGAATTCGCTGTTGACAAATTGAAATACGATTATTAATTTTGTTTCACAGACACAGTCACAAACAATTATTTTTCAAATGTTGGGTGAAAACAAATAAGCATATTTTTTCAAGACTTTCAAACGTTCATAATTTTCGAAAAAGTTACCCCCGAGCATCCGTTAAAATCGAATTCTCAAAAGCTAGCATAGCTTTGTGTTAGTTTTCTGATTAAAGAAGTTTCTTAGTTAGTCGTCCTGATCATCGTCCAATCTAATTACAGTAAGAATCTAAATTTATAAGCGTGATAAACAAAAACCAGACTCCCATAAGGATTAAAAAGAATTCATCGATTGCAAATTGTATATCCATAAAATATATACTAGCGAAACAAATGGGCTGCGTATGAAATAAATAGTTTTTCGTATTTGAAAATATTAAGAACCACGGGCATAAAAAAAATTTCCATTTACAAATTTAATGACAAAAATGGGTCGATATGCCAAGCGCAAAACACTCACTAAACTTTACAACTTCAATTACTGTAAAAGATCACAGCGCTAAATATAGTATAGACTTTATGTTACTAGTCTAGATACCGAGCGAGACACGAGACTTTTTCTGCTGATTTCCTTGGAGTATATATATATATATATATATATATATATATATATATATATATGTGTGTGTGTGTGTGTGTGTGTGTGTGTGTGTGTGTGTGTGTGTGTATGTGTATATATATATGCATGTACCTATCTACATGTATATATATACATATATATACTCCCACATACATATATACATACATATATATATACACATACATACATAGATACATATCTATATATATATATATATATATATATATATATATATATATATATACGGCATAATCACGTTGAAACACCGGCTCCCGTCAAATCACCGAAGTTAAGCAACTAAAATGGGTGACCAATTTAGAAATTCCAGGCACTGCATGTCGGAGGACGTCGACACCTCCCTGCAAGAATTCCAAAAACCTAACGTCGTCATCTCCCCTGACAGGGTTATATACATACATACATACATACATACATACATACATACATATATATATATATATATATATATATATATATATATGTACACACACATATATGTACGCACAGATATATATGTACACACGAATATATATGTACACATATATATGTACACACACACATATATATATACATACACATATATATGTGTACACACATACATATATATATGTACACACAAATATATATATATATATGTACACACATATATATATGTACACACATATATATAGGTACACACATATATATATATGTACACATACATATATATGTACACACATACATATATATGCACACACAAATATATATATGTACACATATATATGTACACACACATATATATACATATATGTAAACACATATGTATATATACACACATATATATATGCACACAATATATATATATATATATATATATATATATATTCTGTGTACGGAAGACAATCAGCAATACTTGCCATTACTAATCACATTCTTCGTAAATGACAGTAGACAAAGAGACTCTACTCCCCAAGGAAATCGATCTGAATATGTTCTTTGTTTTTTTTTTTTTTGAAGCCGAGATTAGAGATAGGTACTTTTCTTATCAGCTAGTCTGTCAATTATGTAAAAGACAAGCTCTTTCCGCGGAAGCAGGTAAGAATCTGGAGATCTATTCGAGAAGCGCCTTACCTTAAAACATAATACGATTGAAATTCAGATCCATCCGCAATATTGCGATTCTTTATTAACGTGAAGAGGAAATTTCTTTCTATATATGTAGACTAGCCTGGGTGCCCGGCGTTGCCCGGGTATTTGGCGTTGTATGTTGAGCAAAAGAATAAAGTGGTAGTAGGCAGGTGGGCTCGAACCCGTGCTGCCAAAAAGCAAGTTAACGTTGAAAAAGTGACGTTTTTATTATTGTGCCCATCGCCAAACCAGATGTGACATAGGTTTAAATTAAGCCTAGAAAATCGAATGACTTTCGAAAATATCGGCGAAAAAATCCCTGTAGAAAAGTGCCCAGTTGAGGGTGAAGGAATTTATGTTTTTAGCCAATTTTTCGATATTCGTCGTCCGAAGGGTCGAGCTTCAAAAGGATAGCAATATTGTGAAAGTCCGTCACCTCTCTCGAAAGTTTTAGACAGGTATACATGCATACATACATACATACATTTAAACATATAGGTGAGATTTATATTATCGAAGATGATGAAGTGGTAAAGAAGCGGATATACCACACTATTAGAATAGATCAGCTCACCTGGTAAATCATTATCGATTTCATCGATTATATTGGTAAAGTGAAGATGCACACCGGTAAATTGTCTTTGGCACAAATATGGAAAAAATTCAATATCTCGAAAAATTGACATTAAAATCGATTTCATCGATTACTTCGGTAATATTTAAATCCAATAATGCACTTTCGTTTGTAACAAATATGCAAATGGCATCAAAAATTGGCATTGATTATTTAGTTAAATTAGAGATCAGGATATATACTGGTAACATTCATTTAATAAAAATATGAAAAAATTGAATGGCTACAAAAATTATACATTCCAATCGATTCCATTGATTATTTTGATAACACTTCGATCAAGGGATACACTTTCATACGTTACAGATATGTACATGGCTTCCAAAACTTACATTACAATCGATTTCATTGATTACTTCGGTAACATTAAATATAACGATGTACATTGGTAACTTCCATTTAATATAAAACAATTGTAAATTAATATTCCAATCGACTTCATTGATTGCTTCAATAAAATTCAGATCAACATATTTACTGGTAATTTTTTGTTACGAATATGAAAAATTTTAAATGTCTACGAAACAGTCATTAAAATAGATTTTTTTTGATGACGTTCAGATTAAAACGTAAACTGATAACGTTTTTTACAAATATATAATATTCAAATAATTGCCAAAATTGCCTTTAAATCGATTTTATTGAATATTTCGATAACATTCAGATCAATACCGTATGTTTCAACTCTACAAATTGGCAAATAGAATAGATGCCATGATTGACATTCCGCTATTAATTTATTACTTCAATAACATTTAAATCAATATGTACACCGGGAACTTTCGTTTCCTGAAAAATTACGAAAATTAAAATCGGCTACGAAAATTGATATTCCAATCGATTTCATTGATAACTTAAAAAAATTGATCATGATATATATCGGTAACTTTCGTTTGCTCCAAATAGACCAAATTTCAAATGATTACCGAAATGCACATTGTATTCGACTTCATTGTTTACTTCGGTAACATTCAAGTAAGACAGATGCCGAATATTTCCGCTCGTTACGAGTATGCAAAATTGAAGATGTTGATTTCACAGATTCCTTCAATAAAATTTAAATCAAGAAACACAACGGTCACCTCCATTTGTAATAAATACCTAACATTTCAAATACCAACCAAAATTGACATTCCAATTTATTTCATTAATTACGTCAATAATGTATACCGATGTCTTCCATTTATTACAAATATCTAAAATTACAAGTGCCTACGAAGATTGACATTTTAATCGATTTCATTGATTCCTTCGTTAGCATTCAGATCAAAAAATATCAGGTTGTTGCATAAGTTCCCGCCGTTTCATAAAAAATTGTTCTAAAACATGTCTTGATATTTGGCAAAGTGTCATATATCATTAGATAGCACATATTGTGTTCTACAAGATAATGGTCATAGTGTTTTTGCTCATATAATTGTTTCTCGTTTTTCAGAACCGTCAAATGGATTGTCAAGTAGATACAAAAATCACGTGTTTGACACTCCCTTCTTTTCCCTTTCAATCGAGGTTAAAAAGCGAGTGAAATGACCAAGGATATTTGTACCGTATATGGAGATAACGCTATAGCTGGGAGAACTGTTCGAGACTTGTTTACCACGGTAAGTTTAATCTCAATAACGCTCCGCGTCCCGGAAGATCAATCAAGATAAAAGAAAGACCAACTCCTTTTTTGAAGGAAGATGGCCATGAGACATGTATAGAATTGGGTGAAAAGATGATGTGGTTTTGCAAGAATTTCACGCCACCTTCAGCTGATGGGATCCACTCAAAAACTTGGAGCTTGGATCCCACACGAACTTACTTTTTCTATTAAAATTCTTTGATTTTCTAAAAAAAAAAAAGAAGGGAAACGGCGGGAATTCATGCACCAACCTAATACATTGGTAACTTCTGTTTGTTCCAAATATAAAG
Source organism: Euprymna scolopes (assembly GCF_053919585.1). NCBI lineage: Eukaryota > Metazoa > Mollusca > Cephalopoda > Sepiida > Sepiolidae > Euprymna > Euprymna scolopes. The sequence goes on along the minus strand of NC_136511.1, from coordinate 9,699,269 downwards.
CATTAGAAATGTCTCAGGAAATTGTCGATTTAAGGCATCGGCATTCTTGCCTTGTTAATAAATTTACCGAAGACATTCAATTCACCGGCGTGCCAACTGGTTATCTGTGCCACTAACGTTATACACATTTACACACATTTTAAAATGTAGGGACCCAAGACGTTGTAGACTCCGTCGCAAAATAGACAAACAAATCAAAGAAAATATTCAGTTTCATGTTCTTAACAAAAGACCTTTATTCCTCTTTTCCCGCACGCGTGACTTCTCGTTACGATTCTGACGTCACCCATGTGGATCCTCGGTCTGTGCACACGTTCTTCTTTTTATATATTTTTCTTTTCTTATTTTCTTATTCGTCGTGATGTCACTTCGCACACGGCCTGGCATTTGTATACAGCCGTCATACACTCGTGCACGATCTGTTAAATGCCAACGTGTTGATATTAATCCGCCTGATTCCACGAGACATGCTCCGACGAACTTACTGCACGTATAATCTCAACGCAAATACCGTGACCAACGGGCAGCAAAATCCCACCCCTTCACTATAGAATGCTACACTTGACGGAAATCTTTATACTCTGGTGTATTCTTTCTGCAAATCGCTTGCTTATCGAATGTTCTCTATGCTTCCTGTTTTCCGACGCTGTCAACATGCAGAATATTTAATGTATTATAGACAAACATCTTACTGCAGAACTCCCCACTCAGGATGCCCCCTATAAATCTGATCTCTATCACAGTAGCATGTTACAATCTAGTTGCAACATATCTTGTTTGGATTGAATTAAACTATTAAAAAAGTTATTTCCATTCCTCACGACACACGTCTGTATTATGCATACTAATCACGCACTAATATTAGCCACCATATGTACGGGAATGATATTCTCAAGCAGATAACGTAAAAGGTTAGAGTATAAAATATTCACAACTTTTCAATGTTAACTCATTTGCACCTAAACAAACAATTTCGTTCTATCAAACCTACAACCTAACTGTAATCTCTGAACGTATATACCACTCACTAGACACAGCAAGGGAGGGCAGAGCGGTAGCTCTAGGTATATCTAAGGCTTTTAACAGGGTATGGCATGAAGCTCTTCTCAGGAAAATCAGATCATACGGTATCACTGGAAGAATACTTAAAATAATTAAATCCTTCTTAGATAAGAGAAAAATCCAGGTTGTCATCGACGGTCGTACATCTAAACAATATGATATAAATGCGGGGGTGCCCCAGGGTTCTATCCTTGGACCTTTATTGTTCCTAATATTCATACATGACCTCCCCGACCAAAATTGCTTCTGAGATGGATATATATATGCTGATGACACCATGCGCTATAACAGACACGACAGGAAAACAAATGAACACATATCTAAAGAAACGGCAGAAACACTAGAGGATGACCCCCGATCTGTAGTGGAATGGGCATATAAGTTGATGATCACATTCAGTGCTGCCAAGACTAAACTTGTTTCCTTCAATAATTACAAGAAACCTTCTCTATCACAAATAGCAATGGTCAAAGACTCTTTATCTTAAAGTACATCTTTTACACTCCTCGACCTAACGTTCACAGGAAACATGAGTTGTAATAACTACATTCAGAGCATTGTCAGGACCGCTGCGAAGAAGGTAGGTTCTCTCTACCGTGCTAGAAAGCTACTAACGCCCGAAAGTATCCCGTACCTCTATAAGGCCACCATTCGCCCATGTATGGAGTATTGTTGTCATATTTGGGCTTGTGCATCTGCTACTAGTCTCTCGCTCCTTGACAAGTTTCAAAAGAGAGTCGCGCACCTAATAGGTTCTGCACTGTCATCTAAGCTTCACCCTCTGTCCCATCGTCAAAATGTTGCATTCCTCTGCCTGTTCTACAAGTACTTTAACGGTGAATGTTCCGACGAACTGCAAGCACTTGTACCCGCTCGACGTAAATACCCCCGGCAAACCCGACAACCAGCTAAATCCCACCCCTTCACAGTAGAGATCCCTAGATGTAAGAGAGCCTTCTACTCCAGTAGTTTCTTTCCTAGAACCGCTAGACTTTGGAATTCCTTTCTCCCTGCTTCCCGAACTGTATTAACATGCAGAAGTTCAAGTGTAACGTGAACCGACATCTTGCTGCCCAACTCCCTACATAGTACTCCTGTCGCTTATTTCCCTGATAGTAGCCTTTTTCTAATTAAGCCGATGATAAGATGAGAATCTTCACCATCGGCTTAATTAGAAAAAGACTTAAACTGATGATGAAGGTTCTCATATTGGATTTCTCTCTTTTTACTGACTAGGGACAGACTTCTCTTTGGACTACTGCATTGTCCGGAAAAAAGCAATTTTCATTATTTCAGCTGTTTTGAAAACTTTTCAATCGGATTATATGCATCGTCACGCTGGACTTGTTTTGGAATACATTCTCTCTAAAGAACTATTTTGTATTTCGGATTAACTTGAGAGGATTTTCATGCAAGCTGAAATATTATGCGCGGTTTATTTTTATATATATATTTTTACATATCCAACATTTTTTCACTTTTTTATTTGGCAATTTATAACTACAATAAATTGCGGTTTCACTTAATGCCTTAACTATCAAATTCTAGCATTGCTACATATATAATTTGCTGATTTCTTTATGTCCTCTGATGAGAAGAATTATAAGAATAGCATTCTTTGAAATTCCGCGGAATAAGGACTTTTTATATTGTTTTTTTTTTTTGGAGTATTCAGTCGAACAATAAATTTTGATTGTAAAGTTCAACTTACAGTTTTAATTTTCTTTCTCTTAAATATACACCACCTACTCCTCTTCCTCTCTCTCTCTTTCTCTCTCCATATACTAGAAATCAGGGTCGTATCTGTCTAAAGTTTTTAAATTCAATTTTACCTCCGTTCGATGTGTTTTTATTGTTTTATTTAGTTATTAAATCTTAAAACTTAAATGTTTTCAGATCAAAATTGTAGATCCCCCCCCCATCTTTTCGTCGTCTTCTTTAAATATCGTCTTTCCAAATCATAACAACTTCTGTTCAAGTCCGTAGAAGTTGCTGGATCGTTGATACGGTTTGGTAACCGAAACATGTGTAATTAAGCAGATAAAACGGTAATAAAATAAAAAATATATATATTTGCTCTGCAATAGTATCGAGCGCCTTCTTCAGGTTTTTACTAATTACCAGTTTTGCTCTCTCTCTCTCTCTCTCTCTCTCTCTCTATATATATATATATATATATATATATATATATATATAATTGCTAAAAGTCTATATTCCAAAGTTTATGATGTTGATCATCTTACAATTTATTCCTTTAATTCCATTGACACCTACAATTCTTGACAGTAACTGTTTCGTAGTACAAAAGGTGCCAACAGAATTAAAGGAATAAATTGTAAGATGGTCAACATCATGAAATTTGCAATATAGACTTTTGTCATTTATTTGTTATATACTCTGTAATCACATTGAGCTTCTTAAATTAAGGATTTGTATATATAAAAAGTGAAATTTAATTGAAAAAAAAACATTTTCACAGAAATATATATATATATATATATATATACTAGCATTTCAGCCCGGCGTTGCCCGGGTGTTTGGAGGTGTATGTTGAGCAAAAAAAAAATAGCGGTCAATTTTTTTAAACTTTGACCCCTATTATGACCCTTAAACTTTATAGTTTCGGGCTCAAATCACTTTATTAAGTTAGATCCAGATTCAAGGAACCTATATCTAAAATTTCAAGTGTCTAGACCCAAAATTGTCGGAGGAGTTTGGTAGAGTTCTTAAAGGTCAAATCGTTGAAATTTGACCCCTTAACAGCCAAATTTCTGGCTGACACCCGTCACATCGATTTTCCCAAATCTCAGTACCCGGTATTTCAAATTTCGAGTCTATAGACTAAAAATTGACAGAGTTATTGCGTAGGGAAATGTACACAGACAGACAGACACACACACACACAGACAGACAGACAGACACGTTCACTTTTATAGATATAATATATATATATATATATATATATATATATATATATATATATGAATAAAATACTTATCCACAGACACGTGTTTCGCCGTATCTACGGGTTATCAGCATAGCTTACTATACCAGGGCTATCTTGAACTTGTAGCAGATGATCCAGGTTACTCTTGAGGAAAGTGTAGAACTTGTGTGCCTTTCTCTGATATTATGGCTGGTTATTATAGAGAATGGGGTTAGATAGGGTTCCTCAGGCATGATGAAAGCAATACATGTAGAAAAAGGAGGATGTTTGGTAAAATACAAAACTGGATATAGGGAGCCGATTGGCTCTGTACGGCAATCTCCGAGTGATGGTGGCACAAACAAAACACCACCTTCACATTTGTAATGAGCTAGCACGGAAGTAGTAAGGCTCCGAAAACTGTTATGAGAATGCAAATGTCAGTGCTCAACATAATAAATAAAGGGATAGAGGCTAACAAAATATTTTCATTAAGATAGGTGTTGTAGAGGAGAGAAGTGATTATACCTCACTAGATTTCGCAGTCGATTTTGTACTCCTTCAAGGCAGGAAAGGTTGCTCTGTGCAAAACGTCCATAAATAAACAGCAGTATTCTATATTTGGACGAATTATTGTCTTATATATATAGCACTTTCTGGAGTGGTTAAAATATCAAAATATTTTTCCAACGATTTTTCCGACAGAAATGTCACAAAAAAAAAAAAAAGGATAGGTCCTAGTCGTTGCACTCAACATGACTTCCTTCCGCAGAACATGAGACAACACGAAAACCTTAAATTAAAAAAAAAAAAAAATTATCAAAGAATTTAAAATGGTTGACATTTTATAAAAGCAAAGTCACTTAGGTCGATTCAAGAAACGGTAGAATTCGGAATAAAAATAAATGGCAATTTTCTCTTTGTTTAATTCGACGCAATCTGAAAAGTTCAAGACACTGTACTCAAGAGAGTTTTGTTCATCGACCTGACGCGTGTAACCTTTTTTTTTATTTTTCTATATAAAGCACTGTTTCTAATTTGACGAGAAAGGCACAATGAATAAAATTGGTGAACATGAAGTTTACTATTATTTCGATTCATCGGACTTCTGTTCTTATCTTGAGTGTGATTTTCACAACGTCGGTTGATGTAACCTCCGATCTTCTTCATGTGTATCTTGTTGAACTGGAGAATGTTTATGCCGAACTCGGTAATTTGGACGGAATTTCGAACGGAACCATTTATTTACTTCACGGGGAACAATAGCATGCTAAAGGGTTCCATTCGAAATTCCGTCCAAATTTCCGAGTTCGACAAGATACATCTGAGGAAGGTCAAAGGTTACATCGATCGGCACGGTGTGAAAATTACACTCAAGATGAGAACAGTAGTCAGATGAATCCAAATAATACGAATAATTTTGTCGGTCGATGTAACCTCCGACCTTCTTCCCGAGTTCGACAAGATACATCTGAGGAAGGTCAAAGGTTACATCGATCGACACGGTGTGAAAATTACACTCAAGATGAGAACAGTAGTCAGATGAATCCAAATAATACGAATAATTTTGTCGGTCGATGTAACCTCCGACCTTCTTCCCGAGTTCGACAAGATACATCTGAGGAAGTTCAAAGGTTACATCGATCGACACGGTGTGAAAATTACACTCAAGATGAGAACAGTAGTCAGATGAATCCAAATAATACGAATAATTTTGTCGGTCGATGTAACCTCCGACCTTCTTCCCGAGTTCGACAAGATACATCTGAGGAAGGTCAAATGTTACATCGATCGACACGGTGTGAAAATTACACTCAAGATGAGAACAGTAGTCCTTGTACACTGCCATTTCCTTTCCGGATCCCTGCTCCGAACTTATGCTCTTGATCCATCATCTCATCTAAAGATGAGGGGCTCTTATGCCTTACACAACAATTTATCAGTCTGTACTATTGTCTATAAACTGATATCATCAACAATTAGATAAGCTGTTTTTAAATTTCCTCTCTTGATAAAATTGCCAACCGAAATACAAACGGATTTTCCTGTGCGATAGAGGATTAAACTGAAGCAGTATACTTAATATGTACAATACGTGCGTACTAAACTAAACCACCTTTGCTACCTATATACAATCGCCTATACTGAATCCTCATGAGCTCAAAACTCTCCGTATCCCCAGACTCTTAATTTCTCAAATCTTATATCACCAAGAAATCCTTCTTAATTGATACAAGAATCCTCCTGAGCAGTTCAACATCCAGTGATCATATATCTAATCCTCATGAAATTGCTTATATCACCCTGAATATTACCTTAAATTTTCATTCTATCCCTAAGCTAAGTAGAACACCTAATAATACTCTAGTCAACTACTTTTAAAATTAGATAAACCCAGTTTCTATATTAGAAGTGCTTCGTCCCTCACCTTGACTACGGACTTGTACAATAAGCCATGAAACTATTGTACCTAAAATTCCTCTCAAAACTGCAAAATACTGCTGCTTGTATACTAAGTACCTCCTATAGATACTTTACCTCCAAGATGACTGCCTTGTCTGTTTTGCATGACAAACCTTATTATTTTTTACTTAAATTCTCTTTCTCCTGATCACTAACAAATCCAAACTGCTCTATTTCCTAAGTTGCCACTAAACCTAATCCGTCTCACGTAACTTAGAGGGGTCCTTGCTCTCCGCCCTTGACCCTAACAAACTCGTAAATCGATACCCATTAGCACCTAAAATTTCCTAGGCATGCTCCTGATTATAACTCCTAACCCATAACCAAGCTTCTAAGTAAATACTTACTAGCCATAGTCCTATACATTGACTTAAAGTAATCTATAATGAACAGTAACCATTAATATCTCTTTATTAAGAGATAGTATTGCAATAATTATTACACAAACTAAACCGGTACTCATTGAAATAAAAACTTCCGGATATTAAGAGAAAGGTGTAGTCATTCTCCTTCGTTGTAGTCTAAAGGCAACTTACTCAAATTACTCAAATTGTCTAAAATTCCATGCATTCGTATACAATACTACTTATCCATCCATCTATACTTTAACTATACTTACAGAATATGCAATAACCTATATCTATCAGGTATAACTGTACTCCATATCAAATGTTCTCTTGTATCTATACTGAGCATATCTTATCTTTCAGTCTTACTAAATGTCCGGTTTGGGCACCAAATCAGAATTTCTAATAGCAAGTAGATCATACTCTAACACTTTATCCTAATCCTAAACCTACTAAACCATATCTAACCATACATTCCTAAACCTACTAAACCATGTCTAACCATACATTGCTAAACTTACAAAACTATATCTAACCATACATTAACTCGTCTCTCTCGGTCCAATACTGTAGCAAATTTAGCTGCTTCCACTGCATGAATTTTTACCTATACCCTCTCCCAGTAAAAATGAAAATGGAAAGCATAATAATGCCCTTTTTTAACCACGCTTGAGGAGTGAAAATTTTCTGTAGAAGCTAACCTAAATGCCCGATTTTTCCAGGAGATATTAACCTAAATAACCAATAAATATTAACTACCCATGCGGGGTCGCAGAAATACCTGGATTAGGACCCAGGCGCGGGGCGAACCCCCTCGGAGCTGATGGACCCGTAGGTCTTCCCAGGCCATCCGTCTAGGAAAAGGAAAACTCTGAAACTAAACCTAGGGGAGGGAGGCCTCTTCAGTCCTGGACGACAACCTTCCTAGAGCTGGTGACTCAAACAAATCACCGGTTGGCAAACCTAAACTGCTTAAGGAGGAGATAGACTCTGTCTATCGCTCGGCTTTCATACTCCTTCTTTGCCTATTGGCCAGGCGTAGAGGTACTATCACAGGGACATGTCTGAATCATCCAGTGGTTGACTTTGTTTCCTGACTAGGGCAATGAACGCCGCTTTTCCCCACTCCCGCCACATCCCATCCCCCTAAACTGGACACAGTGGGGTGCTTCAGTGCCATATATGTCGGTGCAGTTGGACTGGGCTTGCTTTGCCTAATGGATTGAGGGTACCGGATTGACAGTTCCTGGCTTCTGTTTCCGACTGATAGTACAGGTGCCCTAACTCTTTGGTAGCGCTTAGAGCGGCTGCTCCATCAACAGCTGTAAAATATCGGGATGTTTGTAGTGCCATGTCGCGCATGGAAAGGGACCCTGCACTCATCCCCGGTGGGCTTTCCTGAGGCCACAATCCTGTGGGTGAGGACAGCTGATGGTCTACTTGTATTGCATGTCTGGTATTCTGCACAACTACTTGTCCAGCACCCCCTCACTCATCCACCCTAACTGAAACTTTTAAATAAAATAAAATGAAATGACAGCTCAAGCAAAAGTTACGTTTAAACCAGGACCAAACTCAAAGAAAACCAACCTGCCTCCTCCCTTGAGGCTTGCATTTACTAATATCCGCGGGCTTAGAACTAACTTAGATGATGTTGAGTCATTTCTCCTTGTAAACACCCCGGATATCTTAGCATTAAGTGAAACTAACCTTCACTCCTCCATTCCCTCTAACCACTTTAACATGCCAGGTTATCTCCCATTCTACCGTAAGGACTCGGACAGACATATGCATGGACTTGGAGTCTATATTCGAAACACCCTCCCCCTAACTAGAGAAATAAAACTAGAATCAGAGGGCCAGGCCTTTATGTGCTTCAGACTAAATATGCAACACAATATTAGCTACTTGTATTTTCTCTACCGCTCTCCCTCAAACCAAGACTGTACCCTAATAAACAAAGTCTCAGAGAGCATAGATATAGCACTCTCCCTCGATACTAGCGCACAAATACATGTATTTGGTGACTTCAATGTCCACCACAGTAACTGGCTAGGATTCTCAAATCACACAGACGTAGCTGGTAGCGCAACTCATAGCTTCTCTATATCTCAATCCCTATCTCAGTTGGTTACATTTCCGACACGTTTCCCAGACTAGCACGATCAACATGCCTCACTTCTAGATCTCTTTCTGACAACGGTTCTGAATGACTGTACAACAAATGCCCACAGCCCACTCGGGAATGCTGATCACGCTGTGATAATGGTAGAAATCAGCCTAAATTCTCGCCCTAAAACTGAAGACCCACTTCTCAAAACAACGAGGTATTACAAAAAGGCTGATTGGGAAGCCATCAGGGAGCTCATCAGAGATGCCCCATGGCAAAATATCTTTACTCTTCCAGCGGAACAGTGTGCAAATGAGACAACTGAATGGTTCAAAACTGCTATTGAAGCACATGTTCCCGCACGGAAATACTATAGCAAGCCCCACTCTCCCCAATGGTTTACGTCTGCTTGTGCAGCTGCCATTTGTCAAAGGCAGCATGTGTTCCGCAGATTCAACCGACATAAGTCCAGCTCAAATAAACAGAAGTTTATAGAAGCTAGAAATAATTGTAAGAGAGTGATAGACACAGCTAAGACAGATTACTCTGAAACCACCAGAAAGCGCATCGAAGCACAGAAATTAGGAACCCGGGATTTTTGGAAAATCTACAACAGCGTAGTTAATAATGGACAGTCAATTATTCCCCCACTAATAAACAATCATGAGGTTGCTTGCACGGCAACTGACAAGGCTAATCTGCTTGCCAGTCGGTTTGCCTCAAACTCCACACTGAACTCGGTACACCACTCACTCCCTGATTTTCCTCTGCGAACAGACGCCACACTTGACGATTTGAAAATCACCCCTTCTCAGGTACATGCTATTATAAAAAACCTAGACACCTCAAAAGCATGTGGACCAGATCTCATCCCGGCTGTGCTATTAAAAAAAAAAAATGCTTTGCCGAGGTTGCTCCAGTTCTGTCCAAACTTTACAATAAATGCCTTAACGAATCTTGTTTTCCCGACTGCTGGAAAACCGCCTCTGTGGTACCAGTCTTCAAGAATTCTGGTGAAAGAAGTGACGCACTAAATTATCGCCCCATTAGCCTCCTCCCGCTTTTCGCCAAAATATTTGAGTCCTTAGTTAATCAAGCCCTAGTCCAGCACCTAACAGCTGCTAAACTTCTGACTGAAAAGCAATATGGATTCAGGCAAGCCCGTTCAACAGCAGATATCTTAATTGTAGTTTCTGAACGTATATACCGTTCATTGGATAAAACAGGGGAGGGTAGAGCGGTGGCCCTTGATATATCTAAGGCTTTTGACAGGGTATGGCACGATGGTCTTCTAAGGAAAATTAGATCATATGGAATCACTGGAAGAATTCATAATGTAATTAAATCCTTCTTAAGTAATAGAAAAATCAAAGTTTCCTCGACGGACATACATCCAAACAATATGACATAAATGCGGGAGAACCTCAGGGGTCTATCCTTGGACCTCTATTATTCCTGATATTCATAAACGACCTCCCTGATAATATTGTTTCGGAGATGGGTATATTTGCCGATGACACCACTCTCTATAACAGATATGAGGGGAAAACAAATGAACACATATCCAAGGAAATGGCAGAAACACTAGAGGACGACCTCCAATCCGTAGTGGAATGGGGACAAAAATGGTTGGTCACATTCAATGCTGCTAAGACTAAGCTTGTTTCCTTCAATAACTACAAGAAACCTTCTCTACCACCAATAGCAATGGCCAAGAACACATTGCCTGAAAGTACTTCTTTTAAACTCCTCGGCCTAACGTTTACAGGGAATATGAACTGGAATAGATACATTGAGAGCATTGCCAAGGCTGCTGCAAGGAAGGTTGGCTCCCTCTACCGTGCTAGAAAACTACTTACGCCTGCCAGTATCCTATACCTCTATAAGGCAATCATTCGCCTATGTATGGAGTACTGTTGTCACATCTGGGCTGGTGCATCTGCTGCTTGTCTCTCGCTCCTGGACAGGGTTCAACAAAGAGTCGCCAACCTGATAGGTCCTGAACTGTCATCTAGGCTTCAACTTCTGTCCCATCGACGAGATGTTGCATCCCTCTGCCTGTTCTACAAATACTTTAATGGTGAATGCTCTGACGAACTGCAAACACTTGTACCTCCCCGACGTAACTACCCCCGACAAACCCGACAAGCTACTAAGTCTCATCCCTTTACAGTAGAGATCCCTAGGCGCAAGAAAGCCTTTTACTCCAATAGTTTCTTCCCCAGAACTGCGGGTCTTTGGAACTCCCTTCCGGGATTCTGCTTTCCCAACTGCAATGATATGCAGAAGTTCAAGTGTAATGTTAACAAACATCTTTCTACTCTTCTCCCCTCATAATGACCTCGCTAATTAATTCCCTAATAGTAGCCCCCTGCTTCAAAGTGGCACTGTGCCTTGTTTGGGGTGAAAATTGAATAATAAAAAAAAAAAAAATATGAATCCAAATAATACGAATAATTTTGTCGGTCGATGTAACCTCCGACCTTCTTCCCGAGTTCGACAAGATACATCTGAGGAAGGTCAAAGGTTACATCGATCGACACGTTGTGAAAATTACACTCAAGATGAGAACAGTAGTCAGATGAATCCAAATAATACGAATAATTTTGTCGGTCGATGTAACCTCCGACCTTCTTCGACAAGATACATTTGAGGAAGGTCAAAGGTTACATCGATCGACACGTTGTGAAAATTACACTCAAGATGAGAACAGTAGTCAGATGAATCCAAATAATACGAATAATTTTGTCGGTCGATGTAACCTCCGACCTTCTTCGACAAGATACATCTGAGGAAGTTCAAAGGTTACATCGATCGACACGTTGTGAAAATTACACTCAAGATGAGAACAGTAGTCAGATGAATCCAAATAATACGAATAATTTTGTCGGTCGATGTAACCTCCGACCTTCTTCCCGAGTTCGACAAGATACATTTGAGGAAGGTCAAAGGTTACATCGATCGACACGTTGTGAAAATTACACTCAAGATGAGAACAGTAGTCAGATGAATCCAAATAATACGAATAATTTTGTCGGTCTATGTAACCTCCGACCTCCTTCCCGAGTTCGGCAAGATACATCTGAGGAAGATCAAAGGTTACATCGATCGACACGTTGTGAAAATTACACTCAAGATGAGAACAGTAGTCAGATGAATCCAAATAATACGAATAATTTTGTCGGTCGATGTAACCTCCGACCTTCTTCCCGAGTTCGACAAGATACATCTGAGGAAGATCAAAGGTTACATCGATCGACACGTTGTGAAAATCACACTCAAGATGAGAACAGTAGTCCGATGAATCCAAATAATACGAATAAACAACCCGCATCTCAAAAATGAAAGTTCCGAGTCAGATCAGAATTAAAATATGTCCTTGCGCAAATAATCCGCTAGTTCATATATAAATTCTTTCGCTTTTGTTTTTTGTTGTTGCTTTTTTTCTTTCTTATTCGTCTTTTTTACATGCGTAGTTTCGAATTGTAACAGTTTTTCTAAGCGGCACAGTCCTAATATGCGGAATTTTTATTTTAATGAAACGTTAACCTTGTCTATTCGATAGCATTTAAAATGTCGTAGAGAGAAAGGATTTAAAGGCGGTCCAAATTTTAGTAGCAAATATTTTAGAAATTATAACGTTTCGTTCGTTTCGTTTCGTTTTAATAGTTTCATTTCGTTTCGTTCATTTTTTTAAAATTATAATTAGACCAACCTAAACGTTTCAATTAATGCTGATTGGATATTCTTATAATGTGACATTTAAATATTTTGATTGATTTATGAAATTATTTATATAATTATTTTGTCAAATTACTCAACCTGATTAATATATGCAACTTCTGGGTTGCCCTAATTATAACTTTTCATGTTTCATAGTTTTTTGTTAAACCTTGGTACCTCTCGCCAAATTCTTATTGTAACTAAATATTTATAGATGGACGAAACAAAGTGAAAAATGAATGGAACGAAACGATGTAAAAGTTTCGTTTTCGTACAAAAAAAAATGAAAATAAATTGTAAACATTCTGAACGAAGCAACGAAATAAAACAAATCAAACTGCAAAATTCTTCTTTATGTAGGTAAACATTGGGGCACTGTTGTGAAATGGCAGGCAAAATTAGTTTGCAAGCAGTAAATAACCCCACCCCCACCCCAGAAGCAGAAAATTATTTACGAGAAGTCAAATACCTGCCTGCCTATTTCTAGCTGCCCTACTGGCGCTTTAAATTAGTGAAAAAATTTCTATCGATTTTTCTGAGGTAGGGTCAAAAAGCACAAAAATAACGACTTGCTTGATAAATTAATAGAAATTTCTCCAAATTTCCGTTCACCATAATATAGGTGCAACTTCCCTTTTGAAAATGTAAATATTTCCGATATGCATGAAACTTGATCAATAGTTACTAAACATCAAGTTAGCAAGAATCACTGAATCTTAACTTGTTCTTAGCATTACTTGAGCCTAAACATCAAATTTTTAGACATTTTCCTAGAATGAAAAGTATTTAATTTGGATCAAAATTAGAACAAGAATTATCGATATCACATTTGATATCATACCTGTTAAACATTATAAGGCGGCATATATGGGATACAAAACGGTTTCAGCTTTATAAAGTAGCAGAATAACTTAAGATTAAAAAAGCAGTTTCATCTCTATGTAATTTTTACATTTCAAAAAACAGTTCATTAATTTGTCACACCAAAGTGTCAGGTATATTTTACGATATTCTTTAATATTTAAAGATACAATGTTTGGTGCTTGTTAAGATACAGGCGACAGATCGATTATTTTAAATATGTGTTTTTAAAGCAAAAACAACAGTACTTACTTGTCATGTCGGAAACATTAATATATCCAACAATTACGAAAATCCATCCAGTAGAAAATTATTTATAGTTAAAAGTAATTTTTTTACGGAAAATTGGGGGGGGGGGGCGAATTGCATTTTCCCCTAGATATGAACACCTTGAAGATTGCGAATACAGAGGCATACCTCTCCCTTTGCGTCATTTATTGGCTGACTTATCGTTTCAGACCATAACGACAGACGATTTTATTTGAACTAAAAACACAAAAGCAGTTGTACTACTCGATGATTTTTTTTTAATCTTTCGATATATTACTATCTTCGATATCACAATTAAGTAAGTACTCTTGTTTTTGCTTAAAAGCACATATTTTTAAAAAATTGATCAGTCGACTTTATCTTAACAAGTATCAAATGTTTGTCCGTTTGTCCGTCCTGCTAAAGTTTAAAATAGAATTTCATTAAAAAAAACGTGTTAGAAAACATGTAATTCTCACCGTTGAGTTTTAAACAGCATTTACTTCTTGGCCTTCGGGACAAGATCAAAGTGTAGTATCTGTTCCGGCAGATGCTGCATTTAAGATAATTTGTACCAGTCAATGGAGGGGAAACCCTCTATACTGGGACAATTATTATTTTTGGTAACCAGAGTGACCCCTTTTAGGGGAGCTGGTTTTTACCTCACATTAAAAACGGCCTTGTGCCTAATTTGCTCAGTGGGGGAGCAAATAAATACCATCTGTTCCGGCAGATGCTGCACTTAAGATAATTTGTACCAATCAATGTAGGGGAAACCCTCTATACTGGGACAATTATTATTTTTGGTAACCAGAGTGCCCCCTTTTTGCCTACTTTAAGGGGAGCTGGTTTTTACCTCACATTAAAAACGGCCTTGTGCTTAATTTGCTCAGTGGGGGAGCAAATAAATACCATCTGTTCTTCAGATGCTGCACTTCTATTTCTTGTTCTCTTTCGGTGGAGGAGAAATCCTTCACGACTGAGACAATTTTTATTTTTGTACCTTTTCTCCACGTTAAAAAACGACCCTGGTGTCTAACTCTGTCCCGTGGGGAGGCATAGTAAATAGGTACTTCCATACTAAGTCTTAAATTTCATTGTTATACCACGCATAAGTTTTAAATAGCTTTCACGGTGTTCTGTCACACGTACGACTAAAATAGAACTTGCGTCTTTCCGCGTCTGTTACGATTGAAATCGTATGATTCAGTCCATTTGCTGGACAACTTGGAGAAGAGGAAGTTATACGCAAACAAACCTCGCCCCTTACATTAACTATTAGAAGAGGAAAGCGTAGGTGAATAAACCGAGAATACGGCGTACTTCTCCCTTTTTGTTCATCTCTTTCTAGCACAGGCAATACCGGATGTAGGAATTACAGCTCTGGAAAAGAGATCATAAAACAATAAAGAAAAATAAGCTGTTTATAAGTAGATAGGCACGGCCAAAATGGAAGGACAGAGTACGTACTTTTTGACAGAGTCTCTCTTTAAAAGTCTACCAAAAATGAAGTAATTACCAAATCAATACGAAAGATTCACCGATTATAAAGTTAAGAATGAATCTTTTCATAATCGATATATATATATATATATATATATTGCCTGCAAATCCCTTCTTTATTTGTGGTTACAAATATGCTTAAAATAATCAGCCGAAACTGAACAAAATATATTGTATTGTAGGGAGGTTGAGGATTGTAGATAAAACAAATAAACAAAACCAAACAAACAAACAAACAAAAAACAAAAAAACAAAACAACCGTGCACGTATCAGATTTTAACGTTTTAAATCTGAATTATGAATTGCTTTAATTTTTATATTTTTTATTTGAAGTTAAATATGTTAATAATAATAATAATAATAATAATAATAATAATAATAATGATAATAATAATAATAATAATAATTATTATTATTATTATTCAGATTAGCAATTTATTTTTTTCATTATTTTTACGAAAAATACGACTTTTAAATCTTTGAAAAATAAATTAATAATTTTCTTTTAGTGAACCCAATATTGCTAATATACTATTAAAGAGGAGATGCTTTGAAGAATCAATCAAAAAAAAAAAAAAGAAAAGAAAAAACAAATCGATAAATAACTGCGCATTTTGCTAAAAATACGATAATTTGTTGCTACGTGATATTGCCTCACCTATGAAAGACCATAAGGCCTACACACAGTTATCTCTCCCTTTTTCTTTTTGCTGTGACTTGCGCTTTACTTAGTTTAAAGTGTTTGGGACTTGTATCTATCACACTCTCTCGTCTAGAAACACTTAGTGCTAATGGCGAGACAGGGCCAAGACAGACAAACTAGATGCAGGAGTTGTCTCCAATACATGTGACGCCTAACATTCCCAAAATCGTTACCCATCTGGTACTGGCCAGCCTCATTATTGCTTAACTCCGGGGTTATGCAGCCAATCTATCTATCTATCTATCTATCTATATATATATATATATATATATATATATATATATATATATATATATATATATATAGTTTATGATGGAAGTTTACAGGACTAAATCAACTTATTTTGTCTTGTAAAGGCTACCATAGTTTCTTCAAAACTGTCATTAATTTTTTTTTAAATTTCACCACGCGAAATCTATTCAGCGAGATAAAAGATGGAATTATTTGAAATTCAGGTACTTATAATATTTTTGCATACTCTTATAGCAAATCATCCTAAACGTTTTTTAGACAATAAAAATTAATTGGTTCCAAAACATTTAAAAAAAAATAATCAAATGTTTTATTCATCGAGACAATTGCGGTGAATGGTGTTTTTGTGAAAAATTCATAATTTTAAATTCTGTTAAAAAATTGTAGAAAATGTTTTATATTATTTTGCTTTTTACATAATAAAATTCAAGTTTTTATCTTTCTGAAAAAAAGTTACCTAAAAATAATGGATCGTTTTGACAAGCTTCTGGTTTTGACCTTTACTCCTGATCTGAAATGGAACACGTACATCAAGTCTGTTGCCATGGTCGCTGGAAAGATGGTGGGATCCTTCTACCGCTCCAGAAGATATCTCACTACTGATGCAATTCTCTATCTATATAAAAGCCAAGTACGTCCAAGGATGGAATATTGTTGCCATATCTGGGCAGGAGCTGCTAAAAACAGCCTATCCTGACTTGACAGAGTACAAAATAGACTTCGTGGCTTAATGGGGATGCCCTTTTCTCTACCCTGCAACCTCTCTCCCACAGAAGAGACGTTGCGAGCCTGTCCTTGTTTTATCGTTATTTCCATGACAGGTGCTCGTCTGAACTCCAATCTCTGGTCCCCCCTCGCCAATCTTTCACGAAAAACACCCGTCTAGCTGAATCCACTGTGAAAAATTTCCCCCACTCTATACCTGTGCCTAAATCAAAACGCGGATTCCATGAACAAAGCTTCTTTCTTAGAACTGCATGCCTGTGGGACTCTGTTCCGTCTGCCTGCTTCCCACCGGACTACAATTTGGATGTCTTCAAGTCTAATGTTAAAAAATTCCTAATGAACCGCCTCCTTAAGTAAACACTTCATCAAATCTCCACACTAACGTAATGTACTTGCAATAACCCTTATCCCTGAGTGGCTTCTGGGCCTTGATAAGTGGTGATCACTGTGTAAAAAAAAAATAAATTTAATAAATTTTAATTCGTTTTAAAAAATACAACTTGGTTTGTCTTTCATTTTTTGGCCGTGCGTATGAGTACAGAACACTCATGCTCAAACCAGTCTGTATACAACACTTTTAAAGGATTAATCGAACTAATATTTTTGTCTTAAGTGTTATTCTAGAACGTTTCTGTCGATGTAACCTCCGATATTCTTAAAGTGTATAAGTCGCCATGTTTGAGAAAGGATAAAACGCTTTTCCTTTAGCAAATATGGCGACTAATACACTTAAAGAATGTTGAAGGTTACATCGACAGAAACGTTGTGTCAATGGCACTCAAGATTAGAATATTAGTCTGATTAATCTAAAATAATACAAACAATCACCCCTTATTTAAAGTAATTCAAGACTCTAACTTTAAAGAACTTTTAATAATGAGCCAGTTGGAGAAAGAAATCGGAAGTGTTCGCTTCCGGCAAGATATCTATCGTATTAGAGACTTGCGAGCTAATCAGACTAGAAGATGAAACCATCCTTTTTCTGTTGTCTACTCACGTACAATTAACAAATATCAGTGGGATATCAGCACATCCCTGAGTTAAGTAAAGTCTCCTCTATCATATCTCCCTCTCTCTCTCTCTCTCTCTCTCTCTCTTACTCTTTATATCAAGCTCAAATATCAGCTGACCTGATATTATATATATATATATATATATATATATATATATATATATATATATAGGGTGACCCCCAAAAAACCGGCCCTAACTCTAATTAGGCCCTGTTTCTTAGTGTTTTTTCCGAATGAAATGAAACTTTGGTCATAACTAGTTTATATATATTCAAAACAGCACATCAAAGCACTAGGGTCTTTGGCCCTTTATTTTCTCCGTTGACTGTAAAAAGCTCAGAAAAACATTTGAATGTCCTCTGTTTTTTGGGGGCTCACCCTGTATATATATATATATATATATATATATATATATATATATATATATATATATATATATATATATATATATATATATGCGGCGATTTTAAACGGTACCTCTTTTAATCGTAAATTGAACTCATTAATAAGAAAATAAATAAACTAATGAGGTACACGCAAGAAAGTAAATTAAAAAAAATGAGGTACACCCAAGTAGAACGTGGGATCATTCGACCTGTAGTCGAATGCTCTACCACTAAGCTATATCTCCAAATTAGTGGTAGATCTTATTTCTTGTCTAGGGCAATGAACGCCGTTTTCCCCACTCCCGACACATTCCACCCCTCAAAACTGGGCACTTAGGAGTGCTTGAGTACCACACATGCCTGTGCAATTAGATTGGATTGACCTTCGTCTGATGGGTTGAGGGTATCGGATTGAGAGTTCCTGGCTACTGTTTCCGACTGGTAGTACAATAGCCCTAACTCTTTGGTGGCGCTCAGAGCGGCTGCTCCATCATAATATCGGGATGTTTGTAGTGCCATGTCACGCATGGAAAGGGACCCTGCACTCATCCCCGATAGGCTTTCCTGGGGCCACATTCGTAGTTGTAGAAAGGTCAGCTGTTAGTCTATTTGTGTTGCATGTCTGATATCCTGCATAACCTCTTGTTCAGTTCCTCCTTACCTAACTGAAACTCTTTAAAAACATGATGACAGTACAATAAAAAATAAGCTTAAACCAGGCCTAGGGACAAACAAATCCAACTTGCCTCCTCCCTTGAGGCTTGCATTCACGAACATTCGTGGGCTTAGAACTAATTTAGCTGAGATTGAAGCATTTCTCCTAACAAATACCCCGGATATCTTAGCACTAAGTGAGACTAACCTACACACCTCCATGCCCTCAACTACTTTAACATGCCTTGCTATCTCCCACTCTGCCGTAAGGACTCTGACAGACATATGCACTTGGAGTCTACATTCGTAACACCCTTCCCTTGACTAGAGAAACAAACCTAGAATCGGACGATGAAGCTTTTATGTGCTTTAGACTTAACATACAACATAACATTAGCTACTTTTATTTTCTCTACCACTCTCCCTCGACTCAGAACTGTCCCATAATAAACAAAGTCTCTGACAGCATACACACAGCACTCCACCCTCGACACTAGCATACAAGTACATGTATTTGGTGACTTTAATGTCCACCACAGAAACTGGCTTGGATTCTCTACTCACACAGATGCAGAGGGCAGCACAACACATAGCTTCGCTATATCTCACTCCCTATCACAAATGGTTACGTTTCCAACCCGTTTCCCTCACCAGCAAGGATAACACGCATCACTTCTAGATCTGTTTCTGACATCAGTTCCCGATGATTGTATAGCAAATGCTGACAGCCCACTCGGGAACGCTGATCATGCAGTGATAATGGTCGAAATCGCCCTAAACTCTAGACCCAAAACTGAAGAGCCAGTGCTCAAAAGAACGAGATATTATAAAACGGCTGACTGGGAAGCTATCAGAGATCTTATCAGAGATGCTCCATGGGGAAATATTTTTTCTCTTCCTGCTGAACAGTGCGCAAATGAGACCACTGAATGGTTCAAAACAGCAATTGAAGCACGGAAATTTTATAGCAAGCCCCACTCTCCCCAATGGTTTATTTCTACTTGCGCAACTGCCATTGCTCAAAGGCAGCATGCATACCGCAGATTTAACCGACATAAGTCCAGTTCAAACAGACAGAAGTATATAGAAGCTAAAAGTAACGTTAAGACAGAAATAGCGACAGCTAAGAGAGAATTTACTGAACCACTAAAAAACGCATCGAAGCACAAAAGTTAGGAATCGTGACTTCTGGAAAATCTACAACAGTGTAGTAAATAATGGGCAATCAACAATCCACCCACTATCCAACAATCACGAGGTTGTTTGCTCAGCAACCGACAAGGCTTATATGCTCGCCAGTCGGTTTGCCTGAAACTCCACACTGGACCCTTCCAACCACCCCCCTGCCTGACTTTCCTTTGCGGACAAACGCCACGCTAGACGATCTAAAAATCACCCCTGCTCAGGTGCATTCTATCATAAAAAAAAACTTGATACTTCAAAAGCATGTGGACCCGAGCTGTGCTATTAAAAAAGTGCTCAGCCGAATTAGCTCCAGTTCTCTCTAAACTCTACAACAAATGCCTTAATGAATCTTGCTTTCCTGGCTGTTGGAAAACTGCTTCTGTGGTACCAGTATTCAAGAATTCTGGCGAAATAACTGATCCATTAAATTATCGCCCCATTAACCTCCTCCCACTTTTCGCCAAAATATTAGAGACCATAATTAACTATGCTTTAGTCCGTCACCTTACAGATGCTAAACTTCTGACTGACAAACAATATGGATTTAGACAAGCCCGATCCACAGCAGACATCCTCACTATAATCTCTGAACGTATATACCATTCATTGGACAAAGCGGGGATGGGGGCGGAGCGGTAGCTCTAGATATATCCGAGGCTTTTGAAAGGGTATGGCATGAGGTTCTCCTCAGGGAAATTAGATCTTACGGTATCACTGGACGAATACTTAACATAATTAAATCCTACTTAGATAAGAGAAAAATCCAGGTTGTCCTCGACAGTCGTACATCTAAATAATAGGATATAAATGCGGGAGTGCCTCAGGGGTCTATCCTTGGACCTCTATTGCTCCTAATATTCATTAATGACCTCCCCGACCAAAATTGCTTGTGAGATGGATATATATATGCTGATGACACCATGCGCTATAACAGACACGACAGGAAAACAAATGACCACACATCTAAAGAAATGGCAGAAACACTAGAGGATGACCCCCGATCTGTAGTGGAATGGGGACAAAAATTGATGGTCACATTCAATGCTGCCAAGACTAAACTTGTTTCCTTCAATAATTACAAAAAACCTTCTCTGCCACCAATAGCAATAGCCAGGGACTCTTTATCTTTCAAACTGCTTGACCTAACGTTCACAGGAAACATGAGTTGGAACAATTACATTGAAAACATTGCCAGGGCCGCTGCCAAGAAGGTAGGTTCTCTCTACTGTGCTAGAAAACTACTAACACCCCAAAGTATCCTGTACCACCATCGCCCATGTATGGAGTATTGCTGTCACATTTGGGCTGGTGCATCTGCTACTAGTCTTTCGCTCCTAGACAAGGTTCAAAAGAGAATCGCCAATCTGATAGTCCCTGAACTGGCATCTAAGCTTCAGCCTCTGTCCCATTGACGAAATGTAGCATCCTTCTGCCTGTTCTACAAGTATTTTAATGGTGAATGCTCTGGCGAACTGCAGACACTTATGCCCCCACGACGTAGACACCCTCGACAAATCCGACAGGCAGCTAAATCCCACTCCCACACAGTAGAGATCTCTAGATGCAAAAGATCTTTCTACTGCAGTAGTTTCTTCCACAGAACCGCTAGACTCTGTAATTCCAGGTCCGTGCTTCCCCAACTGTACTGACATGCAGAAGTTCAAATGTAACGTGAACCGATATCTTGCTGCTCAAATCCCAACATAGTGCCCCAATAGTTGTTGCCCCTGATAGTAACCCCCTACACCAAAGTGGCAATGTGTCTTGTTTGGGGTTAAAATAAACTTTTGTTTTAAGAAGAAATGATAGGCTGAAATTTTATTATCTCCCCTTAGCCGGTGTAAAGTAAAATATTTCCCTGTAAAAATAATTATTATTTTTTATCTATAAGAGAGAAAAGCTTTCTTTAAGATCGGATGGTTTCGATTTTCAATACTTATCGAATGCATTTCCGTACAAAACATATCTAAGGCCACTGCCAGACATATGAATTAACTTTGTATGAAATTTGCAAAAGATAGGTTCAGCCGTTTCGGAACCTATGAGGAAGGAACTCTCTCACACACAAACACAAAGTAAGTAGTATCCGTTCGTCTTTTCGCCTGTTTGTCCGTCCGTCTGCCCGCACATTTCTCAATAACTACGTTTTGGAATTTTTTGAAATTTTGCACAAACATTAAACATGATATGAGTAAAAAAAGTAACAGAACAGATTTTCCGGGAAAACTCCGGTTGCTCCCCCCCTAGGGGTGCCTTTCAGGTTAAAATGGCTAAAATTGACACTTTTGTGCGGCGTGGATTTTTATAAAACTTTCTGAAAAGTTGTAACTAACTGATTTCTATATAATTTTATTTGTCCATACTTCGCAATAACTCTTGGGGGTTCCCCAGTGGCTCTTTTAGGGCTAATAAAATCACTCCGTTTTGGGGATTATTTTACCATATTTGTTCAAAAATGTGTATGTCTATTTATTAGCGATTTTGCATGATGCTGAACTCAAATTGAAATATATTAAGGCATTGGGAACTTTAGGGGCTAAATGGAGGGGGAAAATGATGGACTTTTTTGCATGGGGCAGAACTCAAATTTACATATGTTAAGGCCTAAAACTGCATCGTTTGTTCATTTTCGCCAGGATTTGACGTCCCCTGGGGACTTTTGGGGCTAAATGGAAGGAGGAAAAAGCTGAACTTTTCAATGCCTCGTTCACTGTGCACTTACGGGGGACCATGCATGCTTCACTTGTTTCTTAGAGTCTTACACTATTAATATCTGCAACAAGCAGATAAAATTTTCAGGTCATGAATGCATAAGTTCAGTAAACATAACAATGCAATTTAGCAACCCCCTCTGATCTATTCGGGCGGAATAAAAATGAGAAGCATTACTCTTGGAATGTTCCTTGTACATTTACTTATTTACGGATCGACGATTTATCTAAAAGTCTCGCAAAAAAGCAAAGGAAATAATTTCGATCCAAGTTTTTTTTTTCAGTTGAAAGAAAACGCATTTATTACCGGTCGTTTCTACACCAAGCCACCTGATACGTATTTCCAAAACCACTGACAATATGGTCGCATTCCAACTTTTCCACTCAGGGTCAATTAAAAACTATGTAATCTGTTGCATTATATACAGTCGCCCGGAATCTTGTTAAAATTCGGGGTATAAATGAGTTTTGCATCTTGTTTAAAAGTTCCTGTCATCCGCCACGTGGTTATATATATTAAAAAAACACTGCTATGTCGACCCATGCTTTTTCTCCTCTCGCGTTGGCATGTACTTCTTTTTCTCTCGGCTTTTGTTTCTATTTTGTTCCTCCGACCCCACTGTGATGTTATGCTTGTGCCACGGCTTGGTCATTCGTATACGTGAGATGTCGCCTCTGTTAAATACGTGTCAGTAGCTTAGTTGCAATAGACTCCCTTCAAATATTTTTACTCACGAATGCAGATCCTGATAAGATCTCTTTGTTATAAAAGAGTATTTCATTAGTATGCCACGCATAAATTTTAGATAGCTTTTAGGTCAGTCGACCACACTTGAGTATTGAATGTTTTCGACTAGTTCAGTATCAATTATGATTTATATATGGATCAAACCATTTGGTAAACCACAAGAGCGTTCGCTAATGAGCCGGGAGACTGGGGTTCAATCTCGGTCGACCGATACCAAAGACTTAAAAATGATATTTGATGCACCTCAGCATCGTAACGAGAAAACCAAGGACAAGTGAAGCAATGCTAGGAATGGAGTGACGCCCTCCCCTGAAACCCCGGTGTAACAACTTATGAAAAAGAGCAATTGGGTAGCCATAGACTATAATCGATTACTTAGCTTTTAAATTTAAGAAGGACAAATTTTCATCATCTGTGAATCAAAATTTTGTGATAACAATTTTCTTTAAGGTAAATGTGCATAGTTTATTTCTTTACGGACATTCTTCTAGTTGTATATATTTTTGTGTTTATTTGGTAAGAAATAGACTGGCTTTGTAAAAACATGGCGTTGGCTTTGAACTACGGGAAGTAGAAATATATATTTTGAAATAAGGCAAGTATTTATGAAGATTTACATGTGTATAATACCTACATATTGTTGCATCGGTGTTTGTGTGTCACGTTTTACAAAGTTCAGTAAGCGCGCAAGGGAAATCGAGATAGAAAAAGAAATAGAAAAGACAGCAGCGGCCATATTGTTTTCTCTCGAAATGTTAACATCTGTTCCGATAAAAAGGAAGCGTAAAAGAAAGAATAATAATAAAACTAGAGAAAGAAGGAAACAAAATAGAGAAACACGGAAAGTAAAGGAAATGAATTCTAGAATATATTCATACTAGCAAGTGTACCTGCAGTTCCCTGAAATTGTGATAGGGTATGTGAAGCTCGAATTCAGCTTTCTCATATAAGAACTACTGTAATCAATAGAGTTCTTGGAAACGTGTATTCGATTCGATTCGAGCGACGGTAATAATGGTGATTACAATATATATATATATATATATATATATATATATATATATATATATATATATATATGTGTGTGTGTGTGTGTGTGTGTGTGTGTGTATAGTTATCCACAAACTGCTTCGCTATATTACAGCTCTTCAGTGCGGCTAGGTTTGCAACTACCTTAAGCTATGATTGAAACTCAACTGCGTAGGCTACAGCCAATGCTTCTAACCGTTACGCTATTTGGCTGCTAAGGTGTGTATGCGAAATTACAATGATCAAGTGGAGGTTATAAACGGGCAGAAGTTTTACTCTGTTGATTTAGAATCAGTGCTTTATGCAAAATTGATTGTTACATATGTTTAAATGTGTGCAAATGTTTGCATTAAATACCAATCTCTATTAATCCGTATTAATCCCCAACTGCACAAAAAGCTATTACTATAATAATTAGTTCGCTGCACCTTATTATGCTGTGTGTCAATAACGCCCTTAACGTGGTACTACCCTGAACCAACTGGCATGTGTTCAAGTCGAAAGGTTAAGACTAACAGGCATTAAACTGACTTCGGGACAGACACGTTACATCTGCGTGATAGCGGGGGTCACGAGACAGGTCAGTGCATTAATTTATTTATTGTGGACTATTATTCTCATCTTTATTAGTTGTTGTTTCACGACATTTCGGCCAACTATTCCTCTGGCCTTCGTCAGGTGGTAACTGCGACAGATAGGAACTTCGAATCCCCTAACTGCATTCTTAGCAATCACTGCCATCCGTAGTTGTTGTCGTCTCACCACGTTTTTGGCCAAGTAAGCCTCTGGCCGGCTTTGGTTAGGATTGAAACCGCCATCTTCAGACAATTATCATCTGGAACCGTAGAGATTCAACGTTTCTATCAACTGCGTCACGACAACAACTACGGATGGCAGTGATTGTTGAGAATGCAGTTAGGAGATTCGGAGTTCCTATCCCGTCACGGTTACCACCTAATGAAGGCCAGAGGAATAGTTGGCTTAAACGTCATGAAACAACAACTAATAAAGATGAGGATAATAGTCCGCAATAAATAAATTAATATAAATAATACTCATCTTAATAATGAATTCCAATTAAAATAATATATATGTCAGTGCATGTTGAGTGCAAGTTGTGTTGACGAGATTTGCCACCCCACACCACAGCTTAATATAAATAGAGGACGCAGAGAGTTGTTTAGTCAGACTAAAAGCAGAGTCAGTCAGAACGAGAGTCTTGCAGTCAAGATAAGGAAACGTAAAAGAAGAAAGAGAGTTGAATAGATTCAGCGATGCAGGGCCTCTATCAGAAATAAGGATCCTGAATAAAGGCTGTCTACAATAATAATATACAAGACGTGCTTTGCATGATTTTATTTCCAGGTTGAAAGCAGCGGTGAGGGGGGGGGCACTGGCCGAAGAAAGGAGAAAAGTTACGTGTCTTAATACATTCTTATGAACTGTGTGCACGTGACACACACGCACACACACATGACTGCATACCCACACGTAGAATATACACGGCGTATTATACAGATACCACACAGGAATATATACACTTCCCCCACCTACATAATAATCATAGCAAGGATCCATACAAAATCTCATCCGCATAGGTCCAGTAGGTCCCAACAAAACGTAGAACGGACAAAGAGACATACTAAGAGAAATATAATGTAG
This sequence comes from Euprymna scolopes, assembly GCF_053919585.1. Classification (NCBI taxonomy): domain Eukaryota; kingdom Metazoa; phylum Mollusca; class Cephalopoda; order Sepiida; family Sepiolidae; genus Euprymna; species Euprymna scolopes. The sequence goes on along the minus strand of NC_136511.1, from coordinate 9,672,955 downwards.
AAAAATACTTATGAAAAACAAAAATGAAAATAAGACTCCCGGGTAACGCCAGGTTGTTAATACAAATCTATACATCTATAAAAGTGAACGTGTCTGTGTGTCTGTGTGTCTATCTGTGTGTCTGTCTGTGTATATTTCCCTACGCAATAACTCTGTCAATTTTTAGTCTACAGACTCGAAATTTGATATACAGGGTACTGAGATTTGGGAAACTCTATGTGATCAGTTTTCGGCTAGAAATTTGGCTGTTAAGGGGTCAAAGTTCAACGATTTGACCTTTGAGAACTCTACCAAACCCCTCCGACAATTTTGAAACACTTGAAACACTTGAAATTTTAGATATAGGTTCCTTGGAAATGGATCTAACTTAATAACTTGATTTGAGCCCAAAATAATAAATGTTAATGGGTCATGATAGGGGTCAAAGTTAAAAAAATTGACCTTTTTTTTTTTTTTTGCTCAGCATACACCTTCAAACACCCGGGCAACGCCGGGCACCCATGGTAGTTGATAATAAAGATGGATGATTAAAGACAAAAGCCATGAAAGTAATAAACATGGACAAAGACAGAAAAATGAAAGAAATATAATTAATAGCAATAACATCTAATTAATATTATGGGCATAGAAATAAAAGGAATGAAAAGAGGAAGAAAAAAAAGAAGGAAATAATGAATTACTTTATTGTAATGAAACAAACAGGAAAACAAGAAAAAAAAAAGAAATATAAATATTGTCCTTTAAAAATACATGAGGAACTTTGTTTATGTGTGAATGAGCTTGTTACCTATGTACTCCAAAATAGCTGAGTCGATTTTTGAAAATTTCACACAAAGGTACTTGATATTTCCTTACGTAGGTTTTGTACCAAAATGCGCCTGATAAGTATCGAAAATCGATAATCGAAAAAATCCGATTAAAGTAGGAACAGTCCGATTTTGACCAACGTGTACACTTTTATACAACCTAACATCAAAAGCCCATTTGAGATGTTTTATCAACACACAAACAGAAAGGCCCGTCGTATAAAAAAACAACGCTAGATTTTTTATGAGATAGAGGCGCGTTCGAAATGAATGTTTCTTTTCAGAGCACAATAGAACCATGATACTTGACTCATGCATTTTAAAATTTAAGTAAAGCTATTATTTACAGATGATTTTATAAAATAAACAGCAAATTCTCTAAAGTGCAATTTAGACTACAATGTATTGTGGGCTAAGTCCCTGAGGTGAGGCATATGAAGTTTCTTCGCGATACTCTGAGCAGGCAATAAATCGATTTAATTGAAAAAAAAAATGCGATTTCATCGATTTCAATGATAATAAAAGTATGGGAGGATGTTGATTCTCTATCAATCCCGGACTATGTCGGCTCTCCCTACTAGAACAGCATAATCACGTTGACACATGGTATCCGTTTGATGTATAGTTTGGATTGATAGGGGTTAGTATTTAATGCAAAAATTGAGCAAAAATTCAAACATCAATTTGGTATAAAGCTCTCATTCTAGATCAACGTGCTATATATTTACTGGCATAAAGTCTAGTATATATATATATATATATATATATATATATATATATATATATATATATATATATATATTAATACATACATGATTTATACTTGCGTAATATTTGTGTAAAAAGGTTATAGTAAACTCAAACCTCCTTCTATATATATTTATGTATACGCATATATATTTGTTTTAAAATTTCGCCTACCAAACTCCTTTATCGTTTTTTTTTTGGTTTACAGACATAAAACTTAATATATAGGGTATTCGACCCCACGCGAAACTTTATATTTAGTTTTTAGCCGGTGCAAATTTTTATTTTTTATTTTCTTATCATTTTTGTGTTGGAGTTGAAGTTGTTGACATAGATCCTATAAGTAATACTCCTAACCTTTTTACTGTTTCTTGACCGGCATCCTCAACAGGGAATAAGTGGAAGCCTGGTGCTAGAGACGGACAGTGGAAAGTTTTTAGTAGTAGCAGGCTGGTTTCAGAAGCTTCTAGATCCGGTATGGGGATAGGCGTTGCTGGAGTCAGTAACTGGGTTGCTGGAGTCAGTAACTGGGTTCGTGTGTGAGTAGGGGTTTTACGATAAGCATTTGATGTTTTGCTTGTATTTAAACTAACTGCATTGATTGTGGGTTTAAGGGTTTTTATATATTTGTTTTCTGGTACTTTCAGTTGCTGACGTTTGTTTTATAGTGTTGCGTTTTTGGCTAACACAAAAATTATCAAGTATTCACAAAGAGGTTTCTTCTATCTCACGCTTTCATAGCTAGGCTGAAAAATTAAGATGCGTCCAATATTAATTCAATTTACACATATTTAATTTCTATATTCCTTTATTTTCTATTTTTTTTATCCCTCCAATCTATACTATTATATATTAAGTCACTTTGTGTGGGTGTGAGTTCCTTCCTCATAGGTTCCAAAACGGCTGAGCCTTTCTTTTGCAAGTTTCACACAACGGTAATTTATATGTCTGGCAGTGTTCTTAGATATGTTTTGTACAGAAATTCATCCGATAAGTACCAAGAATCGAAAAAATCCGATCCTAAAAATAGTCTTTCTTTTCTTATAGATAAAAAAGAATCTTTACAGGTGAATATTTTACGTTGCATCGGCCAAGGGAGATAATTCTCATCAAGTAAAGTAAGATACAATTCTCAAAAAATCATTTCAGATTAAAAAAAAAAAGCAGAACTGTTATTTTCTGGAAGAAACAGTATAGTGGTAGAAATAGTATAGTGGTAGAACATTCAACTACAGATCGAATGATCCCACGTTCAAGCCCGGGTGTACTTCACCATTTAATTTTTTTCTAATTAATGAGTTCAATTTACTATAAAAGTAGAGGTACCATTTAAAATCACTGCAAATCAATTCTTCGTTTGCATATTTTAAAAGTGAACATTAATCAGAAGTGACTTTTCTAGGGCATTCATTGTCAGACGCTGATGTGATATTTTAAACAAATACAGAATTTGATGAACGACATTATCATCAGTATTTAAAAAATAAATTGTTGCGAATTAGTCAAATACTTTTCTTTTTTTTTTTCATTTGGCCTGTAATTTTACTTTTATGAAAAAAAAAATCAATAATTCTTTCTGGAGACTGAAGCATTTGTCCAAACTCGATGAAGTACATGATCGCTTTAATTAAATTTCTTGTTGAATTCTGAATTCGATCCTGGGTGGCGCTGGATAGCCTTGCTAGTGCATTAATAAAATTGTTGTTTATTGTTTGGCAATTGATTTTCTAGAGTTATTAATATCAATCGAGTGCGAACTCTAAATTGGAAAACATTGAAACGTTTAATTAATAGAAAAAAATACGATAACGAATATTACAAAACATCAATGAGGCTTAGAAAAAAATACACAAGAAAACACACATAAAATGGATAACGAACAAAAGAAAAGATAATGAATATTACGAATTATTCATATTTCTTCATTAATATTACGGATACAGAGAGTAGTATGAACGGTGGAATATTGTCCAGTGTAGCACTGTCAGCGCTTACAATGAATAAAGTAAACCTAATGAAAGAGACGTGTTACGAACGTGATAACAAAAGGGAAGTGCAACATGGAAAGGTGTTTTTTGTTTCAGATAAATATACCGTTTTTGAAAAAGAATAATAATTTAAAGAATCATAAGGAATGGACAGACTGTATACTGGTAGCTGCTGTGGCAGGGTTGTGAGCAGAGACGGCGCTTTACTCTTGACAGGTTCTAGAATGCACAGCTTCTGGTATATATATATATATATATATATATATATATATATATATATATATATATATATATATATATATATATATACTAGCATTTCAGCCCGACGTTGCCCGAGTGTTTGGAGGTGTTTGCTGAGCAAAAAAAAAAAAAAAAAAGCGGTCAATTTTTTTAACTTTGACTCCTATTATGACCCATTAACATTTATTGTTTTTGGCTCAAATCAAGTTATTAAGTTAGATCCACGTCCACGAAACCTATATCTAAAATTTCAAGTGTTTAGACCCAAAATTGTCGGAGGAGTTTGATAGAGTAATCAAAGGTCAAATCGTTGAACTTTGACCCTTTAACAGCCAAATTTCTGGCGGAAAACGGATTACAAAGATTTTACCAAATCTCAGTATCCTGTATATCAAATTTCGAGTCTGTAGACTGAAAATTGAGTTATTGCGTAGGGAAATGTACATACATAGACACACAGACATGCAGATACACAGACACGTTCACCTATATATATATATATATATATATATATATATATATATATATATATATATATAAAGCTGAATGTCTGTGTGTGTGTGTTGTCTGGTCACGAATAGGCTCCTATATGGTTGACTATTTTAAAAAACTGATTACATATAATGATAGAAGATTATCGGGACACAGGAATGGGTATGTTTGATCTGGCAGAACGGTGGTTCATTAAAATTGTGGGGTCTGCGTTCGCGCCTTGTCCACAAAGTATGGAAATAAAAAATTTAAAAATAAAAAAAACGTTTACAAAGTGTTTTTGATATAGATGTACATAAGAATATTTTGATAAGTATGTTTTAACTTAAATAGGGATGGTATAATAACATTGTGGGGTCTGCGTTCGCGCCTGACCTCCATAGAATGGAAATAGTCACAAACTTTAATAAAGACTTTTCGTATCTATCTGCGTAAGTATACTTTGATAATTATGTTTCAGTTTGAAGAAATATGGTATAATAAAATTATGGGATGTTCGTTCGCGCCTGTCCTCCATAGAATGGAAATATGTCACAAAGTTTAACAAGGTTTTTTAATATAGATCCACAGAATATTGTGATAAGTGTTTCAGTGTGAACTGGTATGGTATAATAAATTATGGGGTTTATCTATTTTATTTTTACTTTCATCATATTTTGCTTTGGTTTTGATAGCCCCAAATTCGAAGTTATCTCTTTACAACCCTTCCTTTTCATAACCTATCATACTTTCATAAATCAGAGTCCATTTTCTGTAGGCCGTTTTTGAACCCAGTCAACGACGGGTACTTTTGCTAGTATATATATATATATATATATATATATATATATATATATATATATACACACCAAGTTAAAGGTAATTAAACGAGGTTATTAAGAGTGCTCAATAACAGAAGAGAAATATATATTTTTATTACTATAAACGAAGTTACATGGTCACAATACTGGACATGCTAATGTTTCGGACAAATGGTCGGTTAAAACCAGAAGTCCTCGTCAAGTGACTTAATAAATGATTTCTTTTTACAGAGGACATAAGTTCCCAAATAAAGAAATACACACACACACACACACACACACACACACACACACACACACACACACACACACACACATATATATATATATATATATATGAATGTTTATTTTTTAAATATTACTAATTTCCATGTATACCGTAACTAAATGTATCTATTTTATAGGTGCAGAGCATGTAGAGTACAAAACTATGTTGAAATTCAAAGACTTACATTTTTTTTCTTATTTTATAACTCTTGTTTATTTCATTCTGGATCTCTTCATTACAGTCGTTTCATTTTATAATTTTATGTTTTCATAAAAATCTCCTTTCTCACCAACTCGTCAGATGTGATTTTCATTCGATGTTACCAACAAAAAGATAATTTTGTACATGATAAACCTGATGCGTATGTGTGTGTGTGTGCACATGCGTGTACGTGTATGTGTGATAAGGCTGAAAAACAATTGTTTTATACAGTCCAGATCAATATGAAATCCGTCCGACTTTATTGTATATATTAGATATAGATAAATGTTGTCAGTGGTATACTCTTATATTTAAAACCTTTTGCGTGAATCTTTATTCGATATTCAATTGTTTTGCACGAGCGAATAACAGTCAACATATATTGATTATTGCTCGAAAATTCAATATGAGAGAGGCAAGATAGATAGATATATAGATAGAGAGAGAGAGAAAGAGAGAGAAAGAGAGAGAGAGAAAGACAGAAAGAGAGAGAGAGAGAGAGAAGAAAAGGAGAGTGGTAGTAGTGGTATTGGCATATCACGTCGTAAATCTCTGGATGTAAGACGCATTAATTTCTTTGTCCCGGAAAAGACCAGATGAATGGTTTTATTGTCTTAATCCTTCGCCAATGTAAAAAAAAAAAAAAACTAGTGTTAATTAAAGCCACCAATCAAGTTGGTCGAACGGCATTTTCATCATGATTGATTTCTGGAAAGGAGAGTGTTCATTTCAAGTTAAGAAGTAAAACACCAACACATGTTCTCTTGTTTATTTGCTTGATTAGCGAGTCGCACACTCGCATAGAGTTCACAAAGATCGTACCCCAGGATCGTCTGATGTGCATGGAGTCCTCTCCGTAGATCGCAACTATGCGTTAACCTGCATGACCATTCACAGGTTTCAGAGGAGAAGACAACAGCTGGTGAGAAATGTATTGTTGTGGAATACATGGCACGGGCACACGATCATAGGACGACCTATATTCACGTACATCCAGCAAATTGCACATGGCAACAACTGTGATCCTTAAGATCTGATACGCTCATAAGAGTAGTGGTCGATGGACAAAAATCAGAAGCCTGCAGTATTAATGCTGGAGTCCCTCAGGGGGCCATCCTGGGCCCAACTCTCTTCCTGATCTACATCAATGATCTCCCTAAACACATACCTAAATCATTCGTTGACATCTATGCTGATGACACGATCATCTACGGCAACACATCAAAGGCTGTAAATGACAAAGTTCTCTCTAATTCTATCTCCTCTGATCTCGAGCGCGTGATTCAGTTGGGGAAGACGTGGCTGGTTACCTTTAATGCATCTAAAACCAAGCTCCTATCTTTACACCATCAACGGTCTGATCCGCATCTGGCGTCAATTGTAATGGATGGCTCTCGCCTAGGTGAATCTCAATGTTTTCACAAGCTTCTGAGCTTGACCTTTATTCCTCATATGAAATGGAATCCGTACATCAAGTCTGTTGCCAGGGTCGCTGGAAAGATGGTGGGTTCCTTCTACCGCCCCAGAAGATATCTCACTACTGATGCAATTCTCTATCTGTATAAAAGCCAAGTACGTCCAAGGATGGAATACTGCTGCCATATCTGGGCAGGGGCTGCTAAAAATAGCCTATCCTGCCTTGACAGAGTACAAAATAGACTTCGTGGATTAGTGGGGGATGCCCTTTTCTCTTCCCCGCAACCTCTCTTCCACAGAAGAGACGTTGCGATCCTGTCTTTGTTTTACCGTTATTTCCATGGCAATTGCTCGTCTGAGCTCCAATCTCTGGTCCTCCTCGACAATCTTTTACAAAAAACACCCGTCTATCTGAAGCCACCGTCAAAAATTTTCCCCACTCTCTTTCTGTGCCTAAATCAAAACGTAGATTCCATGAACACAGCTTCTTTCTTAGAACAGCACGCCAGTGGAACTCTGTTCCGTCTGCCTGTTTCCCACCTGAATACAACTTGGATGTCTTCAAATCCAACGTAAACAAATTCCTGATGAACCGCCCCCTTAAGTAGACGCTTTATGAAATCTCAACACTAACGTACAACGCACTGTACATGTAATAACCCTTATGCCTGAGTGGCTTCCGGGCCTTGATAAGTGGTGACCTCCTTGTAAAAAAAAAAAAAGTTGGAGAAACTTTGGTCCACAGCATACAAACAAAACAAACAAAAAAATAAATAAAAATAAAATGCAGAGAAGCAACGTTGCTTATTTTACTTCATATATGCGGTTCCTAGCTTGACATGCGCAGAGTTAAAGACGACCAGAAGACGACGGATCATGATGCCAACACATTCTGGGGTTTAATCAGACCTCCTTTCGCTGAATAGTTCTGACAGCTACCATGTTACCACGCTGAAGAAAGGTCGAATTTTAGGGGCAGGAGCTTCTGTCGTATATTCAAGGATGAGAGGAGGTCTAAGTCTAGTGGGGCTTTGACATCGTAAGTGAGAAATGGGAGCTTTAATGGGAATGGACGTCTCGCGTGCGCGTAAAGCAACCCATCAGTAGGCTTGACGGTGAGAGAAATCTGAGTGTATGTTAATGGCGGTTTTGTCGCGTGTTAGGGTTGCAATAAAGACCGCAACTTGTAATTGCTGTTGTGTACTTGTATTTTACAACAAGGCTGGATAATGTCGATGTGAGTAAATTAAAGATTTCAACGATAGCACATGAAAGGAAACAGCGTTTATGCATCATGTGTAAATAGGATCACATAATGAATTTATGGCATCTTAAAATAGAGAAAACGTTTTTACATCATAACTCAATTTCTAATGCCAGTAAAGATTTTCACCTGCTCTGAAATTTCGGATTTAATCTTAATTTATCATATCATACATAGTAATGTCTCTGCCACAATATATATATATATATATATATATATATATATATATATATATATATATATATATATATATATATATATATAAATATATATATATACTACGTATCAAATTATTAAAGAGTTTACATTTTTGTTAATATTTAAGGAATGAGGGAATAAAAATCCATGAAACTTTGAGAAAGTGCTTACAATACAATTCAGCTACTTCAGTCAGAAAATAAAAGTATTTAAAGCATTATTAGCGAAACTATGGCAGAAGATAGGAATATCTGTTGATTTCAGTGTGTCAAGTTATTAACGAGGTTGAGAAAAAAAAAACACAATATACCCATAACTTGTTTACTGAAATAATTTTCAAACATTAAATAAACTAGGGAAAATGCTCAGAACACAATAACTACATAGCAATTTCTACGCTGACATAATTAGTAGGTGATATGCGATCCTTTTTTATGAATGACTTGTGAAAGACGTTATGATTTTATGAAAGAAGTTGATCCATGGAATTAGTCAAATTTGTGATTTCGTCAACAGTTATTCCTCGCGATACCTCTTGGAGAGCATCCCACAACTCATCTTTGCTCTTTAATTGGCGTTCCACTTGCATAGAGGCGTCGATTCATGATACCCCAAAGGTTCTCAATTGGGTTCAAATCTGGTGAATTCACAGGCCACTCCATCTTCTGTAGGCCAGAGAACCCCAGTTGTTGCAAATACTCTTTGCTTTTGTTTGCTACATGCGAAATAAACATTATTTCGCATAGAAATAATAGTTCTTCTGTACGTCAACCTTTGTTTCTTCAGCCATGGTTCAAAGTGATCCTTCAGAAAAGCTATGTAAGCATTTGACGTCATTTTTACGCATTCTGGGAGTTTCCATGTGCCAACTAAAGTATCTCCAATAATCCCAGCCCAAATCATTATCCCACCACCTTGTTGGCGCCTTAAACGCTGATGAAAATGTCGTCCATCTAGGACCCATTCCTTGCTCCAACCTTCTGGGCCATCGAGAGTGACACGCACTTCATTCGTAAACAAAACTTTGGAAAACTCTGTTTTGATGTTGTCCTCTACCCATTTCAATCGGTTTTGTATGTGATGTTGCTTTAATGGAGACTTTGTTACAAGCTTAACAGAATTTACCACTTCTTTCAGAAGGCGACATCGAGTACTTTTTTTAGACATTCTTACATCTGGCTTGGTCAAATACTTCTCGACTTGTCTACCGAGGGTTCTTAACAACTTCACTTTTAATTTCGAGGAGACAACGGCGTAAAACAACTCTAGATATACCTTTATCAGCTCTCTACGTACCTTTGTAGGGTCCCTGACAAAGTTCTTCACAATTTGATGGTACCTTCCTATCATTTTCGATATTTCGAGGGTAGTTTAACTTTTTGCTAGCTGTTTTGTTAGAGTACTCTTTTCAAAACTACTCAAACCAGCTTTACGCCCCATTTTATTGACGAAACAAACTGCCTTGTTAATAATTTGACACACCTCAACTATCGTGGATTCAGTAATTACGATGGCAAGTTGTTTACATTGCGCAGAACACTAAGAAAATTTCAAAGTACGCGCAGCTCAGCATCGCCAACGTTTTCGAAGCTTTTGATACGAAACTACCAGCAAGTTCCTGAAATTGTTAGCAAATTTTTATCTCGTTAATAATTTGACACGTATATATATATATATATATATATATATATATATATATATATATATATATATATATATATATATATATATATATATATACATGATGGGAAAGCAAAATTTACAGTGAACTTTAAGTTGTCTTTTCTCTTACAAATGTTGATGTCATAACTATAATTACCATTATTATCCATATCTTTTCAGAAATGTTTACCCATGTGAGCAATCAGGAGGCCAAACGTGAAAGAATGTGTGATTTGCTGAATGCGCACGTCTCACCGAAGGAGATACCAGGAATAGTGGGAGTGTCCGAAAAAAACAGTTTACAATTTAAAGAAGAAAATACCTATGAGCAAAACTATTACAAGAAAGACTGGAAGTGGAGGAAGCAACAAAAAATGTATCAAAACATTTATCAAAACTCTCGAATCTTACATTCAAAAAGATCCAACGAATCCATGCGAAAAATGGCAAGTGAACTTTACGTTGACAGCAAGACAGTTGGAAATGCAGTAAAATATGATTTGAACTTAAGATCTTATACAAGAACGCTGAAACAATTGTTGACATATGCTCTAAAAGAAAAAAGACTTGAAAGATGCAAGAAATTTATTACATGGCTAAAAGTAAATACTTCCACTGTAATGATCTTTTCTGATGAAAAATCTTCACTGTCGATGCTTTTCTGAACCGTAAAAATGACAGATACATCGCAGCATCAACAGCTGAGGTTAACGGTACATTCAGGACAAAACATCCTGCTTTTGGTGTTGTAGCTTCTGATGGAAAGAAGATCCCCATAAAATTCTACAAACCTGATGAGAAAATCAATGTTGACACTTACTATAAAACTTTGTAGATGTCACGTATTGCCATGGCTCAAAATAAACTATCCAAATGGAAATTATGTATGGACACAGGATGGTGCTCCGGCTCACACAGCTAGAAAAATACAAGATTCCTGCAAATCAAATTTCAGTAATTTTTGGGAGTCATGTTTATGGCGATCTTCTAGCCCAGACCTAAACTCTCTGGATTTATCTATTTGGTGCGTTTAGGAACATGTTACCAGTAGAACATGGCACAGCAATATAAACTTTCTCAAAGATACTATTACACATGAATGGAATAAGTTGTCTCCCGAGTATTTGAGGAAGACATGTGCAAGTTTCAAGAGACATGTGACAGCAGTTATGTAGAAAGAAGGGAGCCACATTAAATAAAAACGTTTTATCTTCTCATGCATTTTTATGTGGAAAATAAATTGACGTAACTATCTAAAAATGTAATTAGTCATAAGTTGTCGTTAAAGTCTTGTCGTAAAATATTGTAAAGTTTGGTTCCCTCTCCTGTATATATATATATATATATATATATATATATATATATATATATATATATATATATATATATATATATATACGAGCAAGCAGTTAATAAAACATGTTAAAAACACTTTGAAATGAGTTAAAAACATATTTAATCTGAAAAGGAAACACTTAATAAGTGGATAGTCCTTAATCCGCGAAGTTTCGAAGAAATACTTTCCTTCTCATCAGAGGGTAGGAATTAGCAAAATGCCGGATCGGATTTTGCATGCAAAAGTATTTGATGAAGCAACAAGTAAGTCAAAGATATTACTTGATAACAAAAAAGTGGAGCAGAGGGAATATGGTGAAGAAAAAGGTGATTACACATGAATGGATAGTCTGGTGAAAGGTAAATAATCCAATGACGGTAAAATCCAAATATATAACTTCAAGAAAGTATTATAAGCTCTATCTCCTATTTGGCTTTATCGAGCTTTTACATCTGGCTGAGATAACTTTATAAATATTAATTCTTTAATATTTATAATATACTTTAATTTTGGTAAATTTAATTGTAATTTATATATATATATATATATATATATATATATATATATATATATATATATATAGTCTAAAGAGGTTTGAGTAACAAAAAGAATGTATGAATATAAAATAAAGAATGTAGTTTAAATTTCTGGGGGGAAAAAAACTAAATTTAACCTATCGAAGACTTAGCACTTGCATAATCTGGAATCTAAAACGTGTATAATTACAAAGATGAATTCAACTATAAGGATTAAAAAAATGAAACTTCAACCAAAATTGTTAAATAGAAAACGGGGATCGTCAACTGCATACCATGTAGCTATTTCGGAGATTTAATATATATATATATATATATATATATATATATATATATATATATATATATATATATATATATATATAATATTGTAGGGACGATAAATCGTAATCGGAATCGGGAATCGGAAAAATCGACACTTTTTAAGGTGTCGGAATCGGATGCAAGAAATTAGTGTGTATTTTTCGATGTCAAAAACGATTCTGTTAATTATCTTTTTTTTTTTATTTAATTTTGCTCAAAAAGAAAATCTTCCACTGTTTGTAGTTATAATAAAATAATAAATATTGACTGGTTTTTACCGACCAGTAAAGTTAATATCTACAGATTACCCAATTCAAATATTTTTAAATGCACGTTTACGGTAATGGGGAAAAATAACAACTTTATAGTAAAATATTTAGATATTTATAAAGTATCGGAGTCAGAATCAGTAATTGCAACGGAACCGAGAAAAATATTGGAATCGTCTAATCACTAATATATATATATATATATATATATATATATATATATATATATATATGTATGTGTGTGTGTATATCTAATCACTAATATATATATGTATGTGTGTGTGTGCGTGCATATATATATATATATATATATATATATATATATATATATATATATATATAGTGAAATAAAAAAGACGCAGTGTTTCCCTCATATAAGCAATGGTAAACTGTAACCTAATATAAATACCAGTTTTTATATATAGGTAATTTAATCCAAACAAAATAAAAAAAAGCTCAATACACACACAATAGAGAGTAGAGCTTATTATAAGAGAAAATAAATTAAAACTGAAAGTTGAAATTTACAATCAAATTTATTATTCGACTGAATACTCCAAAAAAACAATTTCCAAAGTCCTTATTCCGCAGAGATTCAAAGAATGTATTCTCGCTATTCTTCTCATCAGCGGACAGAAAGAGATGAGCAAATTATATTTGTAGCAATGCTAGAATTTTCTGGTTATGGTATTATAAGAAACCGCAATTTATTATCGTCATACATTGCAAAGATGTACATGATCGCGGAATTTCCACAGGCCCCACTAGTTATTATTAAGCCTTCTCAGGCTATTATTTTTATTATTTAACTAATCAGAAATAAAATACAAAAATATGTAAACACTTATAATTATTTATTTACATCGGTTTTTATGCATATAAATGCATATACATATAACTAAATTATATACTAGTATATCTACCTTTTTTAAATGTCACTAAAATAGTATTAAACGTGAAATAAGTAGGCAACCCAAAACTAATTTTCAAATTTGACTTTTCATTGTGAAGTCCCCTCGCAATAATTATTTAAGAGGCGAGCACTCTGATAAGGGAGATACTGATTCTGTTTTGAAAAAGCATGAATTTATTTCTCTATAAATTAAATCCTCTTAGAAACTAAATATATTGTAAAAATATATATAAGTCCTTCTTATTCACGCACTTTTTCTCGCTGGCTGCGATATATCGAAACAGTCAGTGGTGAATAAAATTTGAGTTACGTGCTGCGCGCCATATATGTGAGTTAAGAATATTTATTATAATAATACGAAGGTCGTTTCAAAAGTAAAAACCTATTTTTTTATTCAGAAAGATGGAGAGCTACGAAGACCGGAGTGATACCATTAAAACGAACGACCTTTTACGCTCCAGAATTTATTACAGAATAGTCACCATCATTCTCAGTGCATTCTTAATGACGCAACTCTGCTTCTGACGCACATCCATGATAAGGGTTGTTTTTCTTAGAGTCTCACGCCATCAATATCTGCAACATAGAAATGAATGTTTCATGTCCTGAATATAGAAGTTCCGTCATAATTACAATGCAATTTGAAATGCTCTCCTCTGATCAATTTGGGAGGAATAAAAAGTAGGAGACATTACCTTTGGGACGCCCTTCGTTCTATTAACTCTTTCAATTAACTAACAAAAATGCAAGATTATTTACTTTAAAATGGAATAATTCTTTAAACTTACAGCATCGTCAAATAAATACATTTTTTTTTGCATGGGCGTCACCACTTATCAAGGCCCGAAGGACACTCAGGGATAAGGGTTATTGCGTGTACAGTAATCAATGAGATAGTGTTGTAGTAATCATTAGTATTGGGGATTTTGATAGAGTGTCTTACTTAAGGGGGCGGTTTGTCAGGAGTTTGTTTATGTTGAACTTGAAGACGTCCAAGTTGTAGTGAGGTGGGAAACAGGCAAGCGGCAGAGAGTTCCACTGGCGCGCAGTTCTAAGAAAGAAGCTTTGCTCATGGAATCTACGTTTGGATTTAGGCACAGATAAAGAGTGGGGAAAATGATTGACAGTAGTTTTAGCCAGATGGGTGTTTATCGTGAAAGATTGGCGAGGGGGGACGAGGGATTGGAGCTCAGACGAGCACCTGCCATAGAAATAACGATAAAACAAAGACAGGCTCGCAACGTCTCTTCTGTGGGAGAGAGGTTGCAGGGATGAGAAATGGGCATCCCCCACTAAACCACGAAGTCTATTTTGTATTCTGTCTGTATCATTATCATCATGCAACAGAGCGCGGACGCGCGTATGGCGGCTGTAGGCAAATGGCGAGCCGTGTGCGAAGTTGTGTCACGGCCAGGAAGAAATGAAAAGATATAAAAAGAAGAACGTGTGCGCAGACGGGGAATGAAGATCACGTTAAAAATATGGAAATAAATGTCTGTTATTTAAACCTCAAACAATGAGTTTTTCCTCTTTCTTTCTTATGTTCCTTGGGACGGAGTCTACCATGTATAGGGTCTCTACATGGTAAAACGTGTGTAAACGTGCGTTTCATCATCATCATCATCATCATCATCATCATCATCATCATCATCATCATCATCATCATCTTTCTCACTTACTTTCTCACACAACTCAATTTCGTTCCTTTCCATTCGCAAATGAACTCCACAAACAAAAGCCATACCTTTAAACTCAAAATTTATTCACAAATAACAGCAATGAAAGGTCTTTGGTTATGGTATAGTCCTTTTGCAAAACGGTGGCCCGATTTGCCCCCATACACATGGAGTCTTTAGTTCGAATTCCTATTGGTGGAATGTTAGTTCGTTGTTCCTTTAGAAGGATCCATGAATGTTCATAGTAAATTCGGCGGGAATGATGGCGCCTATAATTAGGCATAATGAGAGCCCCACGGGACTCAAGATGAAATCAGATAAGATCCAATATTTGGAAAATAAACATGCAGAACAGTTCTTGAATGCCATCCTCAATTAGGATAAATGCAGCAATATAAGTTTTCTCTGCTTGTAGAATTGTAGCCTTCGTTCACCAACTGTTTGGTGTCCATGAAGGAATTGTCTTGGCTTCCTCGAGAGAGAGGGCCGCTGAGTTGAGTTTATCTCGATGCCGAATTTCTCTTAGACTGAAAAATAATAGCATGATAAAAAAGTGCGCCAAGTCAAATCACCTGACACATTCAAATTTAAACGAATCACAGACGTGCTACTAGAACTGTGTGGCCGGCTTAAACAAGAAAGATGGCGGTTGTATATGGAATTTTTTACAGTTGATACAAAAATAATGTCATTTTTTGACGTTCAACTATATATATATATATATATATATATATATATATATATTCTCATTTAATTAACTAATATTAATTTTATTGATTTTATTATTATTATTATTATTATTATTATTATTATTATTATTATTTATTTATTTATTTATTTATTTATTTATTTTCGTCCCTATCCTGTCATCTTTATTGAGAGAGAGACGGAATTTACTCCCCTTTAAAAAGCCGACATTGTCTCTAACTCTGCCCTTTCGGGAGTTTCATTATTATTATTATTATTATTATTATTATTATTATTATTATTATTATTATTCATAATCATTAATTACACTATTTTTACCGTTTAACAATTTCATTTCAATTTCATTTCAATTTCATTATACATATTTAATTGCGTCTCATTTTTGGCGTTTGAATTAAACGCTTATACGTTGCAACATTTAAAAAAAAATGAAATAAAAAAATAAAAGATAATTAAAAATACAATCTTCTTCCACACACGGCTAAAATAATTAACGTGAACTTTTTCGAACATTATTGCTAGGAATGAACGCTGTCCACACTATAAATTTCCAGTTCCTTCAACGGTTTTCTTTTTTTTTTTCTTTTTCATTTCGATACTTTTTTTTGACCAAGTTCGGAGGTCCGCTTGAAATATAAAAAATAACAATAAAAATATTAAATACAAAAAGTAACATCGTTTTTCATGCTTCAAAAAACCCTCACAACCTTTATATATATATATATATATATATATATATATATATATATATATATATATATATATATATTAAGTAATGTGATTCATAATTTAAAAATTAAAAAAAAAATTTTTTAATTTAAAAATCAAATTTTAATTAAATTAAAAATCAGTTTCATAAGAAGGAACAACAACAAAATCAATTATCTGTACGATCGTTTCGGAAATCCGTGCTTTTTATTGTGGTATACATGAAGTTATGTAGAACAATTATATATAGTTTTTTTTGGTAAGCACGGTATCCTCATCAGCAAATTTAGGAGGATTTTTATTGAATTTAAAAGACACCATAAATAAACCTAGCATTAAAAGTAAGGCAGATGAATCTGAAAAAATTGAAATAAAAGGTTTGGATTTAAAATTTATAAGAAAATTAATATGGGTTAGAGATAGAAATGAGTAGAAAAAAATATATATTTTTGAATTTACATAATAAATTTGATTTAAAAATATATAGAGATAGTTATCTTTTAGTTTTTCTTTTTTTGAAATCAGGAACTGTGTTTAAAGTAGTCATTTAGATGTTTTCTATAGCTTTTTATTTTATTGAATGATGAATTTTGAAAGGGCGACGCTCGTGCAATAAATTGTTTCCGTTAGCGTATTTTTGATTTAAAGACGCTACAGTTTATATATATAGAGAGAATATTTATTTTACAAGTTTTTAAGGGGAGATAATTGTCATGTGTTCTTGACTTTATTTATTATTTGTTTTACGGGTCTAAGGGAGGTAATTGGTCTAACTTAATATATACATACATACATGTATATATATATTTGGTAAAACTGGTAATTAATAAAAACCTGAAGAGAGTGCTCAATACTGTTGCAGAGCAAATATGTGTTTTGTTTTTTATTCCGTTTTATTTGTTTGGTTACATATGTTTCAGATGTTGGACCATGTTTACGATCCAACAGCCTTGTCAGATCTTACAGAAATGGTTTTTAGTATTTGGAAGAAGTGTTTTGGAAGAAATACGAAAAAAGGGGGGTAAGAGATAATAAGGGAGAGGGATACGGGTATCGACAATATTTAAATTTTGAAGGTTAAAATACATTAGATTGTAGTGTGTGTGTGGGAGGTAGCAGTTCAGGTAGGCGTGGGTAGTTAATAATGCGAGGTTAGATAGACGCATTGTAAGATATGTTGGAAAAACATGTTGTTGGTTTAATATTTAGGGGGCTGTATTGATTTCTTTTGCTTATTGGATAGGGATTAAGTTATAGTGTCTAAAAATATAGGGATCTAGATAAAAGTAGGGATGAATATAGGAATAGAGATGGAATAAATTAATAGATTTAGAGAAAAAATGGGGGTTTAAAGGTTTAAAGAGTAAAGATTATGAGAGTAGTAGTTAAGTTATAATGAGCCAGGGGTTCTTGCAGTTTCGTTAAATTCATATATATATATATATATATATATATATATATATATATATATATATATATATATATATATATATATATATATATATATATATGGGGTGGGCTCCTAACGTGGTGCTTTGGGCAGTGGACATGCTTAACTTTATTTTCAGTGTCAAATGTAATGTGGATATAGGCATATACATACATACAAACACATACATGGATATAAACAGATATAGCTATACCTGTATACATACGTTCAGCCATGCATGCACATAGATACACACATATATACAGACATTAACAACCAGATGTACGCAAACATATGTGCACATAGATACAGATATACCGATATACATTTATGTATGTACACACGACTCATGAGCACATACATTCATACACCCGCACATAGTATCGTCCGCACTCAGAATTGAGCTTTTAAACACCAGAAGTGTCACTTAGGACTAAATTTCACTCAGTACTTTATCCGTTAGGCCACTGGTCGTTGCGATACTAAGAATACAATTAATCCGTGATAACTTCTTTCTGTATATATAGTTACTCGAGCTGACATATAAGATCTCATCGTAACGTCGTATCAGCAGTAACAGGCAAAACAGTATGTTTGTTCACACGTGTTGAGTCATGTAGACGGAAGCGTTTAGTTAACGTTTATTGTCCAGTTGACTTGACGGTTGTCGAAGTCGTACTGCCGCGTGTGATAACAATTTTCTTCCCCCCCCCTGTGAAGTCACACGTGTGTCAAAATTTATACTAGCTGACTTAATCGTTATGTACATAAGGCCCCTAATGTGTAACATAAGAAACAAACGATGACATCCCTCATCATCGCTCATTTTAGTTTTATAGATAAATGTTTTTTACAACTATTTAAAAAATGATTATGCATATGCCTAAATAATATACACAATCTTTCTAGTGCAACAGAGCGCGTGTAAATCAGTGTGAGAAAATCAGCAGCAGCTGTAGGATAGCTGGCTAGCGAAAACATTAGCGGCAGTAGCTGTTAAAGCACATATGCAAATTAGCAAGTGTGCGCGAGCGTGCGTCACAATAAAAGGAGAAAAATACACCACGTGGTCGAGAATAGAAGCAAGTTGCGCACCAGGGAAGATGGGCGTGTATATATAGTGGGTGCAACAAGTATCCGATACAAAGCAAAATATTGATGTATTTTTATTACACTAACACAAAAACAATAACAAAGCGCTATTCTAATGTATTTTTGTATGATACATACAAATCTTGTATCAAAAATCATACAAAAATACATTAGAATAGCGCTTTGTTATTGTTTTTGTTTTTGTGTAATAAAAATATATCAAGTTTTTTCTGTGTGTCGAATACTTGTTGCACCCACTATACGAGGGCGAGAAAGCGCTGGCTAGTGCCAGCTAGAGGTGGCGAGGACAGAGACATTTAAAAAGCACATGTGTATGCTAAAGGACTTTTGCAGGATAATGAAGTTCGTTGTTTCGGAGGAACCACGGATAAATGCATTTGCCCTTAAAAAATGCCTGGTTGGAGTTTTATTTCTTTCCCCTTTTTTTATTTGTGTGTTCCTTTGCGATGGTATTAAAGAATGTGTGGGTCCGAAATGTTTGAACTTTAGCGACACGGTTAAAAAGTAATAGCCACGTTACAGTAGCATATAAGTAAAACTATCAATATAAATTGTAAAATTTGACTCATTTGCATCTTATGATGGCAGCCATCTTGAGTTTAGAATAAGTTTGGCAATCTGTTTAATGAAAATTGTCATTTTCTCATGCATATATTAATCAATTGCTGAATTTATTGTCTATATTCGTGCCGTTGTGTCTTATATTGAAATAAAATCAGTTTTATACTTAGCATTGAATGTCATTAGAGACGACAGAGTTGTCACAATTTTGTGCCAGATGTGCCGAGCGAGTTATCAATGCAGAAATATATATGGGTAAAATTAAAATAAAAAAATTAAAAGATTGGAAAAATTTAATATTGCAAACAAGAATCAATTAAATGTCTGAACACAGAGAAAAAACAGTAAAAAAAAACGAAACAAAAAAAAAACAGCAAAACAATGCAATAAACGTCAGTTCTCTGTAAAAACATACAAATAAAAAAAAACAACAAACAATCAAAGTTTAAGCACGTGACTAAATATGTGTTTCTGCGTCTTTGGAGATTTAATCAATTTTTACTTCCGAAAATGTTCTAAGGACTTTTTTTTGGAAACCACTTCTAGTCTTGGGAATTGTTTCATCACGTAGTCTATTTCCTACAAGTCTGTGATTATTTGTTTTCGTTGTTTTCATTAAAAACAATACGTTCTTTCTAACTCTTTTATCGATTCAGTATCTTTTGAATAAATATTATACAGACTATTACAAATGGTAAAAAGAATCTTCTAGAATTTTTTTCTGCGACTGAAACAACTTAGTTTTTTGTAACTATTTGTAGAAAGTGGGGTTGAGAATATATGGTTGTCCACACTTCGTATTTTATCCTATTTCAGAAAACACGCTATGCGACATACAAATATTTGTGCGTGATGTTACCAAGCTAATTGAGAACCTTGATTCCAGTAAAGTAACTTGCCCTGACGGCATTCCAATTGTAGTGTTGAAAAAGCTTCAACCAGAACTAGCTCCCATACTTACAAAGCGGTTCAAGTGTTGTCTTAAAGAAAATTGCTTCCCAACACCCTGGAAAACCTCATCAGTATGCCCAGTATTTAAAAATTCAGGTGATCGGTCATCTCCCTCTCAGTACAGACCAAAAAGTCTCTATGCGTCATGAGTAAGTTGCTGGAATCTATGTTAAATAGAGAGGTAGTCAACCACCTTAGCAAAAAAAAAAAAATCCTTCTTAGGGACAGACAATATGGTTTCCATTCTGCTAGATCTACAGCAGATGTGCTAACGGTTATATCTCAGAGGATTAGCGAACCATTCGTCGGAGGCTTCCTTTCTAGGGAAATTGCTCTTGACATATCAAGAGCCTTTGATAGGGTATATCATAAAGGTCTACTTCACAAGATCTCTAGCTATGGTATAGCTGGAAATGTCTTTTAAGTTATTACATAATTTCTTAATTCCTTTCTGATAGGTTAATAAGAGTTTCATAAGAGTAGTGATTGATGAACAGAAATCAGAAGCTCACAGTATTAATGCACGAGTCCCTCAAGAGTCCATCCTGGATCTAACTCTCTTCCTAGTCTACATCAATAATCTCCCAAATCACATCCTAAGATCATTCGTAAATATTTTTCTCCACTTTTTATCTGTGCCTAAACCTAAATGTAGATTCCATAAACAAAGTTTCTTTCTTAGAATTGCACGCCTGTGAAACTCTTTTCCGTTTGCCTGTTTTCCATCTGACTACAATTTGGTCATCTTCAAGTCCAACGTAAACAAGTTCTTGATGGACTGTCCCCTTAAGTAATCCAATTTACTAAATTTCCCCTACTAACGATTACTACGACATGTTCTCCTTGACCATTGTTCACTTATTAACCCTTATCCTCGAGTGACCTCCGGGTCTGGATAAGTAGCGACATAATAATGTTTTAACAAGAACTACGTTGGTTTGAAAGATCACCAATCTATAAAAGGAGGCGACCAAAGCACTAATAAAACAAAGTATCTAAGCCTCTCTTACCTGATTTATAACTATTTAAATATGTCATCAAATAACGTGACAGACAAATCAACATCATGGCGAGTGGGTAGAGTATTTTAGTATTAGTAGTATAAATAGTTTTTTTCATTCTTTGTTGGTATATACGTGTCTCTTATTATCTCTCTTGTCATCATTATTTTTTCTCCTACTTCCATTATGCAACTCATTATATGCAATGTCTTAAAAATAGACAAATCTTAAAAATTAAAAACAGAAACTTTTAAATAATTTTTCACACAATCAAAATGTTTATATCCTCTAATAAACAAAAATGTATAGAATGAAATAAGGAACATATTTTGTATAAGTTTCATGAATAAATACAAAACGATAAAAATCGAGATAAAATTTAAAACATCCCAAAACAAGAGAAATTCAAGGGACAGCCAATTATGACTTCATTATGACAAAAGCAAAAGCGTCTATTTGATTAGATAAAGTATTAGAAAACAACATTCCTATGTGGTGACGTTTTTGAAGCCGTAAACATACCCATGTTTTAAAAATTAGCAAAAATCAAATAATAATCATATTTTCCTGTATTCTATATTTATTCATTATTAAATAAACTTACATGATAAAAGAAGGTTTCATTAAATATATTAGAGGACGTTTTTGTAGATGTTCTACCGCCCATATTTTACGTTATGAAAACTAAACAAAATAAATACATGTACATAAAATTTTTTTACACTTTTTAAAGCTGAAAAGATCAAATGATTAAAAAATAGTTATTTTTATATATGTATAAAATCCCGTTATTTATTTCACTTACCTTAAAGCTGTAAATAAAATTGGATATAAAATCAATATTATTATGTTAAAAAAAATAAACACTTTTCCTTGAATAATTTTTTCTCGCTAATATAATTATTTTAATTACAAGAAAAAACAGAATTTTTAAAAATAATTAAAAAAAAAAGTTTTAAATGATATTAAATTCAAATATTACGCGATATGAAGTTTAAACAAAGATTTTTTGATAACAGGTTTCCAATATTACAAAAAATATATATTCATATATATGACTATTGAGATAATAAGAATTGCAAATCCAAAATAGACCTAAAAAATTCGTTTTGATTTGATTATTTAAATTGATAGAAGGTAATCTTTATTTTTTGCGCCTTTTTCCAAAAAAGTATGGAGACCTGTAAGCAACATTATCTTCGGATACATAAGTGTCAACAGAAGACGTTAAAATTAATTTTATTTTATTAACTCTCGCCTGTAGTTTGTTAATAAAAATCTATTGGTTTTACAGTGTAAATATAAAAATCCGATAGAAAAAAAAACCCAAAACATTATTCCCATTAACCATCATAACGCCAATGTCCATCCATAGAAATTGACACAAAAATAGTAAACACACAAAATGATGACGTTGCTGTTTTTGTGTAAAACGCTGGCATTTTACACAAAGCTGTGGAGGTCCCTATTATACAGTCATTTAGAACAGTGTTTTAGCTACGTTATGCAGTCCGTAAATATGGTAGGGACGCACATTATAATTGAAAAATATGGGGACATAATTGCATCTACGTTATGCAGTCAGTAAGATACATTTAGAACATATTAGACAGTCATTAAAAACATTCAGAACAGTAACATATCTATCATACAGTCGATAAATGCAATAGGGACAGATCCATATCTACATTATACAGTCGATAAATACATTCAGAACAGAGTCGTATTTATTTATTTTAATTTTCTTGTCAGTTTGTTTAAGCTGGGGACGGAGCATCCTATGGGATGCCAGACATTCACCCGCTAACTTAGGTATTCAAACCGAGAGATCTTTTTAAGATTCTGACCGCCCCTTTAAGTGCAATTGTTCGAATCTCTATTGCATTGGTTTACCGGGTATACTTACCAGGTAGTTTTTGAAATTCTTCTTCATGAGTTAAGTTGCGCCTATAATAACTATTAAAACATTCAGAACCGAGACACATCCATATTATACAGTCGATAAACGCAGTAGGGACAGAACCATATCTACATAATGCAGTCGTTAAATACATTCAGTACAGAGTCATATTTACATTATGCAGCAAACACACGTCACTCAGTCTTGATGTATTCATTTGCCAAACACGCAGGGTCGCGTGTTTCATTTAGAACAGAACGTAGTCGTTAATGCACATCCGGCCGAGTTGTAAAAGCCGCTCATTGGTAGATGTCTCAGCCAATCAACGTTGGCGTTTGAATCTCACGAAAGGATGCGAACTGTGAAATTAAAATTCTGGAATTATTCATGACCGGGAAGAGTACGTGTTCACAGATCAATTATTGTAATACTAAGTTAAAATACGTGTCTACCCGAGACTAAGCGGTCATAAATGTAATCTTAAAATACCTTTCATAATTTTGGCAGTTTGCAACTGGATGGAATAGTTATACCCGCACTGATGATTCCGCAAGGATGACACGTATATTTATGGAGATTACAATTAAATATTTATTATTACATAACGATTTCTGACACCCCTTACGGCTGGGCCCTTTAATGAGATATAATACAAGCCGTCTAATCGATAAATGCGGTTCCTTTCTTTTGAACATTTTTATGACGGACGACTCTTGTTATCCGCCCGCGTGATATTAATAACATTTATTTCTCATTAGGTCTTGTAACTGTTGGAATTGGCCTCATTTGTTAGGGAGTTTGGAACTGAGTTAAAGGTGACTCTTGTCTTTCATGTCTGTGGATCAAAAACTGACAGAGGAGTTTGGTAGACAAAACTTTTTAAACAAACATATATACGCATACATAAATATATATATATATATAGAAAGTGGTTTGTGTTTAGTATAACCTTTTTACGGATATATTACGCATAAATCATGTAGAATATCTGCATGAATATCATTAACTAAAGATGACCGTCACATAAGAAAACCGAAACAAAAATAACATGGAATTAATTAAAATGCATGTTTCGAAGAAGATGCAAATGAGCTGGATTTTTTTTGCAGATGAATGCAATTCCACGATCCATATATAACAAACTTGTATTTTCTTTTTAAATAAATAGAAAAACAGGTTCTTAATATGAATATCAATACACACACACACAAACCAAATTTCTCTCTCTCTCTCTCTCTCTCGCTCTCTCTCTCTGTATATATATATATATATATATATATATATATATATATATATATATATATATATATATAAAATATTGCAGCATTAAGAATTTAAAAAAAAAATTCAATTTATAACATCATATAATCAATTCTTAATGTTGCAATATTTTAATTTATAAATTTGATATATTTTTACTAAAATATCTTGTCCTTTTCCTTTCCAGTTTTAACAACTAGCCCTTCACTTTTCCATGTTTAAGCTTAACCATATTACTTTTCATGCTCGCATTTTCCTAGCCTGAGGCGGACATTAAGAGCAGTGCTCAACTACCGGGCTTGAAACCGTCGGTACCGACTACCGATATAAATGTAAATTCCTGTATATCTATATATCTATAAAAGTGAACGTGTCTGTCTGTCTGTCTGTGTGTCTGTGTGTCTGTCTGTCTGTGTACATTTCCCTACGCAATAACTCTGTCAATTTTTAGTCTATAGACTCGAAATTTGAAATACCGGGTACTGAGATTTGGGAAAATCGATGTGACGGGTGTCAGCCAGAAATTTGGCTGTTAAGGGGTCAAATTTCAACGATTTGACCTTTAAGAACTCTACCAAACTCCTCCGACAATTTTGGGTCTAGACACTTGAAATTTTAGATATAGGTTCCTTGAACCTGGATCTAACTTAATAAAGTGATTTGAGCCCGAGACAATAAATTTTAAGGGGTCATAATAGGGGTCAAAGTTTTAAAAAATTAACCATTTTTTTTGTTTTTTTGCTTTTTTTGCACAGCATAACCTCCAAACACCCGAGCAACGCCGGGCACCCCTGCTAGTATTATACAAAAAATATATTGCTCTTATTTCGAGAAAGGTTTTTTCCCTAATAATAGAGCACTGTATGGGATTTCTTTTTCTACAAAAAAGTACAAGTATATTAATATATATATATATATATATATATATATATATATATATATATATATATATATATATATATATGCATGCGTTTGGGTGTGGCTGATATATATACACACAAACATATATATTACAATCAAGTCTATTTATTTGTTTGTTTGTTCAGAATTTGATCAATATATACA
>NC_136511.1:9594644-9644644 GCF_053919585.1 Euprymna scolopes | reverse complement strand
ATTCTTCAAGGTTAAGGTCAAAGGTCAAGATCGTAAGGTATGTATATATACTCTCCTGCAGCCCAAACCCCTGGACCGATCATGATCAAACCTGATGGTCTCCAACCTAGCGATAGTGCACACCATTTATCAAGGTCAAGGTCAAAGGTTAAGGTCAAATTTGGTGCGGTATTTTTTCAGGGTTGTCGCATGAAGAGATGTACTTAAATATTTGATGAAATGTGAGTGGTGTACTAACGTTTGTGATACACTGTATATATATATATATATATATATATATATATATAATAAATTCAACAGCCAAACAACGTCGCAGCCCACAAGAGCTATGACAGTCAAAGAACCGGAAGTCTAAGACTCGAGTTTCGCCCTCATTTGGGCTCATCAGTTAGATGACTAACTGATGAGCCCAAATAAGGGCGAAACTCGAGTCTTGGACTTCCGGTTCTTTGACTGTCATGGCTCTTGTGGGCTGCAACGTTGTTTGGCTGTGGAATTTATTATATACAATCTCTCACATTCTGAAAATCATATATATATATATATATATATACATGTATATACACACACACAAGCACACACACATATGGAAATAGGCACAAACTTTAACAAAGACATTTCATATCTATTTGCGTAAGTATACTTTGATAATTATGTTTCAGAACGTAGACCTCACAATTTTAATATACCATCCCTATTTAATTTAAAACATACGTATCAAAGTATTCTTATGTACATCTATATCAAAAACCCTTGTAAAAGTTTTTTTCCATTTTTTATTTCCATACTTGTATGCCATGCGCGAACGCAGACCCCACAATTTTAATGAACCAGCGTGCTGCCAGATCAAACATCATCTTATATGATGATCTGAGCACACGAGCTAAATTGACCGACTTTATTTCAACTGAAATGCTCAACGAGGAACTTTGAGCAAAATTAGATACATCTGTGGCGTCAAAGCTAAGATTGTTATATAAAACATATTCAATGTTTTAGACATTTAAAGTATTAGGAAAACAACGTCACAACAAACTGATGATTGTATTTCAAAATAAATGCTGATTATTTATTCAACTGTCTGTCAAACGAGACGAGTCTTGGTCTGCACAAGGCAGTCTTCGCAGAGCTAATAAATGAAAATGATGGCCTTGTTGCTGTCATCTAGACCTACACAAACATAGTGTGCCCATCTCCTACTGTCCCATTGACACCTTACTCAGCTGTCTACATTCTCAGAGTACATTCTATCATAGTCCGGTCATTGTGCGTTTTCTCGTTTGCACTGGCTCTAATGCAGAACAGTGCTTTCTAGCTTAGCTGACATCTTGATTGAAACTTTGGTATCATTTTCGCGTTTTTCATCATCAAAGATTTTTTTTTTACGGAGATGTAAGAATAGTACTCCCCCATCTCTATTGTGACACTCTTTAATAATGTTCGCTTTTGGGAAAGGGCATAATGTCTTGTAGATAAACGCCAAACGTTGATTCCGTTTGTATTTTGTGCTGTAGTGGAAAGACTCGAAGTTGAGATGATGGGACTACTGAAAGCTGCCCTCACTGCTTTGTCATACTTTACCCCATATATGATTGTTCACAAGGTTTCCATACCACAAGCTACTAGAAAGCTAATTCTTTTTTGATTTTTTTTTACATGGTAGTCACCACTTATCAAGGTCCGGGAGCCACTCGGGGATAAGGGTTATTGCGTGTACAGTAATCAATGGGATAATATCGTAGTAATCATTAGTAATGGAGATTTGATAAAGTGTCTTAGTTAAAGGGGGCGGTTTATCAAGAATTTGTTTATGTTGGACTTGAAACATCCAAGTTGTGGCCAGGTGGGAAATAGGCAAACGGAACAGAGTTCCACAGGCGTGCACTTCTAATAAAGAAGCTTTGTTCATGGAATCTACATTTTGATTTAGGCACAGATTAAGAGTCGGGAAAATTATTGACAGTGGTTTCAGCTAAACGGGTGTTTTTTGTGAAATATTGGCGATGAAGGACCAGAGATTGGAGCTCAGACGAGCACTTGCCATGGAAATAACGATAAAACAAAGACAGGCTCGCAACGTCTCTTCTGTGGAAGAGAGGTTACAGGGAAGAGAAAAGGGCGTCCCCCACTAAGCCACGAAGTCTATTTTGTATTCTGTCAAGGCAGGATAGGCTGTTTTTAGCAGCTCCTGCCCAGATGTTGCAGCAGTACTCCATCCTTGGACGTACTTAGCTTTTATAGAGATAGAGAATTGCATCAGCAGTGAGATATCTTCTAAAGCGGTAGAAGGATCCCACCATTTTTTCCAGTGACCTTGGCAACAGACTTGATGTACGTGTTCCATTACAGATCAGGAGTAAAGGTCAAACCCAGAAGCTTGTCAAAACATGGAGCCTCCCCAAGACGAAAGCCATCCATTTCAATTGATGCCAGATGGGGATCAGAGCGTTTATGATGTAAAGATAGGAGCTTGGTTTTAGATGCATTAAAAGTAACCAACCACCTCTTCCCCCACAGTCCTACGCGCTCAAGAGAGAGAATCAGAGACAACTTTGTCATTTACGGCCTTTGATGTGTTGCTAAAGATGGTCGTGTCATCAGCATAGATGTCAACGAATGATTTAAGCATGTGTTTTGGGAGATCATTGATGTAGATCAGGAAGAGATTTGGACCCAGGATGGACCCCTGAGGGACTCTAGCATTAATACTGTGGGCCTCTGATTTCTGTCTATCATCCACTACTCTTATCAGCCTATCAAAGAGAAATTATTTAATGATTGAGAAAACATTTTCAGTTATAGCGTAGCTGGAAATCTTATGATGTAGGCCTTTATGCCATATCTTATCGAAGGCCTTTGAGATGTCAAGAGCAATTGCCCTAGAAAGGAAGCCCTTGTCGAGAGATTCACGAATCCTATGAGATGTAACCGTTAGCACATCTGCTGTTGATCTATCAAACCGAAAACCATATTGCATGTCACTAAGAAGGTTATTTCTTCTGAGGTGGTTGACTACTTTATTTAATATGGGTTCCAGCAACTTTCTCATGACACACAGGAGTTTATTGGTCTGTCCTGAGAGGAAGATGACTAATCTGAATTCTTAAATACAGGGCATATTGATGAAGTTTTCAAGGATGATGAGAAGCACTTCTCCTTAAGGCAACGCTTAAACAGTTTTGTAAGTATGGGGGCAAGTTTTGGTTGAAGCTTTTTCAACACTATAATTGGAATGCCGTCAGTGCCAGTTGCTTTACTGAAATCAAGATTCTTGATTAGCTTGGTGACCTCACGAACAGATATTTGTATGCTGCATAGCATGTTGTCTGTTACAGGAGGAAATACGGGAAGTTGATGGCCTTCATCGCATGGAGTAGAATTAACTCCAAAGTTCTTGGCAAATAGTTTGGCCTTGTCTGATGCTGACGAGATGACCTCAGGTCCATTGATGATGGCTGGGATAGAACGCACGCTTCTGTTCAGGATCCAGTTTGCTAGAAATTGTTATTGAAGTGAAAATAAGTCATGTTAGTTATAAGTCTAATGATTTTTATAAGAGTGTCGGGAGGAAAAGGTAAGCTAATATTAGATTTTTTTAAATGTTTAAGGAGTAAATTCAAGCATTTTTTAATGGGGACATTAGTATATAATGATGTTATATCTAAGCGGTGTATAGTTTTGTTTTGTACATTAATGTTTTTTATTTTGTTCAGTAAATCTCGGGAGTTCTTTATTGTGGGAGGTGCTGATAGTGCCAGTAGTGGAGTCAAAACGTTGGATATGGCACGTGCAATTTTGTGTGTTGCACTACCGATGCCGGATATTATAGGGTGTATAGGGATATCTTGTTTGTGAGTTTTGGGGAGGCCATATAGTGACGGACCATTGGGGTGGTATTCAATGTATGACATCCAAGTTTTATTGTTTTTTATTCAATTTCTATAAACAAAATTTTGGTCTTCCTATGGGTAACCCTCTTAGTGGAGTATTAGCTTGCCTTTTCTTAGAATTCCTAGAATCTGGTCCTTTCAAATTCAGATTACCTCCAAACACAGAGTATTTCAGATACATTGACGACATTTTAATTTTTCTTCCTGAAAATACGCGCATAAATATCATTAGAGACAAATTAGACTCAGTCGAACCTTCCATAAAGTTTACCTATGAAACAGAAAACAATAACTCATTACCTTTCCTAGACATACTTATTATAAAATCCAATAATAAACTATCCTTCAAAGTTCACCGCAAAACTACACACAAAAACGGTTACATACATTTCTATTCCCACGATAATAATAAAATAAAAACAGGGATGATAATTGGTTTCTTCTTACGCGCTTTCAGAATTTGCAGTCATGAATATCTGGACGAAGAATTCAAATACCTCAAAAACATTTTGAAAACCTTGCAATATCCGACATATTTCATATTGAATGCTAAGAGAAAAGCCACACAAATATTTTCCAGAATAAATAATAATAAAAAATCATACACACCAGACCTTTCTCTCATAAACAGACATCTTCTTTTACCTACACGCACCAAGAATACAATAATCTGTAACACACTAAACAAACTAGAAATTCCTATCGTACAAACCACATCACTAACCATAAGACATATATTAAAAACTACGAAACATCTCCATAACAAACCAGTTTCCAATGGAGGTATATACACTATTCCTTGCCATAATTGACATCATAAATACGTTGGTGAAACTCAGCGTAAATTGGAAAAAAGGCTCAGTGAACATAAAAGATATATAAAAAATAGCAATTCTATAAGTGCATTATTCTTACATTCATTGCTGCATAATAACACCTTTGACTTTAAACAAGCAAAAGTAGTTAAATTTATTTCAAATAAACCGCGCCGGAGACTTCTTGGATCTGCGCATATCGCAATTTCAAGCACAATACTTTTATAACGTGCAGGTTTCTATAACATAGCGCCATTAATAAGTAAACTTTTATTAAAAGAACATTATTTAACTGTAGACACAGGTTAACCTTCTTACACCATTCAAACACCCCCTGTAATAATTAACACATAATTTCAATCAATAAATTACATAAAAAACACTCATTTCATTTCTGTTACAAACCTATATTTGAATTTCAACAGATATATCTTTTTTCCAGTAAGAATATTAACTGCGTTCATATTTTTAAAATTACATTAACGACTATATGGCGTCACTAAAATTTCCCCCTCTTTAACAGCGCCAGCCCTCCCCACTCCTTTTTGAATTTCCAACGTCTTTTTCCGTTTTTCTGAAATAGAACTGCATCACACTGTGCACGTTAAACATTTTCAAATATTTTGTACTGGTATTTTTTGTTTCTTAATCTCATTCATCCAGAGGAAGTCTCGAAATAAAGACGAAACGTTGATAAACACATAATACGGTTTGTTCTTTTTATTTCTCTCTCTCTCTCTCTCTCTCTCTCTGTATATATATATATATATATATATATATATATATATATATATTTTTACACAGTGATCACCACTTATCAAGGCCCGGAAGCCACTCAGGGATAAGGGTTATTGCAAGTACATTACGTTAGTGAGGAGATTTGATGAAGTGTTTAATTAGGGGGGCGGTTCATTAGGAATTTGTTAACATTAGACTTGAAGACATCCAAGTTGTAGTCCGGAGGGAAGCAGGCAGACGGAACAGAGTTCCACAGGCGTGCAGTTCTAAGAAAGAAGCTTTGTTCATGAAATCCGCGTTTTGATTTAGGCACAGATATAGAGTGGGGGAAAATTTTTCACAGTGGATTCAGCTAGACGGGTGTTTTTCGTGAAAGATTGGCGAGGGGGGACCAGGGATTGGAGTTCAGACGAGCACCTGCCATGAAAATAACGATAAAACAAGGATAGGCTCGCAACGTCTCTTCTGTGGGAGAGGGGTTGCAGGGTAGAGAAAAGGGCATCCCGCACTAAACCACGAAGTCTATTTTGTACTCTGTCAAGGCATGATAGGCTGTTTTTGGCAGCTCCTGCCCAGATATATACATATATATATATATATATATATATATATATATATATATATATATATATATATATATATATATAACTGTGTATATTTAAGCAGCATTTTTTCATTTAAACAAACATTGTTATAGACAACAAACAGTTTTTGTTTAGTTATAACTTTTTGCTCTTTCATTTTTCCCGATGATGATTTTTTGTGTGTATAGATCACTGGTATTAATAAATGTCCCACAGTTAGATGTTTCGTTTCGAAGCATGTCGCGATTTTTTGTCTTTTCGTCTTTCGTCCAGACATCGTTAGCAAATTTAGTTGCGCGGACAGGCGGATGATAGTTAGTAGAAGTAGAAATGGTTGATGCGTGTGAGGCCGTTTACGCCCAGTGGGTGAGTGTGGGGTGGGGGGAGAGTGCCCGTTTTTTGACAGGGTGAGAAAAGTGTGTGTGTGTGGGGGGGGGACTACTAACTTTCCAAAATTATCGATGAGTATAAATCTGGATATTTATACGGAACGATTAAAATACATAAACCAAACTCTCCCTTATGACCGATAATATCACAAGTTACCACCCCAATCTACTCCCTAACCCAAATACTCACTGATCTCATTAGTATATATCTATTTGGCAAATGCAGTGTTAAATCAACACATGAACTACTACAAATCCTAAAAGCAAAACAACCTGGCCACTAAGTCATCGTCTCCGTCGACATAATAAGTCTATTCACGAATGTTCCTGTAAAAAAAAACAAAACATTGATTTAATCCTTAATAACATGAACAACAACCCGTCTTCCCCCCCCCTTAAAATCAACAAAAAAGTTATTATTTATTTGTACTAATTGGGTATCCTTTTTACGACTGCAAGGGGAATATTTACACCCAAATAGAGGGAGTCTCAATAGGTTCCGTTTTCGGTCCGCTATTTAGCGAGTTCTACATAAGTGACCTTGAAAACTAGACACGCAATAACACCAGAAAATTACCCTGTCGATGTATGCTATGTTGATGATATTCTCATCCTAGCCAATAACAATAACAAATACTAAGACTGAAGGACAAGATAAGACCATACTTAAATTCACCATAGAAATAAACGCTAATAATTCCTTTCCTTGGCGTCCTCATTTAAACTTCTAACAACACGTTGATCACATGCAACTACAAACCATCCTACTGGCCTTAACTCATGTCTTCAACGATATGATATAGGCATAATCAAAATCATCATAGGATGGTGTTATTTGCTTACAATCTGGAACCTAATAACACCATCCTATTCTATTCAAGGATTTACACTCTATTTGGATGCCAAAATCTCATTTCCATTTTTTTGTTTCAACACTTGTTTTTTTCTTCTATATCTCTTAAAGGGATTTAATCTTTAAAATATATTTTCTATGTATGTGCTAAATAGCAAAATTATAACAAACCATAATTAATATTTTCCTCATGACTTTTCCTCTGAAGAGAAGAAGCCACATCGAAAATCCATGGATTTTTTTTTATGGTGAATGTAAGTATGGGTTAAAGAAAATTAATATAAATATTGTATTCTTTGTCCAAACAATAAATTTTTTTGTTTGGAAAATTATTTTTTTCTGAATGAAATTTAAATAAAAAAACAGTTAATTTTAATTTGCGCTATCTAGTATATTGAGCATTTTTATTTATATTGTCTTATATAAATAACAATGTATGTAAGTCGCACTCTCCCTATCATTTGAAAATTTTAGAGACTCTTTTTATTAATTCTTTGAGACCTTCTCTTTGCAAGTAAAAAGAAAATCTTCTTCAACTTAATTTAGTATCTATGTAATTTTTCCCCGTTTATTTCTGTTTTTTTCCTACCCCCGCCATATTCATGACATTTTTTTTGTTTGTTTTAAATCGTATTTGTTTATTGTTATATAAACATGCTCACATCCCGCTGCTACAAATAGCCACTTGTTTCAATCAAACAACAGATATCATCAGGCAGCGACTTGACTATTCAAAAGTTCAATGAATAATAGCCACTTGTTTCAATCAAACAACAGTAATCTAATGATTATTCATTGAACTTTTGAATAGTTAAGTCGCTGCCTGATGATATCTGTTGTTTGATTGAAACAAGTGGCTATTTGTAGCAGCGGGATGTGAGCATGTTTATATAACAATAAATAACTATTATCAGCTCTTTTTATTGAGCACTATCTAACAACCTCGTTGAATTCATTAGTCCATTACTTTTGAATAAAAAAACCCGAGTATATATATATATATATATATATATATATATATATATATATATATATATATATATATATGAAACAGATTTTTAATTTTTAATTCTAATTTGAATTTTAAATTATCAATCACATTATTAAATATTAAAGTAGCTCTAGGATATTTGCCTATCGAGCTTATTATATATCTGAATTACACCGAGCACTCTTTTTATATATATATATATATATATATATATATATATATATATATATATATATATATATATATATATATATATTCATGCACAGCACAAGTGTTATTAATAGTTCATTTATTCATTTATTAGTTACGAGATATACCTATATATCTTGAATGCACTACTAATCATCAGATTTATTTTGAAACTGAAGTAAATTTTAAGGTAAGCTAAATTTATTATTTACTCGCAAGGAGACCCAACGTTGCACCAGATCGAATGCGGATCAAGGAATGTTCTAATCTTCCAGTACTTTCATTGTTATCGATAATGGTAAAATTGCACATTTATAAATAAAATTGATAGATTTCCGTCTCTAGCCAGAGACACACCGCGATGCACTGGTAGGAAACTTCACATGTGTCCCTGCAGTAACTTATTCCACAATACATTGTAGTTCACTGTAGAGAACCTACTGTGGATTTGATGAAATGTATATATGTAATGGCTTGAATTCAAGATTAAAATGCTTCAATTGTGCTCTAGACACAAGCATTTGTTTCGACTGCGTCCCTGTCTCATCAATAAAACCTACTGTTGATTTTATATGCCAACACCTAATTCTTGTGTTGTGATGAAGCTTCCGAAATGCACTTGTGATGTTTTGCTGTATAAGGTGTTAACTTTGATCCAAATTGGACTGTTCCTTCTTTAATCGGATTTTTTTTTCGATTATCGATTTTCGATATTTGTCGGATACATTCTAGTAGAAAACGTATTTAATAGCATTCCAAGACACATAAAGTACATTTGCGTGAATTTAACAAAAAAAATCGGCCCAGCTGCTTCAGAGTCCATAGGAAACGAACTCACAAACCAAGACACAATGTTCCTTGATAAAAGAGAATTTTTACAAAAATATCACTTTTCTTTCTTTCTGAAATAATGAAGGCTACATATTTAATATCACCATATAAATTAATGTTATTGAATTGTTTTAATATAAACCTTTGCATATTATTTTATCCAAACGATTTATCTTCTTTCTCTCTCTCCTCTCTATTATTTTCTACCTCTATCACCGTCTTCCTCTCTCTGTGTTTCTTTCTCTCTCTCTCTCTCTCTCTCTCTCTCTATATATATATATATATATATATATATACACTTGTACACACACACGTATATATGTTATATTATAAACAATTTATAAGAATTCAAAAACACAACAACCATTGGTGTAAGCAACAGTCCGTTGTTTATTTCCCTTTATCTTTCTTGCTTATGGCAGATAGAGAGAGGAGTGGTAGAGCGACAGAGAATTATGGTGGCGTCCACTCGGTTAACAATCAAAACTCCAACTGGTAATCTTTTTTCTTGTGTCACTTTTCCCTGTCAATCTTTTCAAAACAGCCACATAACCAGATTCCTTTCTGTTACATTTTTCGCAACAATAACAAAGTTTGTTTATATTCGTGAGAAATATTGAAACAATTCCAGTTTAGCTTGTCAATTGCTCACATATCATCCGCAGACGCGTGCCACATTTTAATCCATATAAATACATATATGTATATACACCTATACATATATATGTACTAGCATATCAACTTAGCTTAGACCGGGTCATTCGTGTAACATATATATATATATATATATATATATATATATATATATATATATATGTGTGTGTGTGTGTGTGTGTGTCTGTGTGTGTCTGTGTCTGTGTAAAGTGACATTGTCTATCCGCCTTTCTGTTTGTCTGAGAAATTTTTTCTACCAAACTCCTCTCTCAATTTTTGGGTTACAGACCTGAAGCTTTATCTATAAGGAATTTGAACACGTGGAACAAACTCGATTTGATCTTTAGCTTGTAAAAATAGTTGGTAAGGATTAAAAATTGAAAAAGAAAATAGCACCTAGCTGTACGCGATTTAAAGTGCTCGTGTACACATACTTTTATACATTTACAAAGTTATTTAAAAACATTTTCTATACGTTAAGTCGAGCACACACTGCGGTGCACAGGGACGAGTTAATAACAGATAAAGCTGGAGACCTACGTGTTTTGATTTCGATTCTAGCTGATAACAGCCAAGTTGGATTTTTTTAATTTTTTTAAATTTCCACTCTATATTTGGTACACTATAATAATAATAATAATAATAATAATAATAATATATATATATACATATATATATACATATATATATGTATATATATATATATGTATAATGGCCCTATAAAATAAATAAGAAATCTGCATGAATTTTTTTTTTTACACAGGCATCACCACATTATCAAGGCCAAGAGGCCACTCAAGGATAAGGGTTAAAGAGTGTACAGTAGAAATTGGACAATATAGTAATCATTAGTAATGAAAATTTGGTAAATTTGATAACTTATATGGAACGGCTCATCAAGAACTTATTTACTTTAGACTTGAACACAACCATATTGTAGTCAGCCGGAAAGCAGGAAAACGGAAGACAATTCCACAGGCGTGCAGTTCTAAGAAAGAAGCTTTGTTCATGGAATCTACATTTAGGTTTAGGCACAGATAAAGAGTGGGTAAAATTTTTCAGAGTGGATTCAGCTAGACGAGTGTTTCTTGTGAAAGTTTGGCAAGGGGGGACCATAGATTGAAGCTCAGTCGAACACTTTCCATGAAAATAACGATACATCAGAGACAAACTCGCAACATCTCTTCTGTGAGATAGAGGTTGCAGCGAAGAGAAAAGGACATCTCCTACGAGGCTACGAAGTCTATTTTGAACTCTATCAAGGCAGGACAAGTCCTTTCTAGCAGCTCCTGCCCAGATGTGGAAACAGTATTCCGTCCTTGGACGTACCTGGCTCTTATATAGATAGAGAATAGCATCAGCAGTGAGATATTTACCGGATCGATAGAAAGATCCCACCATTTTCCCAGCGGCCTTGGCAACAGATTTGATGTACGTGTTCCATTTAAGATCAGGAGTAATGGTCAAGCCCAGAAGCTTGTCAAAACTTGAGGCCTCCTGAAGACGAGAGCCATTCATTTCAATTGATGCCAAATGTGGATTAGAATGTTGATGATGTAAAGAGAGAAGTAAAATATCTTCTTTTTTTCGCCGATATTTTCAAAAGTCATCGCCTCTTTTCTATTGTCTAGCCTACGTCACTTCCGGTGTGGCGATTAGTGCAACTGCAAAGACGTCACGTTTTTTTTTACGTTCTTTTCCTCTTTAGGGGTACGTGTTCGAGCTTGCCTGCCTACTACCACTTTTTTCTTTGCGCTCTTAATTTTCCTTCTTTTTTTTTTTTTGCTCAACCAACACCCTTACACACACCTCCACTTTCTTTTATGCCTTCGTGTCACGGGTTCGAGCCTACCTGCCTACCTACTTACGATTTTTTTTTTGCACAACACATACCTCCAAACACCTGGGCAACACCGGGCAACACCGAGCAACACCGGGCACCCAGGCTAGTAATAATAATAAATACAAAATATGTATAAATAGAAAATGAATTTAAACGTATTTAAACCCAATAACGCCGGGCGGTCTGTTAGTATTAATATATATATTAATATATATTTATACAGCCTTGTAATAGGCTTCACTATACTGGCATGATAATGTTTTAAGCTGTAGGTATAAATAACTAAGAACTCGTCAGGTGATAAAAGTGTCATTTAGCTGTTTCCATGTCAGTGTATTGAAACCTGTTTCATGCCAGTATAATTAAATATTAATAGAAATAGCTCGAGCTGTTATTGAGCATTATTTTATAAATTTGTTGGAAATTCTTTGGATTTTGATCCTATGAATACATTCTTAATCTGGACTAATATATATATATATATATATATATATATATATATATATATATATATATATATATATATATATATATGAGCAAACAGTTAATAAAATATGTTAAAAAACACTTTGAAATGAGTTAAAAAAACATATTTAATCTGAAAAGGAAACACTAGATAAGTGGATAGTCCTTAATCCACGGAGTTTAGAAGAAATAATTTTCTTCGCATCAGAGGGTAGGAATTAG
Source organism: Euprymna scolopes (assembly GCF_053919585.1). Lineage (NCBI taxonomy): Eukaryota > Metazoa > Mollusca > Cephalopoda > Sepiida > Sepiolidae > Euprymna > Euprymna scolopes. Next base: position 9,632,180 of record NC_136511.1, on the reverse strand, counting down.
CAAAAGGCAGGATCGGATTTTGCATGTAAAAGTATTTGATGAAACAACAAGTAAGTCAAAGATCTTACTTGATAACAAAAAAAAAAACCTTATAAATATTAATTCTTTAAAATTTATAATATACTTTAATTTTACCATCTTGGATCATTTTGGTAAATTTAATTGTAATTTTTATTTTATATATATATATATATATATATATATATATATATATATACGCATATATATATATATATATATATATATATATATATATACGCAACACACACACATATATAAGTGAGAATGTGTGATGACACTTCTCAACCTATATACTCTACAAATTTTAAATCTACAGACTTGAATGTTAGTATATAGGGTATTCAGACATGTGGAACACTTTTTAATCGGTTTTCATCCGAATAAAGTGCTGCTAAGAGGTCAAAATTAAAAATTTGTCATTGTGGTCGTAGTGTCATCGGATTTTTATCCGTGTGTCAACGGTTTCACGAATGCGCATGTGTGAATCGTTCATATGACAGCTTCCTTATGTTAAGAATAACTAGGTTTGAAAACACATTTTAAAGAACGTGGAAAGCTGGCCTAATGGTTATCGTACTTGACTTACTGTCTTTAGTTTTTAATTACAAGAAGTGAACTGTTTAGAAAAAAAAACATAATGCTCACATGCACATGTCTCAAATTGTGTATGAATTAAAATATAATATTTTTGCACTTTTTATAACCGGGCAAAACCGGGCACACACACACACACATATATATATAAATATATATATATATATATATATATATATATATACACACTAGCAAAAGTACCCGTCGTTGACTGGGTTCAAAAACAGCCTACAGAAAATGGACTCTGATTTATGAAAGTATGATAGGTTATGAAAAGGAAGGGTTGTAAATTTGGGGGTATCAAAACCAAAGTAAAATATGGTGAAAGTAAAAATAAAATATATAAACCCCATAATTTATTATACCATACCTGTTCACACTGAAACATTTATCACAATATTCTGTGGATCTATATTAAAAAACCTAGTTACACTTTGTGATATATTTCCATTCTATGGAGGTCAGGTGCGCACGAACACCCCATAATTTTATTATACCATATTTCTTCAAACTGAAACATAATTATCAAAGTATACTTACACAGATAGATATAAAAAAGTCTTTATTAAAGTTTGTGCCTATTTCCATTCTATGGAGGCCAGGCGGGAACACAAATCCCACAATTTTATTATACCGTCCCTATTTAAGTTAAAACATACTTGTTAAAGTATTCTTATGTACATCTATATCAAAAACACTTGTAAATGTTTTTTTTTTATTTTAAATTTTTTTATTTCCATACTTTGTAGACCAGGCCCGAACGCATACCCCATAATTTTAATGAACCACAGTTCTGCCAGATCAAACATACCCATTCCTGTGTCTCGATACATCTTCTATCAGTATATGTAATCAGTTTTTTTTAAAATAGTCAACCATATAGGAGCCTATTCGTGACCAGACACACACACACACACAGACATTCAGCTTTATATATATATATATATATATATATATATATATACTATGCGAGTAAATATGCGTATGTATATATGCGTGTGTATGCATGCATGTATGAGTGCATTGATAAATTTATTGAACGAATATGGAAATACTTTCATTTCGCGCCAACAATTACCCGCCATGAAAGAAGTTTTCAAAATAATCACTAAAAATATCGTTTGAATTTTCACCGTTTGAAAAATAACAATGTCTATTCTTGTGTGATGTGTTTTCTTTATTTATTTATTGTGGCGTTCCTCTGGTTTAAATAGAAATGCTGTTTATATAAAGTGAACAAAGAGAGACAAAAAACGAAAAAAAAAAAAACTGCCGACAAAATTGTGGAACAAATTATAGAATTTGCAGGAAATTGCCGTTTCCAATAGCACAGAATTGGTCTTGATATTATTCCAATTTCAATAGCGCAGATATTTTTTTGGAGGAGTGGACGGGAATGGGCAAGTTGTTCCATTTTCAGCTTGCGGATCCGTATGGAGAGAAATTAACCTGATTTGCTTGGAAAGCTATTGAGATAGCATCCACACGTTGCTTCAATTCTACTCGTTAAATATACCATTTGCCTTCCTCGCATTTTCATTTGCGTGCACACACACACACACACACACACACACATATATAAATATAAATATATAAATATAAATATATACATATATATACATATATGATGATGATGATCATGATGATGATTCTTGCAACGTCTTGTCAGACGAGTGCCACTCCCTCAGAGACTTAAAGTCCAAGATCCCAAAAATGACTTTTTTTTTTGTTTTAGTCCTACCAGTGAATTCACACGCTCAAGCAGGCATGACACTGAAGATGGTCATTGAGATCAATTATTACACGCTTCCAGCATTTCAAGCCTCCACGCGTCACAACATTTCCATCGCCACAGGACCATTTTTTTATAGACAAATGCCTGAGGGAGTATCTATACACAGACGATGTTACAGAGTCTTAGCTTTGTACGACAGCTAAATATCTCTCTCGGTTCAAAATGTTCACATCCAGCAAAAAGCAAGAGCAAGATAGCCAGCAACAAGTTAAACTGAAGACCAGCTGAATGCGGGTACTGGTCTCCCACTTTATGGTTTTTTAAATCAGAGATTTGCTTCTCCTAGAGGGGTTGCCTTCACCACGGCTTTCGGGAGCCCTCTCCACCCCAACGCACACATACATACACTCAAACACACACGGTGCTAGTTGGCCGTTGACCCCGCAAAAGGGTTCATTCGCCCTTTGGAAGGTCTTGTTTTTAATCCTTCAGGGAGACCAGCCACCCTTCTCACCAAACAAGTCTGGTAGGGGAACCAGTTTAGTCGGCGGTAACCCGACCATGAGGCAGGTAGTACTGGGTTACATGGTACCAGTAGCATATGACATGACCTGACACCATACATACATGCATACATACATACATATACATTAGTGTTGGGACTATTAATTGGAATCGGAATCGGAAATCGGAGCTTTTTGGGGCATCGTAATCGGTATCCTAATCGGGAAATTTTGAGCCTATTTTCCGATGCCAAAACCGATTCCTTTAATTATCTATTTTAGTTTATTTTGTTTTATAAAAATTCTTCAACTGCTTGTAGTAATAATAAAATAATAAATATCCATTGATTTAAACTTCTAGTAAGACTAAAATCTCTAGATCATCCCGTCACAAGTGTGTTTTTACGATTGAGAAAATACATGCACATTTAAGGTGTGTTTTTACAGTAATTGGGACAAAATAACAATTTTATAGTAAAATATTTAGTGATTTATAAAGAATCGGAGTTGGAATCGGTAATTGTATCAGAATCGGGAAAAATTTGAAATCGTCCCACCACTAATATACATACATATATATATATACATATATATGCATACATATACATATATATACATATATAGATATATATACATATATATGCATACATATACATACATGCATGCATACATACATACATACATACATACATACATACATTTCTAGATGATCGCCGTCACATTGAGTTCTTCCAATCTTGTCGTCCATGCCATCTCAGATGACTCTGCACTCCCGCCGCAAATTTGCACATCTTGGAGCAGATATAACATACAAGTTGAGCAATTTCCATCGAGTTGACTTCCTCTGGAGGTTGAAGGATATTCCTATGAACAATCACATGTCTTTGCTGCATTTTAAACAGATCGTTTGGTTTGGACTAATAGATGCAAAGTTTACCTGCACAGGAGTTTTGTGTGACTTAAGGTGGTTGACGTAGCCAGCTTTTGACAAAAACACTCGTTCTCAAGTGTCGCATTTCCAGCTCTGTGTGTCATGGTTAAGACCATCAATTAAACCTTCACTTCAGATTGTTGTGCGCCTGCTTTCTTTTCTATAGGGCATCACAACTTTCACGTACACGCTTTCGTTACTTCGGCCTTTGCAGAGTAAGTTCTTCCCATGTTTCGATGTCGATTTATAAGACTTTCAAATTATTCTTTGTAGAGTCCCTGAACCTCTTCTTATGCTTGGGTCGAGGGCGTTTGCATGCATACATACATACATACATACATACATACATATATATATATATATATATACATATATATATATATATGTATGCATATATATGTATATATATATAAAATTATATATAGATATATAGATATATATGAATTCTTGTCTTGGGCAGACGAAAATGATTTTCTCAAAAATAATGTTCTCAGCTTCTTTACTAACTCAGTATTTGAAAGGTAAAAAAAAGACTTCAATGCTATATTCGGATATTTATGTATCTTATATAGAGAACAGTAGGCCCAGGCAAGGGGGGTTTGGTTCCTGAGAACTTCGACTGAAGTGAAATAAAACAAAAAGTCGCACTGATATAGATATTAAAAGACTACTTTTCCTATTAAAAATTATCAAAAAGAACTTCTTAATTATTCATGGATATACGAGTTCTATTTATGCATATTTTCTGCATTGTGCATAAGTGCACAAATACAGCGTTAAGGCTGAAAACTTCTAGTACATGCCCCTCCACACACACACACACACACACACACGTATATATATATATATATATATATATATATATATATATAAACTGCCTCAATCGATTTATTTCAGATTAGTAAAATATCAATATTTCACTAAATATACGTCACAACAAAATGAAAATTATATCATCACACGACTGTCATGCCTAAAAATCATCTGAAAACGATGTGACAATGGTAGGTTGCCATGGTGACAAATGTTTATCCAAAATAGCCGTGTATGCATTGCGGGTAAGTTTTACACTCTCAGGAACTCGGAATGATCCAACTAACTTATCCCCAATTATTCCCGCTCAAAGCATGATGACTCCACCTCCTTGTTGGAGATGAACTCTATAAAAGTTCGAGTTCCAAACTTCGGCCCATCCATCCGGATCGTCAAGAGTAGCACAGGTCTCATCTGTAAATCGGACACGTTTGAAATCCATTTTCATGTAATTCTGTGCCAAAGACATTCGTTTTTCCCTATGTTGTTTGCTCAATGGATGCCTTGGAATAGTTTTGATGTTTCTTGCCATCTCATTTAACACATTACATCGGGCCTGTCTGGATCTTTGAGCGATTACAGCTCTTGCAAAAATGGAAGCACTGGTGCTGTTTGGGTTTCGGTTGACTTCCTTACGAATTTTTCAAATATCACGGTGTGAAAGGTTTCTTTGGATTTGGTGTTGGGGTTGTTCACGAATGAAACCAAAGTTATTGGATCCCTTTCCAGCTCCATATCTTAATTTTTGATGAACAATCCTTCTGCGAGTCCAGCAACAATCCTTTCCTTTTCGATAACCGTTAATCGCCCCATTTTTTGGAATTTTAAAAGACTTGCCATAAAGCGATGGACAGTATGAATTACTTGATAATAATAAAATGTCATAACTTTGGGAATATCGCATGGATTTGAATAAAACTTTGGGAAATAACTAACCTTTAAACAATAATTTGATGATACGATTTTCATTTTTGTGTGACGTATATATGTGAAATATTGATATTTTACTAATCTGCAATAAGGCGATTGACACAGTTTATATATATATATATATATATATATATATATATATATATATATGTGTGTGTGTGTGTGTGTGTGTGTGTTCATAAGTATCTATATAACTTATGTTTATAAGTGTTTATGTGTGTGTGAAACAGACTCTACCAAACTCTTCTCTCAATTTTTGGCCTACGTATTAGAAACGTGATATATCGGGGATTTGAACCTGTGGAACAAAAACTGTTAGGGGGTTAAAATTGAAAAATAATTAACTTGACTGGAATAAGTCAACATAACCTGTTAGTTTTACGCATTCGGAAATATACATTATACATTTAAGTCTCTTATTTTTAACGTTTTTTTATCCGTCGATCGATAGCTCAAACGGTAATGATAAAGGCAAGAACACTAAATATTCTAGTTATGATATATATAAACACATGAAGAGAGAGAGGGGGGAGAGAGGGGAAATGGAGATAAATATATATATATATAGATGTATAGATAAATAGATGTATAACAAACTGTATGGATGTTGTTCTGATCTTTTATAATATATATATATATATATATATATATGTATATATATATATATATATATATATATATATATATAATTCAAACAAAGGAGACATGGTCACTCTTACCGGACCCTCTGCATCCTCTGTTTATGTCTTTATGTCTGGCTCTCCGGAATCTGGTGGTCAACACGTTGTGTGACTTTTCGATATTTCGAGCCTGAGGTGGCAGGTCGACGAGAGGATCTGCTTTCTTGGCCAAATCAAGCATACGTCGCCTCATTAAAGCCCTTAAAAATTTTGATATAAATGCGAGTGCATCTCAGGGATCGATCCTTGGACCTTTATTATTTCTGATATTCATAAATGACTTACCTGATAACATTGTCTCTGAGATGGGTATATTTGCCGACTACACCACGCTCTATAACAGGCACGTGGGGAAAACTAATGGGCACATATCTAAGGTAATGGCTGAAACCCTAGAGGAAGACCTTCAGTTTGTAGTAGGATGGTGTCAAAAATGGATGGTAACGTTCAATGCTGCCAAGTTCGTTTCCTTTAATAATTACATGAAACCTTACCAACTACCAATAGCTATGGCTAGAGATATTTTACCTGAAAGCATTCGTTCACGCTCCTTGGCTTAACGTTTACAGGAAACATGAGTTGGAGTAGATACATCGAGATCATTACCAAGGCTGCTGCAAAGAAGGTGGGCTCTCTATATCGTGCTAGAAAGTTACTTACGCCTGAAAGTATCCTGTACCTCTACAATGCGACCATTCGCCCATGTATGGAGTATTCTGTCACATTTGGGCTGGTGCATCTGCTACTAGTCTCTCGCTCCTGGACAGGGACCAAAAGAGAGTCGCCAACCTAATATGTCCCGATCTGCATCTAAGCTTCAGACCCTGTCCCATCGACGAAATGTTGCATCCCTCTGCCTGTTTTACAAGTATTTTAATGGTGGATGCTCTGCCGAACTACGAGCTCTTGTACCTCCTCGACGAAAATACCCTCGACAAACCCGAAAAGCAGTTAAGTCTCACCCCTACACAGTTGAAATCGCTAGATGTAGGAAAACCTTCTACTCTTATAGCTTCTTCCCAGAACTGCAGGACTTTGGAATACCCTATATATTAAGTTTCATACCTGTAGACCAAAAACTGGCAGAGGAGTTTGGTTGGCAAAATTTGTTAAACGCACACATAAATATATATATATAGAAAGAGGTTTGTGTTTGTAGAATATCTGCATGAATAGAATTACACATAATAGTTTACTAAAGATGATCATCCCACAAGAAAACTTAAGAAACTTAGAGGGAATTAATTAAAATGAATGTTTAAAAGAATATGCAAATTAGCTAGATGTTTTGCATATTAATGCAATTCCACGAAGCATATATAACAAAGTTGCATTTTATTTTTAAATAAATAGAAAAAAAGTATTTTTAATATAAATATCAATGCATAGAAAACTTCATATATAGAGTGGGTAGCAAAAGTACTTGGTACATTGGTTGTTTTCGTGTTTCTCAAGAAATATCAAGTTTATTTGAATGAAATTTACAATCAGTCTTTGGATATATATTATCTTTTTAAAAATAAAACGGAAATAAAAATATACTTATTTCATCTTCCTACAATCAGAAATTTCATTCTTAAGCAGTCATTCTGTCTTGCTACAGTATTTCGACCAATCAGAAATTTTATTCTTAAGCAGTTATCCTATCTTGCTACAATATTTCGACAAATCAGAAATTTCATTCTTAAGCAGTCATTCTATCATGCTACAATATTTCGACCAATCAGAAATTTCATTCTTAAGCAGTCATTCTATCATGCTACAATATTTCGACCAATCAGAAATTTCATTCTTAAGCAGTCATTCTATCATGCTACAATATTTCAACCAATCAGAAATTTCATTCTTAAGCAGTCATTCTGTCTTGCTACAGTATTTCGACCAATCAGAAATTTTATTCTTAAGCAGTCATTTAATCCTGCTACAATATTTCAACAAATCAGAAGGCACTCTAAGGTTTTGGCTCCTTATAGGTCGGTTGATAACAGCTTTCAGACACTGCGCAGGTCGCCACTGTCATTACTGTTTTAAAATGGTTAAAACACAGGAATTGACTAATGATATGTGCCAGGAAATCACGGAAAGGTATAAAGATGGAAAGGGATACAGGAAAATAGCTTCAGAACTAAATTTGGTGATGAGTAAAGTTTTGGGGCTGTTGTAAGAAATAGGAATACATTGGGTGGTAAAACTAAAACTCACTTAAGAAGTGGTTGGCCACGTAAATTAAATAATCTTATTGTTCGTTACATTGCTTGTAATGTGAAGAAAGAGCCATTTCTGACTCGTTAGGAAATTTAGAAGCAGGTATTGATGTAAGCAAGAACACAATCAATGGATCATTGAATCGTACAGGCTTGTATTCTAGATCACCGAGAAAGACTCCATTGTTTAGTCTTGGGTATGTGAAAGATCATTTGAAATTTGTTTATAAATATCAATGTGAATCGGATGACTTCTAGGACAAAGTTATTTCATCAGATGAAACTAACATTGAGCTTTCCGGAAGAAACATGCATACCCGTGTATGGAGGTAAAAGGGCACAGAATTTAAACCATCCAATACCATTCCCACTATCAAATTTAGAGGTGGAAGTGTGATGATTTGGGACTGCTTTTCTGCAAATGGAATTGGAGAAATTGTAAACACAGAAGGGGAAAATGAATGCAGCAAAACACGCAAAGATTTTGTCAAGGCATCTGTTCAACAGTGCCGCAGTTTTAGGATTGGGCCGTGATTTTTATCTTCCAGCAAAACAATGATCCCAAGCACAAGACTAAAATAATTATGAAACGGTTAAAGGACAACGGGATTAGTGTTTTACAGTGGCCCTGCCAGTCACTTGACCTAAACACCATCAGAAATCTGTGGAAACTTTGAAGTAAAGGGTGCATGCAAGATATACCAAGAATACTAAGGAATTGAAGAAAATTTGAAAAGTAGAATAGCTGAAACTACCAGCAATGCTTGTAAGAAACTAGGAGGCAGTGATGGAAAGCATTTGAATGCCGTCAGACAAAACAGAGGAAATACAACTAAATATTAACAAATGTGTTAAACACTTTTGCATATGGATAATTTGACTTTTGTTAATAAATATATTTGCCAAGTAAATATATATTAATAGCTCTTTTATTTTTAGATAGATAATATCTCTTCAGAGATAGAGTGTAAATTTCATTCAAATAAACTTGATATTTATTGAGAAATACGAAAGAAAACCAATGTACCAAATACTTTTGCTACCCACTATATATATATATATATATGTATATATATATATGTGTATATATGTGTGTGTGTGTGCGTGTATATATATATATATATATATATATATATATATATATATATAGTGTCCCAATAAAATGTATACACCCCTTAAATTATCTTTACTTGCTACATGAATATGCTATGCAACGTTCTAAAAAGATGTTTATGAGTAAAGATTGGCACTTCCAGCAGGATGGAGTATTTCTCAACTATCATCATGACGTAAGAGCATATCTTGATAGTCACCTCCAGAACAGATAGGACGAAGAGGAAGTATCGAGTACTGTCCACACTCACCGGATTTGGCCTCTTTCCCCTGGATTTTTCTCTTTTTTTTTTTGGAGCAGGGTTGCTAAACATAGGTTTCACACCACAAAACGAGCTACAATAAACGAGTCGAAAGCAACCATTAAAAGAAGATGTGTCAACATACCAATTGAACTGATTAGAAAGGTTTTCGGTTTAATAAGCGAGCGTTGTCAGCTGTTCATGGACAACAACGGCCAATAATTTGAACACTTTCGATAATTAACTTTCTATATCTGTTTACAGTATTTTGATGTATGAAACTTTTCTTTGTTATAATAAATGTTTTTTTTTTACACGGTGGTCACCACTTATCAAGGCCCGGAAGCCACTCAGGGATAAGGGTTATTGCGTGTACAGTACATTAGTGTGGAGATTTAATGAAGTGTTTACTTAAGGGGGCGGTTCATCAGGAATTTGGTAACGTTGGACTTGAAGACATCCAGGTTGTAGTCAGGTGGGAAGCAGGCAGATGGAACAGAGTTCCACAGGCGTACAGTTCTAAGAAAGAAGCTTTGTTCATGGAATCTACGTTTTGATTTAGGCACAGATAAAGAGTGGTTAAAATTTTTCAGAGCGGATTCAGCTAGACAGGTATTTTTCATGAGAGATTGGCGAGGGGGACCAGAGATTGGAGTTCAGACGAGCACCTGCCATGGAAATAACGATAAAACAAGGATAGGCTCGCAACGTCTCTTCTGTGGGAGAGAGGTTGCAGGGTAGAGAAAAGGGCATCAAAGCCACAAAGTCTATTTTGTAGTTGTCAAGGCAGGATAGGCTGTTTTTAGCAGCTCCTGCCCAGATATGGCAGCAGTACCCCATCCTTGGACGTACTTGGCTTTTATATAGATAGAGAATTGCATCAGTAGTGAGATATCTTCTGGAGCGGTAGAAGGATCCCACCATTTTTTCCAGCGACCTTGGCAACAGACTTGATGTACGTGTTCTGTTTCAGATCAGGAGTAAAGGTCAAACCCAGAAGTTTGTCAAAACATGGGTCTTCTCCTAGACGAGAGCCATCCATTTCAATTGATGCCAGATGGGAATCAGAGCGTTGATGATGTAAAGATAGGAGTTTGGTTTCAGATGCATTAAAGGTAACCAGCCATGTCTTCCCCCACTGAACCATGCACTCGAGATCAGAGGAGAGAGAATCAGAGAGAACTTTGTCATTTACAGCCTTTGATGTGTTGCCGTAGATGGTCGTGTCATCAGCATAGATGTCAACGAATGATTTATGTGTTTAAGGACATCATTGATGTAGATAAGGAAGAGAGTTGGGCCTAGGATTGACCCTTGAGGGACTCCAGCATTAATACTGCAGGTCTCTGATTTTTGTCCATCGACCACTACTCTTATGAGCCTATCGGAGAGAAATGATTTAATGACTGAGAAAACATTTCCAGTTATACCGTAGCTGGAAATCTTGTGAAGTAGGCCCTTATGCCATACCTTGTCAAAGGCCTTTAATATGTCAAGAACAATTGCCCTAGAAAGGAAGCCTTTGTCCAGAGATTCACTAATCCTGTGAGATATAACCGTTAGCATATCTGCTGTAGATCTTGCAGAATGGAAACCATATTGGTTGTCACTAAGAAGGTTATTTCTGCTGAGGTGGTTGACTATTTCTCTATTTAATATCGATTCCAGCATCTTACTCATAACACACAGGAGACTTATTGGTCTGTACCGAGAGGGATATGACTTATCACCTGAATTCTTAAATACAGGGCATACTGATGAGGTTTTCCAGGGAGTCGGAAAGCACTTCTCCTTAAGGCAACGCTTAAACAGTTTCGTAAGTATGGGAGCAAATTCTGGTTGAAGCTTTTTTAACACTATAATTGGGATGTCGTCAGGGCCAGTTGCTTTACTGGAATCTAGGTTCTTGATTAGCTTGGCGACCTCATGCATATATATTTGTATGTTTCCTAGCGTGTTCTGTGTTATAGGAGGAAATATGGGGAGTTGATAGCCTTCTTCGCATAGGGTAGAATTAGCTGCAAAGTTCTTTGCAAATAGTTTGGCCTTGTCTGATGCTGACGAGATGACCTCTGGTCCATTGATAATGGTTGGGATAGAACGCACGCTTCTGTTCAGGATCCTATTTGTTATTTGCCAAAACTGGTGGGAACCAAGCCGATGATCAGCTACTTTGGATTTAACAGACTGGGCATATAGCTCTCTTGCATTTTTTATTACTCTTTTACAGTGGTTGCTGGTGTTCCTGAAAGCAGCTTTAGTCTCAGTGCATCTATTATGTTGGTAGTTATGGAAAAAGCGATTTCTGGGCGCGATAGCAGCAGCACATTCTGGGGAGAACCATGGCTGGCTGTTAGGTTTTTGTTGGAATTTTTTAGATGGTATGAATCGGTCTATGCCTACAATTAACTATTCGGTCAGATCTGATACTATAGAGGACACCTCCTTTTTAAACATGGAATGCAGAGGTAAATCAGATATGAATATACGGAAGCTATCCCAGTCAGCCATAGAGTATCGGTATATAGTACGGTGGAGGGGAACATCTGAAGACTTATTACATTTAATTTTTATCTTAACTGATACGACGGAGTGGTCGGAGGATCCTAGAGGAGAAAGAACAGTGCATGAACATAGCTCAGGGGAGGTTGAGAGGAAAAGGTCTAGGAGTCTTGCATATTGACCAGTAGTATCGAGCACACGGGTGGGTTCGCGAACAATCTGAGTGAGGTCATAAGCAATGGCAAAATCATGACAAAACCTCCCCTCATCATCTGTCTTATTTGAATGGGTCAGCCATTCCACGTTATGGACGTTGAAGTCACCACAGATGTGGATATTAGCCGAGGAATGTGCAGACAGGATGTGGTCTATTTTCTCAGATATACTCTTAACGATAGTAATTCCGCTGATATGGGGCCTATAGAGGGCAAATATAAATGCAGTGGTGTAAGCAAGTGCAACCCGGAAGCACATATAGGGTAAATTAGGATCTTCTCTAGATATATCCCTGCCACATGGGAAGCCATCTTTAATGTAGGCACATATTCCATGCCCATGGCGATCTTGGGGGTCAGATTTAGCTGTTAAGTTAGAGTATCCGTTAATTATGAACTCATCTAGGGAAGTGGTTGGCACTATTCCAGTTTCGCTTAGAAAGAATATGTCCGGTTTCGTCTCCTGTAATTGGGTTTCAACCTCTGGAAGGTTGGAACGTAGACCCCTGATGTTGGAGAAGGAGAACTGGTAGTTGGGCTTCATGGTCATTAAAAGAGTTACAGATTTTATTGGGACACACTGTGTTATTATATATATATATATATATATATATATATATATATATATATATATAAATATATATATTAATTGTCCAAAAGGTAAAAACACCCACTTTTTAACTCAAAAAGTTCACGAGCCATAAAGATGGGTTGGAACCATTAAAATTAGCGAGCTTTTGTGCTCCAGAATTTATTTTTCTACATACTCACCAATGTATTTTTGTCAAGAATTCAATGAAGTGTCTCTGCTTCTGACGCTTGTCCACAACAAGGTTTGCTTACTTAGAGTCTCGCACTGTCAAGATCTGCAACAGAGAGATTAAACTTTCAGATCATGAATGCTAAAGTTCAATCATCATAATAATGCAATGTGCAATACTCTTTTATCCAATCAGAAAGAATGAAAATAGGAGGCATTACCTTTAGGACGCCTCTCGCGTGTATATATATATATATATATATATATATATATATATATATATATATATATATATATAGTAATCCACATACAGTACTGTTTCGCTGTATCACAGTCAAGATTTTGAACGATTATGCCAATCAGCAGCTGCTGTGCGGGCAGTGAATTAACGATGTTTTGACACCGTCGCTTTTAATATAATATAATACGTCAATAGTATATCGTGTCTCACTTCCCAATATGCTCAACTCAAGATAAGGAGCATTATAGTCATCCACGTATAGTACTGTTTCGCTGTATGACAGCTCATCAGTGCGGCTAGACAGGTAACTACCTAAAACCAGGATCGAAACCCAACCGCCCGTATGACAGTCAAGACTTTGAACCATTACGCTAATCAGCAGCTGGTATGTGAGCAGTGAATTAACGATGTTTTAATATCGTCCGAATACAAAGAGCATCGCTTAATACGCCAATGGTCTATCGTGTATCACTTCCCAATATGCTCAACTCATGATAAGGAGCATTGTAGTCATCCACATACAATACTGTTTCGCTGTATCACAGCGCAAACTGTCCAGCTTCAAAACGTATTAGATGCTTTGCATGTCGGAAGGCCGTTGTCAGGACTACCAGACGCGAATTTTCTATCCCATCTTCTCACTCAAACTCTACCTCTAAGCGTATCCTCAAACTCGTCCTTTCTAATTACGTCATCACTGCAACGTTGCACTCAAGAATCATCACCTGATGTTTGTCAGGTAATTTCGTTCATGTTTAGCTCCATTGCTAACTGCTTGTTTCAACAGAAAATTCCAGAGTTAACATTGCAGATTCATATTTTTGTTGACGAAACATCTAGACTTCGAAACAATCATAATAAATAATCGTTCATGATTAGGTTCCGCCGTTTTCCAAGAACCAACAATATAGCAAAAATGTGCTGTACATCTTTATTTTTTGTTTTATTTATTTCCGAACTATGTCGAGTTTCTTATCTGCCCGCTTCTATTTTGTACATCGATTTGTCTGCTATTTTCACCATTCGTTAAAGGTCAAAGTAGCAGGGCTCGCGGGATTAGGCGCACAGATGTGGGACCACTATAGAAAGATGCCACATCAATTTAAAACAATATTGCTCTCTTCTCGATTGCAAATCTATTACGAAAAATGATTGGATTGAACGAATATTATAGTTCGATTACACATTCTTTGCTCAGAATGTTTTAGCATTTATAGACTTCGCGCAGTAAAAAAGTCTGTGTAAAATTAAAAAGTATATTAACCTTCCAAAAATACAGACTACTATGATGAATAATATAATATATAATGCAAAATGTATTCTAAACAATAATAAACAATTAAAGTGTTACTAAGTCAATTTACTTGTTTATTATATTTATACCAGCAAGGATACCCGGCGTTGCTTGGAGCTATGAACAACAAAAATAGGTTATATCAAGTTTCTTATCTCTCCTCTTCCCCTTAATAATATAAAGAAACTTGTATTTGTTCTATTATGTTTCCGGGCAAGACCGAGTTTCTTATCTTATGCCTCCTCTTAATAATACTGGTCAACAAAAAATGGTATGCTATTTGGGAAAGATGAGTCTGGGTAACTTTAAGCCGCTGGATTCAAATATAAAGTTTTTAGATGAGGATTTTTTACTCTTATGATTTTGATTGTTCGGACTATTGTTCTCATTTTGAATGTTATTTACGCAACGTTTCTACCGATGTCACATCTGACATTCTTCTGATGTATCTTGCCGAATAATGGATAGAAGTCCCAAGTATTACGCAATTGCACTTTGAGTGTCGCTCGCACTGAAGGTTCGAACCTTCAACCTCCATAAGGGTGTAACTTTACAACTGAATTTATCAAGTACTTTGTCCACTACGCCAGGGACCTTGCGAACAATTGCGAATTACTTAGGACTTCTACCAAATCATGGATGACGCAACGAAAGCTATTTCCGTGATTGCGTTCGAAATTCCGTGCAGATTGCCGAGTTCGACAGAAAGATTCCCGAGTTTGACAGAAATATTCCCGAGTTCGACAGAAATATTCCCGAGTTCGACAGAAAGATACCTGAGTTCGACAGACAGATTCCAGAGTTCGACAAAATCCACTCGAAGAAGGTCGGAGATTACATCGATCGAAACGTTGTGAAAATCACTCTCAAGATGAGAACAGCAATCTGAAGAATTCAAATAATACGAAAGTCAGTTTTGCCAAATAAACACAAGGTTATGGTTAAATTAGTGGTTTGTGCAGATGTGGCCACAATACCATTTATTTGTGTCTCAGTCAATTAGAAATCGGAGATTTTTTATCTAAAGATTTAACCATTGCATCGAACATCGACGTGTTCGTTTTGTCCACGCATCCATGATAGATCGTGATGTCATCAACAAATACGCCTATCTTGGACACAAGTGAACAAGAGAGTCGTTTATAAATATAAGGAATAATAAAAGTGAAAGGGTCAAATGTCATGGTTTTTGGATGTAGGACCATCGAGGACAACCTTGAACGTTTATCTGGCTTAGATGGGTTTGATTATATGCAATATCCGAATATCAGCCATCAGTTTTGCCCATACTTTTATCTTTTTCAGTACGTGTCACTCGAGACTTTCTGTCCATTACGTCATATCCTGAACACGTAAGCTAATATTATTACAGGTGTAAATATCTTACTAAGGAGCTTTGTATGTTGATCTGTCTGAAATGCCTAAGTTTGAAATAACATTTACTCGGTTCGTCACGTTAAAGATTTAAATGATATTGGTAATGGCATTCTGCGCATAAATGGATCTCCACTGCAGAAAAAAAAAAAAAAACGCTATGTCAATTTAAAACTCTATTATTTTCTCTTCTCGACGGGAGAGCAATTAGGAAAAACGTTTGGATTGAGCAGATATTAAAATCGACAGGAAGCCTAGCGAAATAGTTTGGATGCGTGTTAACCATTCAGAATGATTAAACATTTAGGGAATTCGCGCATTATACACCCACACACGCACGCGCGCTCGCGCGTGCGTGTGTGGGTGCGTGCGTGTGTGTGTGTGTGTGTTTATATAGTGCGCGAATTCCCTAAATGCTTAATCATTCTGAACGAACAATACATATCCCTATTTCCCTAGGCTTCCTGTCGATTTATATATATATATATATATATATAAAAGATATTCACGCGGAATTAAAGAACTACAGTTACTTTCCAAAATTACAAAATACTTATTATATATGTTGAAAAATGTTTAATAGTTATAAACAATTAAAGTATTACTAAGTCCTTTTAGTTGTTTATTATATTTATACTTGCAGGGTCACCGTGCGTTGCTCGGAGCTGCAAATAACAACACCTAGCTTAAAAAAACATCATAATTTGTTTTTATGTATTTCTGTGTATGCTCGAGTATTTTTTGTTCATGTCCCCCTCCCACTGAAATCTAATGCATTCCCGGGTAACCCCAAGTTATTTTTTTTTTAACTTTGATCCCTATTATGACCCCTCAACATTTATTGTTTTGGTCTCAAGTTAACTTATTAAGTTAGATCCATGTCCAAGGAATCTATACCTAAATTTTCAAGTGTTTAGACCCAAAATTGTTGGAGGAGTTTGGTAGAGTTATCAAAGGTCAAATCGTTGAACTTTGACCCCTTAACAGCCAAATTTCTGGCCAAAAACTGATCACAAAGATTTTCCCAAATCTCAGTACCCTGCATATCAAATTTCAAGTCAGTAGACTGAAAATTGACAGAGTTATTACGTAGGGATATGTACACACACAGACACACAGACAGACAAATACACAGACAGACACGTTCACTTTTATAGATATATAGATAGATAGATAGATAGATAGATAGATAGAATAAAAAATTTTCTTCCGAATCACTGAATTCGGCATTAAATAACCTGAAAAGGGTTGATATGTGTAAAACAAAAACAACCAAACCAAACCAAACCAAAAAGGGGGCACTCTGGCAAAGTTCAAATAATTGTCTCAGTATTTTGTGTAGGGGTACATATTAAAGAGATGACGCTGAGTTCATATTGGGGCACATATATAACGGGATTCATGTAATAAAGACATAACGATAGTGATGATGAGGGAGAGAAGACATTTATATTACAGTTCTTTTAATACATATTAGTGGAGATACTTCACTTATGATGATGATGGGGAAGACACATAATACTTGGAAGGGTTTACACAAGAGTTCGTTATCATTGATGATAAACACATTACCTTTTCTGTTGTGACTGAATGACGACACGAGACAACACGTACAAAACATAATGATGACTTCTTTATTTATCGGATCGAACGGTCGAATGACGTCAGGAACTCACTTGTATCTACATGGTTAATCTTCTACCCCTTCGCCTCTAAGGGGACTCTCCTCTGACTATGTCAACTCTTGGCTGATCAACTCTCTCTGACTGACTGTCTAACTGACTCTAAAATCAGAACCCATAGAACTATATAGAGAATTGTCCTTTGTCTATTACGTCAGAAGTGTGTTTTTCAAACGTGACTAATTTCACGTGGCTGTTTGTCCAAACACACTTCTGCAAACAAAAGAATCCTTTCCTAACATATTTTTTTTAACCTAACCTATTTTTTAACAATATATTTTTAATGATCAATGTTCATTCTTTTACTGGCATATTTAATATTCAGATTTCTAAAGAATGTACGATCAACTCTTTTTCCGATATAAACAATATTTAACTATTCTAATAGAATTTAATAATAAACTAACAACTCTTGGCTGATCAACCCTCTCTGAAAATAACGGCGGGCTTAAAAATGGGATGAAGTGAGTGGCAGGGCCAAAACTGTCTGCTTTTTTTTTCAACACTGTGCATCCATAGCTAATCATATTAAACGTTACTTGAATTCCCCCATTTTTTAAATTAACTTTTTGTGATCTTCATATTCAATATTTTATGATTTTTTTTTGCAAGATCATAGAAAAAAATTCTTACACCGACGTTTACACGTTCATGTGTGCAAGGAAAATAGTGAAATAATACATGTAAAATTTTTACTGAAAATGTTACCTTTAAAATGAAATGAACTATGTTTTGGACTTTTTGTGGAAATATTGAATAAACAACGCTTATTTGCATAGTAGTATCGTTAGTTCGAGAAATTAACATTTCTTCGAGTATTATTAATATTATTAACACGGACTTTAGGGGATTTTTTTGTTCCTGAAAAAATAAATATTGTTTTTAATTGTTACAATTTACGATGCTTTTTTTTTCAATATATTCATGCGTTTTTTAGGACTTGAAACTATAACTTTAGTAAAATTGATTTTGTTTAAAAAAATAATAAATTTCTAGTAAGATTTTAAAAATATATAATGCTTTTATTATATTTCATTATCATTAATTAATAAACACTGACATTTTCATTCAAATTGGTTGATTTCCTGAATTTCGGTGAATTTTTAAGTGAATGGAGGGGGAAAAATGTTTTCATTTTGCAGCTTTTTAGCAAATGTAGAATGGAATCAATCCATTTTTTTTTAGTTGAAAAGTTCATCTTCGCAAACGAGTTTTAAAAGATTCCTAAATTATTTTTACACCATCAACGCTCTGATCCCCATCTGGCATCAATTGAAATGAATGGCTCTCATCTTGGGGAGGCCTCATGTTTTGACAAGCTTCTGGGCTTGACCTTTACTCCTGATCTTAAATGGAACACATATATTACATCCGTTGCCAAGGCCGCTGGAAAAATGGTGGAATCCTTCTATCGATCCAGCTGAAGCAATTCTCTATCTATATAAGAGCCAGGCACATCCAATGATGGAGTACTGTTGCCACATCTGGGAAGGAGCTGCTAAAAAGGACTTATCCTGCCTTGATAGAGTTCAAAATAGACTTCGTAGCCTTGTGGGGGATGTCCTTTTCTCTTCTCTGCAACCTCTTTCTTACAGAAGAGATGTTGCTATATATATATATATATATATATATATATATATATATATATATAGGGTGTCCACAAAGTCTGGCTACATAATAATTATGTAGCCAGACTTTGTGGAAGCATCCTGTAGATTATGTAGCCAGACTTTGTGGGCACTCTATATATATATATATATATACATATATATATATATGTATATATATATATATACACATATATATATATATATATATATATATATATATATATATATATATATATATATATATATACATACTAACGGGGGTACCCGGCGTTGCCCGAGTGTTTGTTTCCGGGACGGGGGGGGGGCGGGGAGTTTTAAAAATGTTATGGTAGGTAAGTAGGAAGGATCAAACCCGGAGTCATGAGTAAAAGTAGGAAAATAAAGTGTGAAAAAAACCAAAAAAAAAAACATCTGCAACGTTAACAGTTCGGCCACCAAGAAAAGTCCATTCCAGTTGTTTAAGAAAAAAAACAAAAAAACAAAAACGACTACGGTAGGTCGGCGCGAACGTGAAAATATAATGTGAATTGTCCAGCACGCTAACCACTACGCCACAGAGCACTGCAGCTTAGTTTAGTGATTTTTAATAACTTCACATGAAAGAACTACGAAGCCAAACCGGTGTTCTCTTCTCAACTGTTCCTTGTGAACGATCCCCAAACGGTGTTAAATGGTGGCAGGGGGAGGCGAAATTTATTAGAGAGAAAATATTTTACCACTTCCATTGATCTTAACCGATTTTGGCCGTGACTTCTCAGCAGAAAAAGTATAGAAATCTAAGATTATCGAGGAATTTAAGAAATAATCTGCCGTTTGTGCATATTATATTTGCATGAAATATCTTGATTTTTAATCCTATTAAGGTCAAAATCCGACGGGAAAAAATGAGTTCATTTTATTTATATAGAGAGAGAAGAAGAAGAAGAAGAAGAGATATATATATATATATATATATATATATATACCCCACACACACATACACACACGTGTATATATATATGTAAACGTGTGTATATATATATATATATATATACACACACGTTTATATATATATATATGCTTCCATATATATATATATATATATATATATATATATATATATATATGGCAACCTAGTCTACAGGATGCTTCCACAAAGTCTTGCTACATAATGTAGCCAGACTTTGTGGACACCCTGTATATATAGGCAGCACTTTCTCCTTTGTGCACGTTTAATTGAAGAGTAGAGACAATTCTTGTTCGTTTCTCTTACAATCCATATAGGTGACAGGTTAGTCGACGAGAGATGCCGGTTCAAGTCATGCCGATGTACGTCTTATTTTAAACGATTTTAATCGTCTTTTCTATTCAATTCATTACCTTATTTTTAAAGTTCATCACTCGCCTGAGGATGATCTATGGAGGTCGAAAACCTTCGCGAGTACGGCAAATTTCTTTTTACACTCGAACAGAATGTTCGGAAACTAGTCCGTTTAAAAGAAAAAGGCATTGTAAGAGAAAAAAACAAACAAACAAGAGTTGTCTCTGTTCTTCATTGGAACGTGCGTATATATATGCTATATATATATATATATATATATATATATATATATATATATATATGCTATATATATATATATATATATATATATATATATATATATATATATATATGCTAGTTTGCACATCTATGCATTTTTTTTACACAGTGGTCACCACTTATCAAGGCCCGGAAGCCACTCAGGGATAAGGGTTATATTATATAGGCTTGCACTTTCCCAAAACTGAACGGTTCTAATATCATATTTCTCTATGTAAATCAGGATATGCCCTCGATTAGAGTAGAAAAATCTTTTTTGATGAAGAAAATTTTGATATTTGTTTTATCTAGAGTATCGGTTTATCCTATTACACATAAAAGTCAACTTCGTGTCAAACATTGCGTTTCTGAAAAAGACAAATAACTAGAGGCAGAGAAATGGATTAATATATATTTCCAAGGATTATGAGTGACGGTAATGCCTGAGCCACGACAAAATTCGAGCCCGTCACAACAGAGGCACAGTCCGCTGAGATAATCACAGCTCCATTCATATATTACTGTAATGCACGACTTGAAATGGAGAAATACTTCTCTAGAAATTTGTAAATTGAATTCTGTTGAGGAATGGGTGGGGGGGGGCACTGTACTGATTGTTTCAGGAAATGAAAACGAAAACGAAAGTAAAAAACACGCCTTCCTTCTTTCTAATCTGTCGATTGCAAATGTCAGCAGTTGTCAGGTGTATTCATAGAAACGTTTCTTGAGCGTATGTGCTGAATTTAAGGCTCTATACAGGTTTCTTTTTTTTTTCATGAGATTAACTGAAAACATCGAGCGAACACAGCGCTGGTTGCTCACCGGAATTGTTTGCCTTGAAGGCAAACGGGCTGAATCTCTGGAGCTGCATTTTCTTGTTGAGAAAACGATATCCATAAAATCCTATATACAAACTAAAAACGAATTCCTACATTTCATTAAATGGAATAGCTTTAATAACAAAAAGATAAAAAAAATATGTTTCGCAAGTAATTTATGTCAAATATTTCTTCATTTTCTGAATAAAAACATTTTTTCAATCGATTTCATCGATTTCAATATTTAACCGTGATCATTATTTGACTTTTTCTTAATCGTATCTAAAGGAGGCCGGGAAGCATTTCACTCACAAACACAAATCTACCCCGACTCTTTTCATGATCACCAATAGCTCGATTAATAAAATACTTTTTTCGATATTTTTTAAAGTTTTCCATTGGTTAACGACGCACTATTCCACTTAATCCGTGACATTATAAGTGTATATTTCATTAATAGTCTTTCACATTTTTTGTCAATATGTGCCCCTGTTGTAATTTAAGGATTACATTTTAGTATAAATTAGGAGGTGAAAGAGTGGCTCAGTGGTAAACGACACAAACTGATAACTTTGGTGGGCCAAGTTTGAATCCATTTTTTTCCATCGAAATATTATACTTTATTTAGCATGTTGGCAAACCTCATGTGTTCCCTCCCGTAAGTAACCGATGCCTATTAAAAAAATAATTCTAATAAGAAAAATATCGGGGAAACCAGAACCAAAAATAGAATCATCTGATTAATGAATTAATGCATGAGTATGAATTAAAAAATTTTTTTAAATTGAACACACGATGAAAAAAATTCAACATATATAAAAGTGATTGTTATGATTATGTACATCCATAGATTTGAATTGTCCTCTTTTCTTTCAGCTAGTTATTAAAATGACGCTTGCGTTAACCAAGGTTTCTTATTGAAAAAACATACCGGTGAGTACATTTTTATTTCTGAACTTTTTTTGTTGAGTGATTTATAAAACATATAAGCACATTAAATTTTAAAAATAATTTCTTTTAATTTGATCTCATATATATATATATATATATATATATATATATATATATATATATATATATAATATAAAGCTGAACGTCCCTGTGTGTGGGGGGTGGTCACGAATAGGCTCTTATATCGTTGAATATTTTAAAAAACTGATTGCATATAATGATAGAAGATGTATCGAGGATCAGGAATGGGTATGTTTGATCTGGCACAACGGTGGTTCATAAAAATTGTGGGGTCTGCGTTCGCGCCTGGCCCCAAAGTATGGAGATAAAAGATGAAAAAAAAAACGTTTACAAGGGTTTTTGATATAGATGTCCATAAGAATACTTTGATAAGTATGTTTCAACTAAAATAGGGGTGGTATAATAAAATTGTGGGGTCTGCGTTCGCGCCTGTATTCCTTGGAAATATGGCTCAAACTTTAACGAAGACTTTTCATATCTATTTGCGTAAGTATACTTTGGTAATTATGTTTCAGTTTGAAGAAATATTGTATAATAAAATTATGGGGTGTTCGTTCGCGCCTGACCTCCATAGAATGGAAATATGTCACAAAGTTTAGCAAGATTTTTTAAAATGGGTGAGGGTCCACAATAGCACCTTAACTTTAATCTTAATTCGCGTTAGTTTTTTTTATTTTTTTGAGTTGAATCATAATGTGTCGAATAAATTCACCTCATAAATTCACGTTCTTATTAAAGTGAAAGCCCCCAAAAAACAAAAATGTCGGAACTTTAGACAATTCTTGACACAAATTTTGCATAACTCTGTTTTTTCTCCTTCTCCACTTGCACGTGGAACTCTTTCGAAAATAGATAAATAGATAAATATAAAAAATAAGAACGTTACTTGTTATCGTGTCAAAAGAAGGATAAAATCCTACTCACGTGATTGCGTGTCTTTTTAAAAACATTTACATAGCCTTTTTATTTTTTATTTATATATCTGTTTATACTTATTTTTGTCAGTGTACTAGTAGGAATTCAGTTGATTACAACCCTTTCTGCGTGTTATTTACATTACAATAGTACAACCCTGAACCCGAAGGCGCAATACTACACCGTTCAATACTGTAAAACTGAAACGAAGCTGTTCTGCTTGAAAATGACGCCATTTTCTTCTTATTCATATTTATATCGATTCTTTGCTTTAAAAAACTAAAGTAATTACGTGTTTACTTTTTTTAATATCCCATATCGGATTATTTTAAGTAAGTAAAGCGTCATTATTTTTCCAAACTGTTTTTGTTTCTTTGTTTTTCGATATTTCGTCGATATTATTTAGTAAGAGTGTTTAGCAGAAAAGCCAACAAACGACTACCCGAAAAAATAAATATACAAGAAATAAATGTTACCATAGTCAATAAAAGTTCAGTTCATGTTTTTTTGTTTTGAAATAGTTTTTAATGCTCTGTACTTGAAATAATTTCAGTGAACCGAAATTAAAACGAAATTTGAGGCGATAACTACTTAAATGAATTTTTATAGAAACTACACATGCCATAATCGAATATTCCTCAAGCACAAAATAACGGAAAACATTAAAATATGTTTATAAATATTCCTTACGTTGACAGAACTCTCTTAAATTGTTAACACAGAATGCTCAGGTGCCCCTCCTTCAAATTAAAAACGGGGCTCTCCATTTCAAAGTCGCTACCATTTTGATTTTTTTTTAAAAAATTTTTTACAAACTACTTAAAAATACAAACCAATGAACTTTTCTACCATAAAAGTAACTTTTATTGACTATGGTAACATTTTTTGTTTATATATTTATATTATTATATATATATATATATATATATATATATATATATATAACATTTTCTCTTTGTAAGGAAACATGATTTTGTTAGTCATTCTTGGCTACGAATGTAACCAAGGTTGATATAAAAAATATATTTTCGCGAAAATTATCTTTACTTTTATGATATTTTGCTTAGGGTAAAATTTTTCAGTATCAAAACCTATCTCCTTACAAACCCTTCCTTTTTATAACCTATCATACTTTCATCAATCACAGTCCATTTTCTTTAGGCTGTTTTTGAACCCAGTCAACGACGGGTACTTCTGCTAGTATATATATATATATATATATATATATATATATATAATTCATAATTTCATCTCATATATATATATAATTCATAAAAAAGATAAGTTAGTAATGATATTAAAAGATTCAGATGTATAATCTACATTTTGAATTAGCAGGCAATACTTACTGCATATAGGGAGAACCATATCACAATGAACATTGACTTTTTGAGTACATCATATGGCTTCATCTCTCAGGAATTTCAGTTTAAATTTGATATATAGGATATTTAAACATGTAGCACACTTTCAATTTGTTTGTCAGCCGGTAAAATAGCTGCTAAGGAGACAAAATTGAAACAAAAAAATATTGACCATAGCCTGGTGTAATTCGACTACACGAGCTTTTTTCTGCGCATGAGGTAATTAAAAATTGTAGGTTAAACGACGTTATTTTTGCTGCTTTCGTATATGTATGGATTTAGGTCAAACGCTAACGGATACGGCTGAACGTTTGTATGTTTTAGTTTCGATTCTATCTGATGGTACGCAAATCATTTGTTTTTTACTTTTAAAAATCATTACTATATATTAGGTACAATATAATAATCGATAGAAAATTGGCATTATAATTATAAATACAAAATCTGCGTCAATTAAAATATAATATTTAAGCGTATTTTACGACCGAGGAATACAGGCGGCCTGCTCGTACACACACACATACACACACATACCTCAGAAATGGGAAGTATATCTGGTTTATATATATATATATACCAGCTTGCACAGCGGTACTACATTTTCAAAGATGAGAAATCAAATTCCGTCTGGCCAAACCCCAAACCAGATACACTTCCCATTTCTTAGGTAGATTACGTCTTCTCCTACTTAAATATTGAAGTAGACAATAAAGATTGTTGCCCACATACATAACAACCACTAAATATACAGAATTGCACCTGATAACAGCATTAAATGTGACCATACCTACCACAGACTGAAGGTCGTTCTCTTAAGATTCAGCCATTGTCTTGCATGATACGGCATCGTTTTATTATTGTGCCTTATTATTAGTTTTGTTATTCGCAAACTACTCTACTGCACCCAAAACGTTTTCTATTAGCAAAAAAAAGAAAAGAAAAGAAAGACTCGATTTTCAAGTGCCTTGTAGGATTTCACAGACGTTGTAGCAAGAATAGATGTAAGAAATTACGTCAGTCATTACAGAAGTGATCATATGTCCATGTGTATGGTTCTAATCTGTTATCATACGCACGAAGGCACAACACGCCTTGAAAACGCATCCATCTTGTGTTCAGACCGAACACCCATTGGATGGTGGCATTGGCGTAACATAATACGGTCGCGGAAATGTTGTGCTTCGTGTTTTCCGAGTGATGGCCGCCATTTACCGCGGTCTGAATAGAACGTAGACCTTTTAAAATAACAGAAAACCAATATTTCTATTCAATTAGCATCGGCTACACACAAGACTTAATCAAACTGCAGACAGCAGCAGCGGTTATTTGATTGGCCATTTAATGAAAAGAAAAAAAATAAGGAAAATTCTATTATTGTTGATGACGGTTGTAAATGGATTTGCAGTACGTGAAATACACACCTGTATATATATATATATATATATATATATATATATATATATATATATATATATATATATATATATGTATACACTGGCAGAAGTACCCGTCCCTGACTGGGTTAAAAAGATTCTTCAAAACTTGACTCTGATTTATGAAAGTATGAAACGTGCTGTGTGCTTAAAGCGATAACTTCAAAACAAGCCCCTCAAACAAACATGAGGGGGCAGTAGTGGGAATCTTTATTGACACAAACGTATGAACACTAATAAGGGCTCCCCATTATAAATGACCTCCATGGGGCTCCACCTTCGTTGGTGAATAAATCATCATCATCATCATCATCATCATCATCATCATCATCATCATCATCATCATCATCATCATCATATAACATAAAGTAAAACCTTAAATATATGATTAACGGCAAACGGGGAAATCAAAACATATCGCAAATCAGGGTTATATGTTATAATAAGGCAAATATAAGAGAAACGCTTATATGGGCTATATCATGCAATCTCCTATATAATATTTTAATTGAAAAAATTTCTCTCTGGATCAAAGTACCGTAGTTTTCAACAAGAGATCCAACATACCAATTCAACAAATCTAACCGGTGGACCGAAAATTGACAGAGTTATATTCTAGGGAGATGTGTAGTATTAGGAATCCCAGCTTAATTGCTATATAGGTAGTTCTAGAAATAGAAAGTTATGTAAGTATATTTTCATTTCCCATCAGCGACTTGGCAGGGTCACAAAAGGTTAGGTTTCACAGGTATCAACCTAGAGAGAATGCACCAAAAATTAGGGGTGACACGAGAATTGTGGTCGTAGGCTTCCGGTTGACGACCACATGGGCTGGGAGTGGTCTTGGGCTGCAGACGGGAAATTTCGGGTCTCTCTCCAGACAACCAGGGTCCGAGATATAGCTTGCCTTTAATAAACGATTGAAGCTTTATATATATATATATATATATATATATATATATATATATATATATATATATATATATATGAAACTGCGCCGGTACGTCGCGTCACCCAATAAGCTCTTCTTCAGTGCGTTGGTGGAATCGTCTTTGCTGCAATATCCACAACGCCGGATCTTCTGTGATCGTCTAGAGATTTCGTCTTCGGAGATACCGGGTGCTCGTTGACGGAAGCAGTTTCACAAGTAAAAAAAAAATAATAATGAAAACATCACCACATCAAAGAATTTTGAATAACAAAGACTCCGGAGATTGGGTTATATAGAATGTATTAAAAGAAAACCATAAAAGAAATATATACAAACATATGTACAGTTTGGAGTATGCATTTAAACTTCTAAGTGGGGCTTCCACTTGCTGGAATTCACAAGTCTATTAACTTAACCCTTTTTAGTTATCGGGCAATAGGCGAGGGGAGAGAGAGAGAGAGAGAGAGAGAGAGAGAGAGGAGAGGTGAGGTGGCTTGACTCTCGGACTCGCTCTGTTTTGCTCCGACTTCTGTTCTGTTTTGCTCTGACTTTCTTGGTCTTTATATAGTAGAGCACTGGGCGGGGCGACAATTACCAATTCCTTCCCGACCAATCAGAATGCTCAATAACCAAATCGTCTGATTCTCTCTCATTGTATAATTTGACTGATGACCAAAAATTGGCCACCTCCCACAATCCAAGAATAATTCTAACTCCTCCCTGATCAACCAAAAACGCCCGATGGAAAATAACCAGTTTTCTCTCATTGGATAATTTCCAAACTGCATAATACGCAATAACCGCGTAAGTAAGAAAACTGCGTCCAAGGAAAAAAATGCTTCGTGAATTCTGCCCTTAGATGTGACACTTGTCATTATCAAAGGAAATAAACAAACTATTATTCTGTTAACATCTCGACAAAATATGTTATTGAAATTTGTCGGGTGGCAAAAAAAATCTCTTCATCTAAATTTCAAAACTTCGATTCGGCCTGAGAATGAAAACACTAGGAAGGTCATTTTGGGTTCAAATGGTTTTATCAGAGTCACACCAAATCATTTAATATTTGATTCGAAAAAACATTCTTTGAAGCCGACAAATGCGTGTGTGAAATTTTAACTCCAAAGAAATTACTTATCTTTGTTTTGAATTGTCACAAATATATTTTGTGACGCCAACAAATACGTGTGTGTGTGTGTAGTTTTTAGTTCAAAGCAAAAAGCATAATCTACCTTTTTGTTGTTTCTAGCTGGCACATGAATTGTGTCATTGAATTTGTCACCATCGTTGTACCGAAATCGACCTCGGGTTCAATTAATATTTTGGATTCATTTCTCTTATCCTCAGTTTTATCAAAGGAAAAAGAATATTTCCCTTTTTGCACTGGATATGACTGTATCGGAATTTGTCACCATCGCTCGACTTGAAAACAATACGTATGTTTTTGAAATTATCATTCTGTCCATTTTGACTAGATCATTATTATTGTTTCGCTTTAAAGAAAATAGAAAAAATACTTTGGCAGAATTGAAGCCAGCAAGGTTCTCTGGTAGTGCTCGGCACAAGATATTAACATTTATCTTTTAGTTAACCGGTGTTGCCCGGAATAAAATCTTAACATCTATCTTTCGATTACCCGATATTGCCCGGGATAAAATATTAACGTTAAATAAAAGCGTCACATCGACCCTAATGGTCTGATGCTGCCTTTCTTTGGTGTTACACACACACACACACACACACACACACACACACACATATATATATATATATATATATATATATATATATATATATATATATATATATATATATCCGGATTCCAATACAATTACCGATTCCGTACTAAATTCCCGAATCCAATTCTTTATAATCTCTATATATCTATACTACTATGAATTTGTTTTTCCTTTGTGTTTATTGATATTCATATTAAAATCCCTCTTTTCTATTAGTATTTATTGGCTTTCCCACCAAAGCTAAATGTGACACAAGGTCATTTTTTATGTGGGGTTAAACCAGCTCCCCTAAAAAAAAGGCAAAAAGGGGACACTCTGGTTGGGACCAAAAATAATAATTTTCCCAGTATAGAAGGTTTCCCCTCCATTGACCGGGACAAATTACCTGAACTGCAGCATCTCCAGAAAGATGCTTTACTATGATCCCGGCCGGAAGGCCAAGAACAACAGAAAAAAGGTAAGCATCTTTTCTATTTTTTTAAAAAGAGAATACAATTTTCTTATATATGGGTTGTGGAATTGCATTCACTAGCAAAAGATCTAGCTAATTTGCATATTCTTTTAAACATTCATTTTAAATAATTCCCTATTAGTTGCTTCGGTTTTTTCATGGAATAATCATCTTTAGTTAACTATTACATGTAATTATATTCATGCAGATATTCTACATGATTTATACTTGCATAATATTTGCGTAAAAAGTTTATAGTAAACACAAAATTGTTTCCATATATATTAATCGGTGCAAATGTGTGAAAATTAAAAAAAATAAAATTTGCCAGGTGAAGGTCAAACGCGTGCATTATGAATGCATAACGTAGTAGCTATTGGTTCATATTTTAATTTTTAGCCTTGCAGTAAACATGTTTTCATAGTCCAGTACTTAATGGCAGAGACAAAATAAATCGTGAGCTGAACGTTTCGGTTTCGATTCTCGGTGATGGCGAATGAGTCTTTTTTTTAATACATTTTATAAATCATTACTATCTATCTATAAAAGTGAAAATATCTGTCTCTCTTTTGCTCTATGGTAGTTAAGGAAGACTATTATACAGGAAAGGCATTACTTTACATGTTCACACTTTTAATATATACATATGCACGTAACATTATGAACAGTACATAGGGCAAAGCAAGTATCGTCGATCAAAGCCGGGCGATACTTCTAGTTTAACTATAAACGTGTTATTTTGTCCCGACTACTGTAAAAACACATGTTAAATGTCCTCATATTTTCTCAAACATAGAAACCCACTGGTGAGGAAGGTCTCGACATTTTAGACTTACTGGAAGTTTAAATCAATAAATATTTATTATTTTATTATTACTATGAGCAGTGGGAGATGTTTCTTAAACCGAAATTAAATAAAAAAGACAATTTAAGGAATCGTTTTTGGCATCGGAAAATAGGCTCAATTTTTTCCGATTCCGATACCCAAAAAGCTCCGATTTTTTCGATCCCCGATTCCGAAAAATCGTCCCAACACTAATATATATATATATATATATATATATATATATATATATTGTATTGGTAGTAATTATTAAGTGTGTCTACCAAAAGAGTGCTCAATGTTTAGACAGAGCCAAAATAAGTTAATTTAGTATCCAACTAAATGGCTACATATAGGCATACATGTTTCGGCGATGTTTGATATATGCGATTATTACCAATCAATCACCAAATGTCTCTTTGATAAAGCTTTGGAATTTGCTAAGGATTATGCCAATATATCCGATGAAGAAATTGATATTATAACAAAAATGCAGAACTACAGTTATAGTCAATAATGACGAGCAATGGACTAAAAATGCTACTAACAATTATTTTGCAGTATCCATGGGTTCATTAGACTCTGCGAAACTTACGGATATGGTTGGTCTATACATATTGTACACATTAACTAATGATAATTATATTGAAGTAGGAAGTATTGGTCTGTACAGGGACGATGGACTTATGATTGTAAATAATGCTAATAATATAAAATGTGACCATATTAGAAAATTGTTACATAAAAAAATGAAACTTTTTGGAATCAAGGTGGAAATTAATAGTAACTTGAAACAAGTGGATTTTTTAGATGTTAGCTTTGATTTACTGATTAATAATTTTAAACCTTATATGAAAAATAATGCTAACCCTATATACATAAATCCCCAATCCAACCACCCACCGGCCATTATTAAACATATACCCATCTCTATAGAAAGTAGAATTAGTAATAACTCGTCTAATGAAGAGGTATTCAATAATCATAAAAATATTTATAACCTGGCACTAAAAAATAGTGGTTACAAAAACGCTAACATTACGTATAAACATGAAAATAATATGCATAATAAAAGCAATAATCTGGAGGAGGGCAGTAGCATTGATAATGATAATAATAATGAAAATAGCGGTACTAATAATAGATCTAGAAAAGTGATTTGGTTTTCACCTACGTACAATAGCTCACTAAAAACTAAAATTGGAAAAAAGTTTTTGCAATTAATCGACAAACACTTTCCTCCAGGTAATTTACTACACAAGATTTTTAACAGAAATACCATAAAAGTGAGTTACAGCTGTTGCGACAACTTAGAAAGAATCATAAAAAAGCATAACAATAAGATATTAATGAAATCTAATGTTGCAACAGTTAATAATCCTAAAGTATTTAGCAATTGTAATTGTAAATTTCCTGCGACCTGTCCCGTAAACAAAATGTGCCTAACACCTTCGGTAGTGTATCTAGCTAAAATATTCCCAGAAGAAAACCCTAATGATGAAAAATTTTATATTGGGAGTACAAAATTAACGTTCAAAGAAAGATACTACGGGCATAAAAGATCGTTGAATAACTTAACTTACGAAAAAGATACTTCCTTATCTATACACTATTGGAAGCTAATTAGAGAAAACAAAACGCCTAGAATACATTGGAAAATAATAAAAAAGCCTAAAGCATGTTACTCTTTGCAGTCACCTTGTTTCTTATGCCTGCATGAGAAAATGGAGATTACTAATTTTAAAGACCGTGACAAACTTTTAAATATAAAACAAGAATCGGCAATCTCCTGCAAGCATTTTCAGATACATACGCTTAAAAAATTATAAAACGCCTAAGTTTGTAAATAATATTTTCATAGTTTTTTTTCCAGTTCCCCCCGCCCTTTCTCATAATTAATTTTTTTTCTATACATGAAACCATTCTAAACGTTAATTATTTTACATATTTGTATTTTACCATCAAATAACCATACCCTATACCTAATAGGTTAAATTTTTAACTAAAGATATTTATTTCTTATTTTTTATTTATCTTTAATTGTAATGTAGTTATCTTACCATTAGTATACTTTTCATAATCGTTTAACGTAGGTTTTAATGGTCACCTCATCGAGCCTAATTTATTTAATTTATTTTATTTTTATATTTTAATCGCCTATTTTACACGTAATCTTTGTAACGTTAGAATTTACAAAAGTAATATTATACGGATACTAATTTATTTACACGTTAACCATTTATTTTATACGTAAATTTTTTTTTTTTAATCTAGGGTTCCTATTTTACACAATTCCTATTCTACACAACTTACCTACTGAACGAGGAATTTACTAATAACATTGAAACTCTACTTGAAACTCATTACACACTATAAATAAAATAAAATAAAATAATTAATAAATTAAAATTGACATAATGGACGATCACATTTTAATGTATATACTTTCTTTTTAGATCCTGTCTCCCCCTTTACACGTAAATACGATGTAGTACTAGTTATAAATTGGAAATTTTTGAGTTGAAACTTTGGCCTGACGAAGCGATTCCCTTGCCGGGTTTTCGCCGAAACATGTATGCCTATATGTAGCCATTTAGTTGGATACTAAATTAACTTATATATATATATATATATATATATATATATATATATATATATATATATATATCCTCCCTATATGTATAAAATGAACTCATTTTTCGCCTATGATTTTGACCATAATAGGATTAAAAATCAAGACATTTCATGCAAATGTAATATGCTCAAACTGCAGCACAATATCTGAGATGTGTTAAAGGCATATTTCCTATCCTCTTCCTCACTAATCGTAGATTCATTTATTTTTTCTGTTGAGAGTCCACTGCAAAAATCGGTTACAATCAATGGATGTAGTAAAATCTTTTCTCTCCAATAATTCCTCCTTCTCCTGCCACAACTTATACCGTCTCCGGGATCGTTCACACGGGACAGTTACGAAGAAACGCCGGTTTGAGTTTTCTTTATTTGTAGTTGCTTAAAAAACCTGGAATGGAATTTTAACGTTCCTTTTCGTTCTATGCTTTCTTCTGGGTGAAACGCACAACAGACTAAACCGATTTGAAGGGTTATTTATGCCATTTTGTTTCGCTTTATTTCGTTTTGTAGTTGCTTAACAAAACTGGAATGGAATTTTAACAGTCCTTTTCGTTCTATGCTTTCGACTGAGTTAAACGCACCATCCCCATATCCCTATATATATATATATATATATATATATATATATGTATATATATATATAATTAACTCATTTTTCCCCTGTGGTTTTGACCTTAATACGATTAAAAATCAAGACATGTCATGCAAATGCATGCTCAAACTGCAGCACAACATCCGAGGTGTGTTATAGACATACCTCTCCACTTCCTCGCAAATCGTAGAGTCCTATATATTTTTTTCTGTTGAGAGTTTACTGCTAAAATCGGTTACAATCAATGGAATTAGTAAAATCTTTTCTCTCTAATAAATTCTTTGTTCCCCTGCCACCACTTACACCGTTTCCGGGATCGTTCACAAGAGACAGTTACAAAGAAACGCCGGTTTGAGTTTTCTTTACTTCGTAGTTGCTTATTTCCTTTTCGTTCTATGCTTCCTACTAGGTAAAACGAACCATGGACCTAACCGAATTGAAGGGTTATATATGCCTTTTTTTGCTTTATTTCGTTTTGTAATTGCTTAAAAAAACTGGAATGGGATTTTAACGTTCCTTTTCGTTCTATGGTTTCTACTGGGGGGAAACGCATCATGGACTTAACCGAATCGAAGGGTTATTCATGCCATTTTTCGCTTTCCGCTGTGTTTTTTTTGGTATTGTTTTTCATCATTTTCCCCTTATTTTTGCTTTTTGTTTTTCCGATTTCTTTTTTAAAAAAGTTTTACGTTTGTTCGCTGTTTTTTTTTTCCAGATTTTGTAAAAAAGTTTTACATCGTTTTTTTACTATTTAAGCAGGGTTATTACTTCGCTTATTTTTTTACTTTAATCCCCCGTACACACACACCTCCAAAACACCCGGGCTACGCCGGGTACCACCGCTAGTATATATATATATATATATATATATATATATATATATATATATATATATATATATATATGTAATAGATAATGGAAAAGAAATATCTGAAGTAATTATTTACGTACGATTAGATATATATATGCATTATTTATTTTAAAACTACACGTTACATATTTTAGAGACGTTCCAGGGTTTCCTTGATATGGATATACCTTTACTGCTTTTAAAGGGCAGTCACGCTCCATCTTAAATCCTTGGCATCTCACGACATGAGATAAAACTGAACGAAAACTGGTTTAATTTCATGAGTTATCAGGCATTTCAAATGGTCTTTTACAAACAGCAATGTCTATTTCTGTCAATGAAAAATGGGTTGTGTAACGTATACTTTTAACTAAATATTTGTCATTTAAGCTCTCACGATGACCTTTTAACATAAGCTAATATGATGACCTTTTTAGCATACTTCGACACGGCTATACAGGCACACACACATACATAAATACATGCACACACATACACATAATATATGATATTATGTATCATCATAAAATGTCATAAAGAGATATATTTTACGTACCAATTTTTATTATTTACTGCTACAACACTCAATTCGTGTGTAGATAGTAATTTTATGAAATATATATTTAGCAATGAAGACACTGATAGGCTCCTGCGTTTTGTCCTCGTAAAACATCCTCGGGAAAAAATGCAAGGAATTCGGGTTACAAGCTGTTTTATATATACACGTAGTATTTACTCCAGCTAGTAAACCAATCAGATTCATTGTTATTCAATAGCACTCAAAAATTAATTTGATTCGTTAGCAAGAAAAACTAAACACTGCGTGTATATATAAACACTCGATAACACAAATACGATGCATTTTAGCCTGACAGTTCTCTACGGGCAGGAAATATGGAAGCCTTTTTATAGCTAAAGTGCCATTGTTAAGTTTTGAGACATTGTGTTGAACAAAGATGGCGGCGTAGTTCAGATCAGTAACCAAAATGGCTGCGTAGCTCAGATCAGTAACCAAGATGGCGGCCAAGAATTAAATGCGGTCCGTGACGTAGTAAACAGCGAACTGATTGAATCCAAAATCCGACAATTTTTATAATAATTTTGCGACGATTTCATTGGTTGTTTAGCACAGCCGTTGGTTATAAAAATGATTGGCGAATCCATTCGTCTCATACCCCCATTACTCGTCTGATGGGGATGTGTCTCCTAGCGGCTTCGGCTGCAGGGAGACAGGGTAGTACAGATCAAGGATTCGTCACTTGACACTCAGCCCAACAGGTGAGGGGCCGGGAACCGGCCCCGCACCTGTTGGACTGAGGTACACCGCCTGGGTAATACCTAGGAGGTCCACCCTCCCAGGCCTTGTCACCGGGCTTTCCGGTGGGGCAAGTTTATTGCTTGCTGCCTGAGGCGCCCCGACCGGGGAATGCCGACGGGGTTACTCAGGCAATTTTTAAAATTGCAGGAGTTCCCCTCATTTAGGGGAGCCTGTGGGGTTCCCACTTTCCGGCCTTGTGCCACATTTTGCTGAGGTGGGCAGCAAATAAATATCTACCCCCATTAGGAGTGAAAAACATTTTACAGCCATATATATTATATAGCTTTCTCTCTCTCTCTCTCTCTCTCTCTCTCTCTATATATATATATATATATATATATATATATATATATATATATATATATATATATACATATACATATATTTATATAGTAATGAAATTAAATGGATGTAGTGTTTAACTGATATGCGCAATGGTAAACTTCAAACCAATATAAATACCAGTATTTATATATAGATTTTATCCCAACCGAATAAAAAAGCTCAGTATGCAATAGAGAGCTTATTATGAGAGAAAGAAAATTAAAACTGTAAAATGAACTTGTAATCAAAATGTATTGTTCGACTGAATACTACAAAAAAACACAATTTACAAATTCCTTATTCCCTGGAATTTCAAAGAATGCTAGTCTTGCTATTCTTCTCATCAGAGGACAGAAAGGATCAACTTGAGAGAATTTTCATGCACGGTTTTATATTTTTTTACATATTCACCATTATTTCACGTTTTCTCTTGGAAATTTATAACTACAATAAATTACGGTTTCACTTAATGCCATGATTAGCATTGCTACAAATATAATTTGCTGATTTCTTTATGTCCTCTGATGAGAAGAATAACAAGAATAACATTCTTTAAAACTCCGCGGAATAAAAACTTTGTAAATTGTTTTTTGAGTATTTAGTCGAACAATAAATTTTGATAGTAAATTTTAACTTACAGTTTTAATTTTCTTTCTCTTATATATCTCAACTTAAAAAACGAACGATGTTCAACGCAAATTTAGAAAGAGAGTCGTAGTTATTTTCCATTAAAACATTCGTTTAGTTCATCTACGAAACAACTATGGATGAAGCTGAGAAAAAAATGTTGCAAATGTTTTTTTTTTTCTTTTTTAAAGATCTGAAAAGTTTTTATCAAATTATTAATGAACGACTTAAAGATGGCGTCAGTCAATTGTCCTCTTTGTGAAAGTTGCGTCGCCATTTTGGTGATCGGAAATTCGATCAATTCGCCCTTTTGCGGTACGTAAACGTTGATGTAATTTGCAGAAATTGCTGAAGTTAAATAAAAAAGCAGAAATTTTTGGAATTTAATTACAAATTAAGGCTCAATCTTCGACCCTTGCGTAGGTGAATAAAAATTATTTAAAAAAATAAATTAGATAAGATATGAATATCTACATTGTTCATACTCCCATATGAATATTTATATACTTACCTACATATATGATCCATACACATATACATACTTGCATACATGTATGATCCATACACGTACACATTCTTACATAGTACATATTCTTGACTAACCTGACAAGAACAAATCCACTGTTGAAGTTACTAGATTTTGGAAGCCCTTCTACTTTAATAGTTTCTTCTAACGGATTACTATACTTTGGAATCCCATCCCTATTTCCTGCTTCCCTGATTGTACTAATCTGTAGAAGGTT
>NC_136511.1:9534644-9592144 GCF_053919585.1 Euprymna scolopes | reverse complement strand
TATACATATATATATATATATATATATATATATATATATATATATAAAGGCTTTTTTCATATATATGTGTACATATATATAAATACTATTTTTGAGGAATAATTTGCCCGATACTAATTCACAAGAAAATTTAAAAAATAAAATAAAATAAAAAATTCATAATAATAATTTCATTCATCAAATTCCGTCTGTGTTTGTTTACAATATCACGTCAGCTGAAAAAATATCACTTCTGGTCAATGTTTAGTTTTAAATTATGCAAACGAGGAAATGATATGTGGCGATTTTAAATGGTACCCCTTTCTGATATCGTAAATTGAAATAGTTAATAAGAAAAAGTAAAATAAAAGTTCGCTCATCTTTTGTTGAAATCTGCCAGAGTTTCACCTTTTCCGGCTTAATACACATTTCAAACGGTATTTGAAAATGAGAACAAGCTGGAGAGCAGTGAAAGTTTTCTTCCTGTAAACTGACTTCTGTCGATCAAATCACGCCTCTCATAACTGCTAGCAAGTAAAGTAACACACAGCGTCCCTCTTTCTTCATGATTAGTACTGAATTGCAGCATTTCAAAACCGGATTCTAGAACAAGAACTGTCCATTCAACATGCATATACGGCATAATCACGTTGACACATCGGTTCCCGTCAGATCACCGAAGTTAAGTAACGTTAAGCCTGGTCATTACTAAAATGGGTGACCAATTTGGGAAGTCCAGATGCTGTATGTAGGAGGACGTCAACACCTCCCTGCAAAAAGTTGCAAAAACCTAACGTCTTCATCTCGTCTAACGGGGATATACATGCGACTGAGGACCGCTTATGAATTTCGTATTCCCATGGAACTTCCTCCTTCGAAGGAAGCCAGTTAAACCAAATAGGGTTAGTGCCGTTCCACACACACACACACACACACACACACACACACACACACGCGCATTCAACGTGCGACTCATGTAGTCTTTCATTTTCTTACACAACGGACGCACAAAAGAGCAGCGGAAGAAAGCGTGATAGATATCTTCCTTCCAGTTACCATATCGGACACAACTCAGTGTCTCCGCAATTCCCAGTGCGTAACGTCTTTTTCTGACCCAGAGGGCATTTTTTATTATCAACCACACACGTGACGCATTGTCATAATCGAAACATCTCATCCCAGGCGCCCAGGATTATATGAAGCGGAGCCCCGTATTCGTAAAACCGTTTTCATAACCCTATCGTCTCAGATACTCTCACCTATATAGTACCTTACAGCATAACACTCGAATATCAGAGATTCTTACTTTGACCCTTAGCAGGAATTTCAAGGACTATCGACACATCTTTTCAGAATTTACCGTTTTCCTCACATGATGCACACAATCGGTCTAGTAGGTTAGGCGAAGAATGTCAACGCTTGGCATACCCGGACCGCCTTCATATGGGTGTAGGTAACATTTTTCCCGGTTAACCATGGCTTGCTTTACTCGCCACAAGAGCTTAAAAAGAGTATGCACTAGATATACGTGAGGCCTCTGGGAGTGGAAGCACTGGGTGAGATGATAATGCACGAATCATACACCTCTGTTCGACCCTTCAAAGCAATCATTATCAAAGACCACAGATACGCTGTGGCCTGAAATGCTTCCAATACTTCCAAGCAATTTTTCTCCAACCGAAGATCAGGACCAAACCAAACCAAACAGACGCTCACGATGCAATCCAGGTTTCTGAAAGCAGTTATCATGCTGTTGAAAAGCTCTGGGTAGTTTCTGGCCTTATTATTACCAAGAAAGTTCTTCAATACCAGAACAAACGCCTTCCACGCTTCAGTTTCACTTGGTTCAGTGAGTTTTCGAACTATGTATCTCTGATGAGGGTGTTGTATAATAAGGGGACAGGCTGTGAAGAAATCGGAGAGGCAACAAGCCAAGAACGTGATGTGAGGGTCACGTTTCAACCATGACAACATGGAATGTTGGACACGAGCGTCACCTGAGCTAGTGACACACATTTGGAATGCGGTGATGTTTCAAGGCCAAACAAACAAAAGGAAATTAGCCTACAATCGAAAATAATAACATCAACAAATATTTTATGACCAGATCGGAATGCAGCTGACATTCGCAGCTGGGCTAGAGAAACGTGACCGATACCAATATAAACAAAGATTTTTTGGTTTTAAAAGAAGAGTAGCGGCCGACGCGGTGAGAAACAAGTCTGTCATCTGTCAACACCCCCGCCACGCACCCTATCTCTCTCAACGCCTCTCTCCTCGCTAGTGGAGTCAGTGACAACCGACACCAAAGTGTAAAGAAAGATTGTTGAAAATAAACTCGAATTCTTTTGTAAACCGTCGAGTCTTTTAGTTGTCATTCAAAATATACACTCGTCGGTAAACTTGTCCGGCGACCATTTGTCCACGCAGTTATATATATTGAGTGCACACAACGCAACAAGCTGTTTGATGTGAGAACCGTCAAAGACGCCAAATTTTAACTTTCCCATCGTCAATCCTGGAAACAATCACTATCCTTATCCAGAACCTAAACTTAAACTGCTTAAGCCGATCTTGATGTGCAGCGGTGGGAAGAGTATTCTGTCTTTAGCCACCAGAGAGACGTTGATGAAGTTTCTTTCTTTACAAAGCACCAATTCCTACCGCACAAGCCAGTTCTTCTCCGTGCATGCTGAGTATCAATTTTTGAAAGATTTCGACGTTGTATGATTTCAAACTGATTCCTTTTCGACATAATCACCAATAATTATTGGAGCTGAATACTTCTGGTCATAAAAATAATCATTTCCTATGAAAATAATAATTCGACATGGCATTTAACTCCCACCAACTTTTAAAATGATCCATATATGCATACATGGGAACACAAATTAAAAACTAACATCTTGCTCAAAAAGTGGATCTGATTGAACAAAACATATTTGGATTCGTCGGACTACTGTTCTCATCGTGGGTGTTATTTTCAAAATGTTTTGGTCGATGTAGCCTCCGTCCTTCTTCAGGTTTATCCTGTCGAACTCGGGAATCAGTTTGATGAACTCGAGAATCTATCCTTCGAACAAATAAATTATTTAATCCATGAGGGTAGCATGCGCTCGTTCCATCAGCCAGGGTCTGTGAAGTAATGAGAACTTAGTAAAATTCAGACGTAAGTTACAATCTTCTGAAGGTTGGAGGTTCAATGTCCAGTGCGGGCGACACTCAAAATACAATGCCCACGAGTGTGTGCCTTGTGTAGCTGTACGACTTACCTTCAGGTGGGTCTATTAGAGAGAGAGAGAGAGAGAGAGAGAGAGAGAGAGAGAGAGAGATTAAAGATGGCGGACTTGGTTTTATAAAGTGTGGTCTCGTGTAATCGGACGAGATCACACCGCCCACCGCCCACATTTGCAAATGAAATCAGTCAGTTTTTTTTATATATATAAAAATCCTGTTTGCGGAGGTGAGAGCGACAGACGTATACTGGAAGTGGAAAGAGAAAATTGTGAGGAGGAGGAAATGCAGTGACATATTCTATCTGTGAACTTTTTCCCTCAAAAATATCAGCCCATTTAACTGTATTATGACTTCATAGTAACGAAACAAAAATATGCTACATTCCCAGTAGATCAGGTCTGACAAGACACTTGAAAAAGAAACAAATTACCTTTTTTCCTCATCATTACTGACGGATTCTGCTGTTTCTCATCGTCCCGCGATTGTCGCATGATTCGCCTCATCTTTCTCTTTTTGTCTGATCGCCGATCTTCTCATCAGTGTAGCTAGACAAGCAAAACTTAATTTAATGCAGAAGTAATACAGAGATGTTCCTGAGAGTTTGTAAGGTTTTATTTCTGGAGAGATTCGAGTACTTGTGCAGAATTTAAACTAGACGCAACCAACTGGCCGTTAGGCTTTACTCGGAATATGACGTCAAACGCCGGCTTTCGCCGAACATTTCCGATTATCAAAGCGCAACAACGCTATCCAAGGAAAATAATGGCAAAAACATTTAAATATAATAACATCAGCAGAAAAAATATGTAACTGAAATAGAAATAAAAACAACAATTTCTGTTTTATTATTGAAACAGATGTTTTTAAGTGAAACAAATAAACAAGTTGTATTTTTTTTCAATCAATTTTTAAAGCCAAACAAAATTGAAAAACTTTATAAGAAAACCAATGTTTTTTAATTTTCATACTTGTTAAAAAAGGTTTTAAAAAAGCATTTTTTATGTGTTTTTAATGTATTATTTGTTTTGTATTTTTTCTTTATTTTTGTAACTAATGTAAAGCAACTTTGTTTTTTTGTTATTTTTTTCTTTTCATGAACATTTTTCCTGTAGGGTGGAGTTGGTAATGGATTTTAAAAAATAAATTAAATTAAGACGGTTGGAATATTCCTTTAGGACTAGCTAGACTTTTCTACGGTCGCCTAAGACGATATCAAAGTAAGGTGAGAAGAGACAGCGGATGTGGAAGAAACTTCGGTAGCAGGGTAGCTTTCCGATATATGGTTAAAAATGGAGAAAAAAATGATAATTAGCAAATTTCTGTCTCCACAAAAACTCGAAAAAATAACTGTCGAGAATCTTTCGGTTCAGTTGATTTTTTTCTTTCAATATTTACCCTAAATGTCTACTCCGTTGCCGTGCATTGATCGGCGTCTTACGTCAGATTATAGTAAAACTCAAACACATAACGTCATATTCCGAACAAAGTCGAGCAGGCGGCTGGTTACGTCTGGTTCAAATTATGCACAAGTACCGAGATTTGACTTGCACAGCAGAAAAATGACTAAGATTTTATTAATTATTTACTTAACTCACCTACGTAACTAAGTTGGGTGCCTTGCGAACAAAGACTCTAGGGTGGTTATTTCACTCTTTGCGGTATTCAAAGTTTCCTTTGGGTATTTGTACTAACTCCCTCGCGCAACATCTTATGTCAGACTCGTATTATTGCATTATTCCATTACTTTCCACTCTTATTCTGTTGCGTCTATTTCGTTACCTTAAATGTCATTACAAGATTAGTGTTAACATGACATGCACTTAGAGTGCCTATATTAAACTTTATACTCATTATTCCAATAGGGTGTGTGGCATGTTACATAAGTTGAATTTTGAACTAAGGTTCCTCCTCTTCTCTTTCTCTCTCCCAACAATCGAACACAGCATATAATAACAAAACTCTAAAGCACGTCTGACAGCACTGACTTCTGCCAACAGTCTGCCCCGCCTCTTAACAACACAGGCTTTTTATATCGCAAAATCGTTCACCTCTATTTGCATATTCTTCTAACTCACGTGATCACTACTCTATAAATAAGAGTCTTGACCGTTTCTTTTCTTTCTTTTTATTTATTTTCGGTGACTTACCCGCACGTGGTCTATCCAGGTAAGTCACGCATTTCTCCACACTCCCCCCTGATCTCATGATCACAAACAGGGCATGCGGGCAATCGTCGTTGGCGGGTACTCCTTCGAAGAATTGGGGGCAGCACTTCCTCATTGCTGTTTTCTTCATTACCACCATCATTACTACCAGTCTGTTCCATTATCCCGTCTCGTGGTTCCATAGGCGGT
Source organism: Euprymna scolopes (assembly GCF_053919585.1). Taxonomy (NCBI): domain Eukaryota; kingdom Metazoa; phylum Mollusca; class Cephalopoda; order Sepiida; family Sepiolidae; genus Euprymna; species Euprymna scolopes. The sequence goes on along the minus strand of NC_136511.1, from coordinate 9,586,574 downwards.
GTCTCACAATCAGGGCAGGGGGGCAGTATCCGTCTTTGTCGGGTACTTCTCCGAAGAATCGGAGGCGTCATCTTCTCGGCATGCTCCATCATCCCTTCTCGCGGGGTTTCGCAATCACGGGGGGTGGGCAGTATTCGTCTCTGTCGAGTATTTCGATGAGACATTACTTCCTTGTGTCCATCGCTCTCCTCACTATTGTCATCAGTATGTCCCATCATTCCCTCGTCTGGTTCTGTTGGTGGTGTTTCTATGCTCACCTGAAGGGGCAGTAAGTGATCAGGATCATCTCTGAACGGTGTGTGATCCTCCCCATCGTCCTCAGAATCAGAAGAGGTATAACAAGGGCGGATATCTTTTACGTGACGTGGTATGCCACCAATCAACATGGTCTGAGGACTTATGATTTCGTCTATTTTTCCCCGGAAAAATTTCGTAGTGCACCCAGCATTCGGGGGTTTTATCCAAACAAGGTCTCCCACCTGATATGGTGTATTGACAACACTCACCACTGATGGTATGGCATCAACTCCTTTCACACGCTGTTCATATTGGTAAATCCCATTGGCTGGTGCAGTTGCTGGTGTTGCATTGTCCTTGGGTGTTATATTATACCAGTACACAGCTTCTGGAATAGAGCACTGCGTCCTGGCTGCAATTCTTTTGATGGTGCGGTGACACCGTTCTGCTATACCATTACCCTCGAGATAATATGCACACCGATAATCCCCCATTCGTGCACGAATTTCTGAAATTCTTGACATCGAAATGTGGCGGCATTATCAGTCAGAATTTCAATCGGGGCACCACGTTCAAAAAAGACGGCTCTCAACTGTTGTATAATGCTGGCTGCATCCTGTCGTGTCAACAGGCGCCATATTGTGAAAGGCGTTGGGCCACAATCCGTCATGGTCAAAAAATGTTTGTCCCCATGATGTGTTATGTCCATCCCTACTCGCTGCCAGTTGCCCTCCACCTCGAGCTTCCCTTTTTACCATTGGGATGGTGCCGGATCAATTCTCTGACACTCTTCACACGAACGTATGGCTGCTTTCACTGATGCTTTTGTAGTTGCAGGGCATACTCTTCGGACAAAATATGCAGTCCTCTGAATTCCAGGATGTCCAATCTGCTGGTGTATCATACGGATCTGGTCAGGTGTTAATTGATCCGTTACAGTCGCGCATGTTTGTTGTTGAAGATCGGATCCCTGCCTCATTGCATCGATCCACCTCTTTGGTACTCGAGTCAAGCTATCAGCCAAATTCTGCATCGACGAGACTAACGTAATGTCTACCTGCAAGCTGTATTCGTCAACTAGACGCTTAATTATTGCTAGTCTCCTTCGTACTAGCATTTCACTTGCAGCTCTAGTCTTAACTCGAGCCTTTCCATTCAAGGTGTCGGTTAACCAATGGTAAACACACAATGAGTCAGTGTGGAGATGCACAACATTAGTCTGCCATTGCAATGCGAGATTAAGACCTTTTAACGTGGCATCAAGTTCTGCCAAATTTATATGTTGGGCATCATTTTTCGGACGAAGCCAGCATGCATCTTCCACAACAACACCTAGTTGCTCCAACACGACACCTGTAGCCAACGAACTTGCGTCAACCCATGCATTTAGTTCGTTTCCAGACACTTGCCACTCACCCCGGGCAGGGTCATTCCTATGCACTCTGGACAACATTTCAGCCATCATTTGTTGGAGAGAATCATCATCCGCAACATCGTCCCATCCTTTTGTTACTGTAGTCACTCGTCTTTTCACCACTCCTGTTGCCGATCGGAGCCATCCACAGACAGGTAGATGTCCTACCAATTTACCACAGATAGAAAACACAGTACGTCTTGTTAATACATTGGGTAACTTTGGAAGTGGGCTCCCTCGTTTCCATCGCAACGTATTGTCCTCCTCTCAGACCTCGAGGCCTAGCACGGGCACTCCATCCTTTAGGCGCTAAGGGTCTTTGCTTATTAACCCAAACGCTTTCAGTTTTATTCGAACTGCATCCGCAGACATTATGTCCTCATTAACATAGATGTCATCTATGTAGGCTGAAGCAGCTTTTGCTGTGGTCTCATCCTGCATCAAAACAGTTTTAATAATGGTTGTCATAATCAAGGGTGCTACGGTTAGGCCAAAACCCAAACGTGTCAAACAATATAGTTTTCCCTTGAGTAGTACTGTCTGAAACGGCCATAATGACTCATGGACACGTATCTGCAGGTAGGCCCTCTTTAGATCCAGAAGTGCTACATTGCTCCCTTTTTGACGCCACTCTCTCAGTTTAGCAGCGCACACATCTGCGTTTCCGGTAAACGCATCAACATGCCGATTCAACTCTCGGTAATCCATTACGGGACGAATTTTTTCTTTGGTAGGTTGTTCAACAGCCATGAGCGGAATTAATCCCTTGGGTGGTCCCAGACGTTCCTGTGGGTATGGTATTAACCAACCGTTGTCAATCCACATCTGAAGTTCTTCTTCATATGCGGCCCTATTCTTGGTAGAAACTGCATACTCTGGAATCGTGTTGCACAGCCGATCTGGTTCCTGGCCCATGGCCCATTTCCACTTTGCAGTCCACACCCTTTCGTTGTCATCAAATGTAGCACAGAAGTCCTTTTCTTCAATCGACATGGCTGCACCGACGTCTTTCCCTTCTCCAAGCCTGATACCTCTAGCTGCTGTGATTGTAACGCCTCCTAGTGCTTGTATTGCATCAATTCCAAGCAACATGTCGTAGCCAAGGGGTTTCTCCTGCATCACCAGAACGTCAACTTTAGCTGTGTCACCTTTCTCAGTACAGATTGTGACTGTCCCTTCACCACAACATACCCGTGATAAGCCATTGATGGTCATAACGCCGACTGGGTTCCTCCGCCACACCGGACAGCAATGGGCACTAACTATAGACCGGGAACACCCCGTGTCTATAAGTGCTGAACACTGCACATCATCAAGTTTAACGCTAATGACAGGCAATCCTGTGTTTATTGGTTGGCAGGGGGCAAGGGTAGCGATAGTACCTTGCCCCCAACTTCGTTTCCCGAACAGTTGCGAGATATGTGCCCAAACTTATTGCAGCGATAGCATTGCACTGGTCTCTTTGATTGTGAATATACACCTCTCCTATCACTCCGGCACTCTTTAGCAAAATGATTGGCCTCCCCACATTTATAGCACACTGGGGTGGCATGCTTATTACTATCTGGAAGAGAGTCCACATTGCCTCCATGTCGAAAACGAGCTGCTGCTGCAATTGGTTCCTGTTCCTTACAGATGTTTCGAGCTCGGGCCAATAACTCATCAGTTGACAATTCATCGATTCTTGATGATGCCCGCAACAGTTTACTGACCTCCTCGGGTAGGCCTACCAAAAAAGCACAGCTTAATATTTTATCGTTGACCCCACCAAACGGTACAGATAATTTTCGCAGGTCGGCTAGGTACACGTCGACTGTTTCCTTGGGTTGAAGTGTCCGGCTCGTGAACTGTTGCCACGCAACAAATGGATCTGTACCAAACGCTGTATACAGGCTCTGCTTGATTTCATCCCAGTCTGGTTCATCCCCGAGTTGTTGGTAGACTGCATAGGCCCCTACGGTTAGCCTCAAAGGGATAACTGTGGCTGGTTCTTTAATTTTGCACAGTTTACAGATTTTCTCTGCCTTTTCAATCCATTCGACGACAGCCGGTCCAGTGGTAGATCCGTCGAACTCGGGTATTAAGCGAATGTCGAATCTGTCCATTGTTAGTCACCGCACACCAAGCGCCGAAATAGCTTAAAACCAACACAAAGTCAAGTATCTGCAGAATGTCTTCTTGGTTCCTCCTCTTCTCTTTTCTCTCTCCCAACAATCGAACACAGCATATAATAACAAAACTCTAAAGCACGTCTGACAGCACTGACTTCTGCCAACAGTCTGCCCCGCCTCTTAACAACACAGGCTTTTTATATCGCAAAATCGTTCACCTCTATTTGCATATTCTTCTAACTCACGTGATCACTACTCTATAAATAAGAGTCTTGACCGTTTCTTTTCTTTCTTTTTATTTATTTTCGGTGACCGACCCGCACGTGGTCTATCCAGGTAAGTCACGCATTTCTCCACACAGTTTTGCCTCCTTTTTTAAAGTATAGAACATAGTTTTTGTAAATAGTATTCAGACGTGAAAATGATATAGACTTGCCAAATCTAATTAGTGATTGCTATTTTTCTTTTTCTCCCTCTATTCCCACCCCTACAAAAGCCAGAAATTTTGGAATGAAGATCAAGTTTAATAAATATCCGTTGCCTTCCATCAGAATTGCTTCGAGATTGAAAGTATAACGAGGAGATTTGATCATAGGACGGTAAATCCTCAGTTTGGGAGAGTAATGCAAAAAACGAGTTCAAGTAAAACAGCAAGAAACAATTGTTTTACACAGGAATCACCACTTATCAAGGCCCGGAGACCACTTAAGGACAAGGTTTAAAGGGTATACATTAGTCAATGTGATTATAGCGTAGTAAACATAAGTAGTGGGAATTTTGTTTGTGAAATTTAGTGTTTCTGTGATTCTTTCCGACACTTATAATATATGACACAATTCTGAGAACGAAAAGATAGGTTTAATAGTAACAAGTAATTCAATAAGGAATAGCTTCGCATTACAAGCATCACTTCATTACAAGCAGGACCAAAGAGTTGAAAAGAAATACCAATTATTTTATTACAACTCTTTTAGGCAATGATAGCTATTTAATTATTCGCTATAAATAAAATATGAGCACATTCTTTTAGAATTTAACGGCTGGTCTAAAAATTGAACGATATTAAACGATGTACAAATTAAGAATAATTTTCAGCCAGTATATTGACAAGATGACACACAAAACCGCTGACGGACCGTCTTGTCGGCGGGAATGTTGAAAACACAAGAAAAAGTGTGAGATTTATTAGACTGCACATAGACAGAGGTAATTAAAATATTCAGTATATGTACATATAAAGGCGTCTACACACTGAATATATATATTCAGTGTGTGTGTATGTGTGTATGCATGTGTTTATATATATATATATATATATATATATATATATATATATATATAAATATAATGATTATTAAATGTATATATATATATATATATATATATATATATATATATATATATATATGGTATGTGTGTGCAACTAATTGCCATATATATTTTCATACAACTTTCCTGTAGCTTATTTCTAATCGATATATTTTCATCAATACACAGGTGCGCGTGCGCACACACACACACACACACACACACACACACACACACACATATATATATATATATATATATATATATATATATATATATATATATGAAAGTGACGTTGAGTAAAGTCAGCATTAAAATTGATGCCAGTTTGTAAATACCAGGTGCTGTATGTGCCCTATGTTTATCTGGAGATTGTTTCCAGTCATTTTTCTCGCCGTGCGCAACACTTGCTTCACTATTAGAACCTCGCTCCAGCATCTCTACATGTTATCTTTTTTTATCTACAGAAATTGAAAAGGAATATTTATATATATATATATATATATATATATATATATATATATATACATGTATTAATATATATACATATGTATATATATATTATTTCATTAACAAAGGGGTGTAGTGGTTACCTGATATACGCAATAGTAAACTTTAAACTAATATAAATAACAGTATTTATATATAGAAAATTTAATCCCAACCGAATAAAAAAGCTTATTATAAGAGAAAGAAAATTAAAACTACAAGTTGAAGTTTACAATACAAAACCTATTGTCCGACTGAAAACTAAAAAAAAAAAAAAATTACAAAGTCCTTATTCCGCGGAGTTTCAAAGAATGTTATTCTTGTTATTATTATACGCATCAGAGGACATAAAGAAATCAGCAATTATATTTGTAGCAATCCTAGAATTTGCTAGTTAAGGCATTAAGTGAAACCGCAACTTGTTGCAATTATAAATTAGCAAAAAAAAAAGTGAAAAATGTTGGATATGTAAAAAATATATATAAAAACAAACCGCGCATAAATAAATAATATTTCAGCTCGCATGAAAATCCTCTCAAGTTGATCCGAAATGCAAAATAGAGAATGTATTCCAAAATAAGTCCAGCGTGACGATGCATATAATCCGATTAGAAAGTTTTCAAAACAGCTGAAATGAAAATTCTTTTTTCCAGGCCGTGCAGTAGCCCAAAGAGAGATCTGTCTCCTGTCAAATGGGACCTAATAGTAAAAAGGTCTTTGCTTCCGTTTGGTTATCAAATAAACAGAATGTGTCGTCAACATATCGGAAGTACACTAATGGTTTTATGGGTCCAGATAGTAAGCGCTCTTCATAGAACCCCACAAAAATATTCGTCATGGTCGGTCCAAATACTGATCCCATGGCCACTCCATCTTTTTGCCGATACATAATATTGTTGAAACTAAATTCCACAGATGTCGTGGCAAAGTTCAACAAAGATGTTTTCAGGAATAGGAGGAGGTGATATCCGGACCTGATTTTAAAAATCTGCACACATATCTTTAGTTTCCAAAACAGACACAAATAAAAAGATTGCTAATGTCATAAGAGCACATAAATCCATGAACAATCTTAGACTTTTTAATAAAATCAGCAAAATAAAATGAATCTGTGAGACAATATTTACTATAATGTTGTAAAACAGGTTGTAAAATATCAAAGATCCATTTTAAGACCTTGTGTTGCGATGACCCTACCATGGAGAGAATGGGCCTTAATGGGATATCCGCTTTATGGGTTTTAGGGAGACCGTATAACCTTGGGCGGATAAATCCAGAGGGTCTTTTCTCGCTAGCTACGTTCGTCGGAAGTACACCGTTTTTGACCCACTTGACCAGTTTCTTTTGAAATTTGGTTTCCAAGGAGGCGGTTGAATCATGAGTTGCGACAGGGCCCAATTTTTCAAATGTGTCTTTGTCATCTAGTATTACTGATATTTTGTCAACGTACCCAAGATGATTTGGTATACCCACCCCTGACCCTTTATCTGGTCTAGTAATAACTAATGATGGGTCTTGTCGCAAAGTTTTAATAACTGTAAAATTCTCTTTGCGCCATTTAAACTCAGAATGCGACACTGGTGTACTGGCGTAACTGTGAGAAAGGTCATTCAATTTTGCCTTGAGATCCCTAGTTTTGGTTTCAGGGACTGGTGCAAGTCTCTCCGCTTGGGCATTGAGGATTTCAAATTTCGAAAATACCTCTTCTTGTTTAACACCGGGCAAAGGAATACAAAAACCTAACCCATGATCAAGTACCATTAATTCTGAAGGTGACCAGTCGTGGGAAAATAAATTAAGAACGTGCCTTCCTGGGTTTGAACGTAATTAATCTCTAGGGTATTCGACCATAACGCTGTTTTATTTTAATCGTTGTCCCACTTTTTTTCTCCCCGGAAATTGAATAAAACGCAATTTTAATCGCTTTTTCATTCTTTGTTTTAAAAATTCCCTCGATACAGCTTTGAGAAGCGAGGGTCGAAACCGCTCAGCTGGCTCCCCATTTCTCTTTCTTTCCTCTCCTGTTCCCCCTTTTCCCCTCCTTTCCCCCCCCTTTTTGGAGAGCAGATTAAAGGAATATATGTATATTGATATATATACAAATTTACTTTTAATCATGAATCATAAAAGTCTTCCCTTCCTAATATATATATATATATATATATATATATATATATATATATATATATATATATATATATATATATAAACTGCGTCAGTCACTTGATTGCAGATTAATAAAATATCAATATTTCACTAAATCTAGGTCACAAAAAAATAAAAATTGTATAGTCAAATGACTGCTTTAAGGTTAGTTATTTCCCAAAATTTTATTCAAATTCATGCGATATTCACGAAATTATGACATTTTATTCTTTATCAAAGAATTTCCTCTGTCCATCACTTTATTGCCGGTCTCTGAAAATGTTGTTTTAGGGCAAAAAACAATGTCTAATCATGAAAACTTTACTTTTTAGTATATTTTTCTGTTAAAGAATAATATAAAAATATACGCACACTTATATGACACCGCATATTTATGCCTGAATGCCACTCGAAGATAATAATCAATAAGATTTTCAGTTGACAATTAAAATGATTTAATTATTTAAACGGCGGCTCAACAAATAATTTTTACCATTATATGTCAACACGAGCATGTTGCACACAGTTCTGAAGCAGCCTTGCAGTATTGCATATTCTATAGATGAAAAGTTATTGAAAATAAACTTTGTTCGTGATAATTCCGTTTAATTTTTAATAAAGTGGTTGTAGTTAGACGACACTTTGCTGTGAATGTTTCATAAGAGTGAACCATGGATTGGAACTCAGTCGAGCACCTGCTATGAAAATAACAATTGAATAGAGAAAGACAAGCAACGTCTCTGCTTTGAGAAATAGGATATCGTTAAGGGAAAACATCTCCCGATTAAATTAGAGAATTCGATTCTGTACTCTTTCACGACAGAAGAGAATGCCGCTAGCAACACCTCCCAAGATGTGGCAAGAATAATCTATACTATAACCTGTCTGGTTCTGGTTCATGTAGAAGATTGCATCAGCTATTTCTGTCATGGAAGAAATATCCGACCATTTTTTTTGCGACCTTGGAAATGGAGTTGATATAAGTTCTGCTCGCAAATGTTCACTGTATAATTCTTAACTTTTAAACTATTTCCTAAGTTTTTATAGATGTTCCACCCTATATATATTTATTAAGAATTTTTTTTTAAATAAGAGTATAATATGTGTATTTGTGTTCAGAAGATTAGACTTCAATACCGTCGTTTGAAATCAAAACAAAAGGAAACACTGAATGTAACGTATAACGTAACGTTGAGTGTTACATAGAGTGTAACGTAGAATGTACGTAAAGGTCTCCCGCTCAGGTCAGCAGATGGCCTCTGACATCATCGAAAATAAAATGGTCGTGATCGTTTTCTCCCGGCAAATCTTCACATGGATTCCCAGCCTTACAGGTTTCGTGTCGATTCTGCTGAAAATCAATTAGCTTGCATGCACGCCAGGAAAGAATAACAGACTCCGAGGTTCTAACTACGAAAAAGTTTATTTCACAAAAGTTATAAGCTTTTACATATATACATCGTTCAGTTTGATTATACCCAACTGGACGAAGGCCAGAGGAATAGTTGGCCCAAACGTTGTGAATAAACAAACCAATAAAGATGAAAAACAACTAATAAAGATGAGAATAATAGTCCGAAATAAAAATAAATTAATATATATAATGCTCATCTCAAAAAATGAATTCCAATTAAGGAATAATATATATACCAATCGGTACGGACCCGACTATGGAAGATCAGATAATAAATAAACGTGGATTTATAAGATCAAAGAATCCAACCTTGATCGCCCTTCGGGGCCCGTGGCGCAGTTGATAGAAACGTTGAATCTCTATGGTTCCAGATGAACATTGTCTGAATATAGCGGTTTCAATCCTACCCAAAAGCCGGCCAGAGGTTTACTTGGCCACAAACGTGGTGAGACGACAACAACTACGGATGGCAGTGATTGCTGAGAATGCAGTTAGGAGATTCGAAGTTCCTATCCGTTGCGGTTATCACCTGACGAAGGCCAGAGGAATAGTTGGCCGAAACGTTGTGAAAAACAAAAACCAATAAAGATGAAAACAGCAACTAATAAAGATGAGAATAATAGTCCGAAATAAAAATAAAAGTAATATATATAATGCTCACCTCAAAAATGAATTCCAATTAAGGAATAATATATAAGCTTCAATAGCGTTGTGAAATATCTTAGTACATATATTTCTCTTTTAATCTATGTACGCATGCGCACAATGACGCAATTGTGCTACGCTCGTCAAAGTGTTATTGCTTTCAAGTTTGATCCCTTTTTTGAAGCCCTTAGCAATTATCTTTATCGATTAAATGCCCCTAATAAAGTTCTGCACCCAAAATGCAATTTTTGAGCTATTGCACGCCGTCCAATGATCATCCGTCTAGGAGGAGATACATTCGAAAAAACGGAGACAGACACACACACATAGTAAGATTTATATATTAGATTTATCGTTATCATAATTTTTTTCATTGCCTTAATATTATTTGTATTTAATTTAAATAATAATAATAATAATAATAATAATAATAATAATAATAAACACTATAAAAGACGTAATACGCAAATAAGTTTTTATTTATCTTCCTCCCATGGTGAGGAGATTAGACGCACGGTCGGGAAAATAGGGGTTGAAGAGCCAGTGCCCTAGAGAAAGAACAATCTGACCGAACAAAAATTACTTGGGCAGCTCCGTTGGAATTCTCCTGGAGAGGAGCCCCAGGAGATTAGCAATATACTAGCCTCATCTCAAAGAGCAAAAGAGAAAGCCTGAGAGGGTGGGCCTCAGTTTGGTATTTAAAGTTTAGCAAAAGATTTATTAATGTCGGGGTGGATTAGGGTTAATCGAGTCGGGGTTCTCAGTGACATGTAAAAATATTATACAATAAAATTATTATTCACATATCACGTATGGAAGATGATTTAAGAAATATTTTCAAATGATAACATAGGAAATGACTTTAGAAGTAAGTTAATTAAAATTTGTCGAAATTGCGGTTTTGTGGATGGCATACAATATATATATATATATATATATATATATATATATATATATATATTTATATATATATTAGGGTGTAGTGAGATCAAACTATCATTGTCATATTAATTTTCGATAGTGATAAAAAGTTGCTTCTGTTATTATTTAAGAAAGGGATTATACCTATTTTGATATTATATTACATTGTTTTCTTTTGCCGCCATCAATCTCAACTTTTATTATGTATATATGTTATACGCAAAATATTAAGTTATTTTTTCTTCTACTTCGGTACTAGAAATATACTGTTATATTCTTGGAATGTTAGTATTTTCAATAAAAATAGTGTTCTGAGAATGTTTTAGTCACTAATCAATAAATTCTTTCTAAAAATGCTATTGGCTATATATTACACTGTGCTATACTATACTATACTATTTTAAACTGCCTCACTGTCTTTCTTTTGAAGTTGAATATTATGGCAGCTAAAACTAGAGGCAAGACAAGTTGCCCTGTCTATGGTGCTATGTCTGACTTAGCTGATAACCAGCTGCCAAGCATTGCTGATGCTATGCGTTTATACGCAAAGCGGCAAAGTGATCAACCAAAAACTACTTTCTCGTCAAAAATTGTCACTGATATTGCTATATCTGCCATGGGAGTATGGAGTAAAGCTGATATTCCAACTGTTACACTGCGAAGAAATGAGCAAAAAATGTAAGTCTTCGATATGAATTGTGAAATGTGTTAAAGAAAAAAGGATTACAAAAGCAATATGCAATAGATCAACCGAGTGCTAAAGGAAATCTGTTGTTTGACATTGCTGCCTGCCACTGTAAAATTGATTTCTGTACCTGTTCTAAGGACAAAAAATGCCACGTGCTGAACAGTTACTTTTAGATGACCAAAGATCAAAACGAGAAATGGCAGATATAGCAATATCAGTGACAATTTTTGACGAGGGGTAGTTTTTGGTAGATCACTTTGCCGCTTTGCATAGAAACGCATAACATCAGCAATGCTTGGCAGCTGGTTATCAGGTAAGTCAGACGTAGCACCATAGACAGAACAACTTGTCTTGTCTCTAGTTTTAGCTGCCATAATAGGCACAGTTGACAAGGAGGCTAGTGAATCTTTAAGACAAAAAAGAATTCGAAATGAAAAATGAGAGCAGTATTACAATAAAGTTGCAATACTGGATGAAGACCTTCAACAAGGGAAGATCACATCAGTAATTCAGACAATTCAAACCCGGATTCTTCTTCTGATGATGAAGATGAAGAATCGCATAGAGCATCTAAAAATAGAGAATGTGATAGATATGGCGTTTCAAATACAGTTGGTGCTGCCATTGCCACAGCTTCTCTTACTGATTATGGAATTGTGACTGAAAATGACAAAACGCAGACAGTTTATAGATCAAAGTTGTGGAGAGAACGCGAAGTCTGAGAAGCCAACTTAGAGATAGTGCCTCAGAAAAACGTCAAACATTAAACTCCATATTCTTTGATGGAAGAAAAGATGTTACTAGATATCTCCCATCTGTGAACACGAAGTGTCGAATTACAGAAGAACATATTGTTCTACTAAATGAGCCCAATTCAGAGTACTTAGGTCATGTTAGCCCTTCAAGTGGATCATCTGCTAACATTTTTGTTGCTATGACTAATTTTATTTTGATGAAATGACTTGTTTCTAAATGATATAAGGGATGTAGGATGTGATGGAACGGCAGTAAATACAGGATTCCACAATGGCGTAATTCGACGATTTGAGGTGCATATAAATAGACCCCTTCAGTGGCTGGTTTGCACGATGCATATGAATGAATTACCTCTTAGAAGTATCTTCACCTTTTTGAATGACACAAGTGGTTCTACTGCTTTCAATGGAAAAATTAGTAAAGCTCTTGTCACATGTCAATCGCTGGCAGTTGTTGAATTTGAAGCCATAAATGGAAACTTACCAGAGTTTAAAGACCTATCATCCCTGAGTAAAGATCAAAAATACCTGTATGATATTTGTATGGCTGTCAACAATGGTGTTGTGCCATCAAAAGAACCAGGAGCCATGGTGCATTCAAGGTGGTTAACTATGGCAAGACTATATTTCTACCTTGAATCCATCGGAATAGTTAAAGATCATAGCAGAATATATACTGAATATGTACGCTCCAACTTGATTTAGCATTAAACTGAGACCCCAATGTTTCTATGGAGCTCAACACATGTGGAATGTCATTCATCTGTTCAGGTATCTCCCGGGAAATGTTCGAAAATCAGTCGATAAATGTATTCAGCATAACGGGTATTTTGGTCATCCAGAAAATATTCTGTTGGCAATGATGAAAGATGAAAGGGAAGAAATAAGGGAACTAGTCCTCAGGAGAATTGCAAGATCAGGAGAATTGAAAACTAAAGGAGTAAGAAAGTTCCAAATTTCAACATTGACTTTCAACGCTGAGGACTATTACGAAATGGTTGACTGGATCGAAATTCCGAGATGTGAACCTCTACTAGCAAGAATTTTCACAGATCATGAAATTGAGGAAGGCATCAGAAGCAGAGCCGAATCAGATTTTGAATTGGATAAGTTTCCATGCAGTTGAGAGAGATATACAAATTGTCACTGAAGCATCAGCGTCTGTGTGGGCAACTCCGCTGGGATGAATACATTCGTGTTAAGACTGAATCACGAAAACAAATGAGGGACTGGAATGCTTAACTCTATGTTCTTTTGGTCCACAGTGCAATTATTTACTTGTAAAATGCAATTCTTATGGTATAACTGAGTAATAAATTTTCTTTTATTTTTTGATATATGCATTTTCAATCAAATGTTCAACTTTTCGGCCGCAAAGGAAAATGGTTCTGGAAAAATACTAAAACCTTTTCTAAACTTACTTTTACATATAGGAGCAACTTTTTAGCACTCTCCAAAAGAAAACTGTATATGTCACTACACCCTAATATATATATATATATATATATATATATATATATATATATATATATATATATATATATATATATATTAAATGAAAATTACAATTGAATTTACCAAAATGATCCAAGATGGTGAAATTGAAGTAAATTATAAATATTAAAGAATTAATATTTATAAAATTATCTCAGCCAGATAAAAAAGCTCGATAAAACCAAATAGGAAATAGAGCTTATATTTATGTCTCAGAAGCAGAGTGAAAAGCACATCTTATTTTTCTTTTATTAATATTATTGGAATCTTTTCTTTTTTTTTTCCTTGTACACATTTTTGTGAATTATTCCATGGATTTCTGCCTTTGGATTATTATGGACCATCTTCTTCCAATTACGGGATCTCCTTGGATTTTACTTGTACAAATGGAAATTGTTTTAACTTTTTTGAAGTTTTACATTTGGATTTTACCGTCACTGGATTTTTTATCTTCCAGCAGACTATCCATTCGTGTGTAATCACCTTTTTCTTTACCATATTCCCTCTGCTTCACTTTTTTTTTTGTTTTCAAGTAAGATCTTTGACTTACTTGTTGTTTCATCAAATACTTCTGCATGCAAAATCCAATCCCGCATTTTGCTAATTCCTACCCTCTGATGAGAAGGAAAGTATTTATTCGAAACTCCGCGGATTAAGGACTATCCATTAATCTAGTGTTTCCTTTTCAGATTAAATATGTTTTTAACTCATTTCAAGGTGTTTTTAACATATTTTATTAACTGTTTGCTCATATATATATATATATATATATATATGTGTGTGTGTGTGTGTATACATATGTATATATATATGTATATACATATGTATATATATATGCATATATATATGTATATGTATATATATGTATATATGTATGCATATATATGTATATATATGTATATATATGACTATGTGTAGATATAAATATGTATATATATGTATATATATATGTATATATGTATGCATATATATGCATTTATGTATATATATGTATATACATTAATATATATATGTGTATATATAAATATATATATATATTTGTTTATATGTATATATATATATACATATATATACACACATATGTACATATATACACATATATATATACACACATATATATAAGCACATGTCACACACATCTATAAATACACACATATATATATACATATATATACATATAAATATGCATAAATATACATATACATATATATACATATATATACATATATATATACACACATATATATACATATATATACATATATATATGTATATATATACATATATATACCTATATATACATATATATATACATGTATATGTATATATATGATGATGATGATGATTGCAACGTCTTGTCAGACGAGTGCCACTCCCTCAGACATTTAAAATCCATGAGCCCAAATGCCTGAGGGAGTATCTATACAAATATGATGTTATAGAGTCTTAGCTTTGTACGACAGCTAAGTCTCTCTCTCGGTTCAAAATGTTGAGATCCAGCAACAAGCAAGAGCAAGATAGCCAGCAACAAATTAAACTGCAGACCAGCTTAATGC
Organism: Euprymna scolopes; assembly: GCF_053919585.1. Lineage (NCBI taxonomy): Eukaryota > Metazoa > Mollusca > Cephalopoda > Sepiida > Sepiolidae > Euprymna > Euprymna scolopes. The sequence continues at coordinate 9,571,397 of NC_136511.1, read as the reverse complement.
GGGTAATGGTCTTCCGCTTTATGGTTTTTAAAATCAGAGATTTGCTTCTCCTAGAAAGGTTGCCTTCACCACGGCTTACAGGAGCCCTCTCCACCCCAATACACATACACACACAAATATACATGGTGCTAGTTGGTCGTTGACCCAGAAAAAGAGTTCATTCGCCCTTTATATATATGTACATATATATATATATATAAATGTATGTATATACATACATATATATATATATATATATATATATATATATATATATAATTCAGGTTAAAGGTATTCAGAAGATAAAATCCATGAATTAAAACGAGGATATTAAGAGTGCTCAATAAAAAGAGTCAAATATATTATTTTTATTTATATAGACAAGTATTAAATACTCGCTACACTAAACATGCTAATGTTTTGGAGCAAATATCTATATAAAAAAACAATAGTTCTTCATCAGGCGAGAGAAATAAAGTTTATATCTGCTATCCAGAGCATCTTGTCCTTGAATGAAGATGTGAAATATTTTTTTATAAAAAATAATATATATATATATATATATATATATATATATATATATATATATATATATATATATATATGAGCTACATAGATATTCGAATAGTTCGTTTAAGTTTCATGTTTTACATGTCAAACATGTAGTTAGTACAGAAGTTGAGAACATAAATTTCCACCTGTTCATTTGACCATTCAATTTTGCTATAGTATATCTTTTCATGTGGTCTTTTGGTTTCACCAGATTCTGTGACAAAAAGTTATCTTGTCTGGTGGAGTATCCATATTCGTGCTGTTACTTTATGTAACATCACTTGCAGAAGGTAAGATATTTCTCGTATTAGCCAGTGTGAATTATCGATGAAATCTTCATATATAAGTTATTCGAACCCATGCAAAATGTTATATTCGGGTTTTAGCCGGGGAAAATCGGTGCAAAAGTGCGAAAATTAAAAACAATGGAATTGGCCAGGTGAAGGTCGAACGACGGCATTACGAATATGCATGCGTAACGTAATAGCTAAACGTTTTAAAAAGCATTACTATATATATTGAGTCCAATATATGATTATAATAAATACAAAATCTGCATTAATCAAAATATATTTACGCGTATTTTACGACCGGGCAATGCTGGGCGGTCTGCTAGTACACACACACACACACACACACACACACACACACACACACATATATATATATATATATATATATATATATATAAATATATAAATATATAAATCCCAAGATTTCCCTTCTCTTAGCAATGGAAATTGTAGATACCACAATCACAAGACACATGTTTATATCTTGCCCAAATACCTGACAACCGCCTACGAAACAAGTTCTTTACTTAGAACTTGTCATTGGAACCAGGTTCCCTGGTGGACGAAAACACCGCTTTAAAGACAAGCTTAAATCCACATTTAAGGCGATCAAAATTGACGCAAACAACTGGGAAATCAATGCAATCAACAAAGAGAGCTTGAGAAGAACAGTATATGAAAACACCAAAATCTTCGAAATTAACAAAAGACAAAAAGAAGAAAAACAAAGAACCCAAAGAAAAGCAGGGGCATACCAACCCTTCTATTATGCTTTGTGGTCGCTGTGGCAGCCTCTTTCATCAGGGTATTATTACGTAGTGATAGAGAAAAGACGATTGAATAGATTTTGTCTTGAGCAATACAAACAGGAAAATATAACGATATCCTGTAAGACTTCATTGAAGCAACGACGTTTCGCTAACTATTTCTCTGGCTTTCGTCAGGTGGTAACCCGTGGGGTAGTGGATATAGACATTGGATCTCTACCGTTCCAGGTGAGCATTGTCTGAAGATAGCGGTTTCAATCCTACTCAAGCCGGCCAGAGGCTTACTTGGCCAAAGCGTGGTGAGAGGACAACCAGTATGGAAAGTAATAAATGCTGAGGATGCAGTTAGGAGATTCGGAGTTCCTATCCCGTCACGGTTATCACCTGACGATGGCTAGAGGAATAGTTGGCCGAAACGTCGTTAAACAACAATTAAAAAGATGAGGATAATAGTCCGCGATAAATAAATTAATAAATAATAACTCATCCCAATAATGAATTCCAATTAAATAATATATATTCATTGAAGCTTATTGACACATTTCAAACGTGTTTTTTCTTCCGATTACATGTGTAATATTAAATAGGTTTTAACTCAAAATTATTCCTTATTTAACTATATTTAAAGAAAAAACATAAAACTATTTTATGTTGATTTTTAAAAATATCATTTTCATCTCTTATACTCAACTTTTTAATCGGATAACACTTATATCGTAACTGTTTTCTGATTCATATTTCTCACGGTAATTTCCATTTAATTCGTTAAATCATTATCAGTGCTTTCAACTATTTATTTAATAAAATTTCCTTTCGTAAAAATGATTTGATTTTAAAACTGGCGTAGGCGGATCTCTGGAGAAGGAAACTTATCGCATTATGTTTGCACCGTCAATCTTTACGGTTACCTCAAACTCTCCAGATTTAGCGAAGATACCTTCTAATTGTAAACACCGCATCTATTAGAATATAAATACAATTGAATATAATTTTCCAAAGTTTATATAAAAATGCCCGTCTTGAAGAATTGCGATGGAATGCTAATTTGGCAGCATATTTTCTAATTAGATTATTCGTCATAATTTCCTGCGAGATAATATGCGGCCATTGAATGTCGTCATAACACAAATTGGAAAAGAGACGAAGCTCATTAACATAATGTTGTGCTTTTCTTGTTGTTTCTTTCTTGAAATTAGTCTTCGGTGGAGCTAAACACTTTCAGATGATAAAACTAAATATGACAAATAGAATAAGTGGATAATTTAATTTTTGTATAATCTCATTTGTTAGTTTTTGTAACCGTTTGTTGTTTTTATTATTTGAAAATCAATTATGTTTTCGAAGCGACCTGAAATCAAATGAAACACATTAGTGTCAATTAGAAAGACATTTGCAAAAGGTACTCAAAGATTACTGTAACAGATAATATCAATATATATATATACACTTCTTCTTCTTGCTCGTCCGTCGAAGTCGACGATGGCCAAGGTATCAATCAGTTCGGCGTCAGGGGTTTGTGGGTCCTAAGATGGGCTGATGAGGCCAATCCGTGCTCGGCAGACTCTTCCACACTCTGGACACGTGAAGGCGGTATCGGCAGGCTGTGAACCGGCAGCTCTCTCCTTCCTCCTCTTGCGCTTCTGCTGGTCGTGTGTCATGCGTTGATTCTCTGCCCTGTCGGCTCCTAGGCTGATGACGCAACGCCAGGCCGAACGTTCAGCAGCGCGACTCTCCCAAGACTGGGGGCTGATGTCAAAGTCTTTTAGGGACGTTCTCAGGCAGTCTTTATATCGTTTCTTTTGGCCCCTGCATTCCGCTTTCCCAGGCTGAGTTCCCCATAGAAAAGTTGTTTGGGGATTTGGCTGTCGTGCATGCGATAGACATGGCCTGTCCACCGGAGCTGAGTTTTGCGGATTATGGTGGTGATGGTATGGAGCCCCGCGCGCTTCAAGACTTATATACACACACACACACACACACACACACACACACACACACACACACACACACACACACACACACACATATATATATATATATATATATATATGTATGCATATATGTGTTCATGCTCGTGGTGTTTTCAGCAAAATTTTACGCAATTCTGCCAAAGAGATTTGAAGCCCACAAGTAGAATTGCGGTTGTCGTAGTAGTGGTATTAGTGGTATGTTTTACGCTAACCGATGAAAAAGCCAGGATTCTGGCACAGATTCCGAGTGTTGATCACATTGCCCAATAAAAAAAATTGTTGTCTGTTTATTCAGCTGATTTACGACAAATCTGATGCGTTGAATCCCAAAATCACATTAGTTTAGCTCAATCAATTTTTGAGCTATGGTCACATGTTTTTTATGTTTTTGTTTACATGTACGCATGTGTGGAGCATTTCAGAAGAAGTTTAATGGGGGTAAAATTACATGTATGATTGGAAATGATTATTTTAGTAACAAGGAGTATTCAGGTCCGATAGTTCTGGGTGATTATGTCGAAAAGGAATAAGATTAAAGTCATAAAACCTCGAAATCCTCCCAAACTTTGTGCGCAGCATACACGAAGAATGACTGGTCTGTGTGGGGGGAATTGTTGCCTAGCAAAGAAAGGAATGTCATCAACGAACCTTTTGTGGGCAGTGATAGGATACACTTTATGCCGTTGCACATCAATCCTGACTTAATCAAGCAGTTCATCAAGTGACGGCTTCACTTACTCGTGCCAAGCTTTTCCACGAATGACCCCAAAGAATGGCATTTTTGACGGTCCTCAGATCCGACAGCTCATCAGAGATTCAAAGTTCGAAAACTCAATGAACGAAGTGGAACTAAAATGGTGGAAGTTGTAGGAGTGCAGGACTTTCTTGGCAACAATAAATCCAAAAATTACGAAGAACTGTTGACTGCTTTCAGAATCCTGAGCGTCAAGATGCACTACCTATTTTCACACATGAATCGATTTCTTTAGAACTGGGGTTCAGTGAGTGACGAGCATAGGGAGAGATTCCATCAGAATCTGAAAGAGATGGGAGACCAGGTATCATGATCGCTGGAACGCAGTCATGATGATTGACTACTGTTGAAATCTGAAAAGAGACCAACCTGCCGCTGAGCATTCCAGAAGTTCGATGAAACGGAAGTTCAAGTCCTGAAGTTTGAACAACAGTGAAGTAGCATGCAATTTACGTGTGCTTACATTTATCAATTCCTACAATTCAGTTTACAGTAATTAATTTTTGTATCGAGTAATGAATATATGTTGTTGGCAAAACATTTTTCACTTAAAAACATAGTTAGGATATGCGGTGACAAAAATCATATGGCAATGCCACAAAAATGTATTCGATTTTGTCACAGGATTTGATTATTTTTTTAATTTGATTTTTTTTTACAAGGTGGTCACCACTTATCAAGGCCCGGAAGCCACTCATGGATAAGGGTTATTGATGGAGAGAAACGAATGCCATTTCCTGATTTAACAATGCAAAAATACGCCGAATCAGTTGTAGAAATCTAGACCACATTCAAAAAGTAACATATTATTATCCGATGTAACTCAGTGCATTATTTCTTGTTTGCGAACAAAATGATGCGTTATAATACAGATTAGTTCAAATTTACAATGAAATGTTGAATAAATATTGTCTGTTTAACAAAGCAAGTGTCATCGATGGATCTTTGTCTCGAGCAAACGTAGATATTCCCTTATGGTGCTTGACAGCCACATGAAAGTCAAAATAAAACAAGTATTGCCAAAACGCGTCCATTCAATGTGTTCGTTTTGCGAGGAAAAGAAAATTCCAAACTTAGGCGACCGAGTGACGGGTAAAGGATGGGTCCAATTCAAAGCTTAAGCGTCATATACCGACAAGCAGTGCATCATATATAGATATTTACAGAAAAGGGATTTGGCAAAGAAACGAAAGGGATATACTCTGCGAGAATTCGACAGACACATGATACTAGAAAGTGTGTTTAAGCCACCATTGCGAACTACGAGTCTGCTTGATAACGTTTGTTGCAATATTTTGGACCTATTAATGGGGTATGATCCCACTCAGTCGGACGATTCTATTTATAAACGATGCTGCTAAGAACTGACGAATCAAATTAATTCACGTTCTGCTACCAACCAATCAGAAACCAGAATTGCTTCATAAATATTAAACCTTTTCTAGAGCAATTTCACATGTTCTTTTCCCGGGTTTCGAAACGGTAAGAATATTTTGTTCTGTGGAACTGTCTACTACAAACAAGTCACCGCCCAGGACTTGTGTGTAACAGCGAACCATCTGAAACTGTTCTGAAAGTCAAAATGGCTTACACTTCTAGAGGTTATGGGCCCAGCGTGCGTCTTTATTTCGATGGATCCGAATCAAAATTCGAATTGTGGCAAGTTAAATTTCTGGGATATCTATGAATCCAAAAGCTACACAATCCGAAACACAACCTGAAAACAGAAACACAGTTCACCTTAATTTTTCTTTGGCGAGATTTTCGCATTGCCTCTTTTCAAAACGCCTAAAATAGTTGCTCTGCTAAAGCTTGAGAGTCTAGTCATTCCTACTATTTTATCCATAGATAAGAGAAGAAAGGATGGCTTGAAATCGTGATTAGCCAACTTTTCGTCTTTTGCTCCCCCCCAAAGTCAGTCAGAATATGTTGATAAGAAATCAATAAAAGTGTGCGATCGAAATTATGAGATCGCTAAAGTCTAAATAATTTATTTAAAATCTATATGTTACACACTTCAAAAAACGTACTGTGGTTTCATTAACATGGTTCGACCGTTACTCTTTAGAAAACACCGTGACAATCCATCAATGAAACCAGTGATCGTTGAATTCGATCTGTCTCCATTTAGATTCAGATTAGAGTTAAGTAGATAGAGTATCAATTACATGATGAACAAACTTATGACAGGCTTTCAGATGGTGAATGGCATTAAAAACCTTGGATTTCTTATGAAGACATTTAGTGACAATCATTTGTGATATTGGGTTTAAAAACGACTGTGTTGTAACCTGCAGGGAAGCAATCTCGTAACGATCATGCACGGAAACGATCAAGAATTGTTTACCAGTCTAAGTCGAACTTACCTACGGCAAAAATGAGTTCGTCCAACAGCTATAAAAAGCCGAGACCAGAGTCATTCGGAGAGTAACTGCCAAGGTTGCGTTGGTAACGTGTCGTGCTGGGTTATTGATACGAGAGTCCTGTATTTCCTGTCTCAACAATGGCTCGCAGGTAAAGAACACAAATTAAAAAAAATAAAAGAATAAAAAAAATCAAAGTAAACAACTCAAGTCCACAGGAATACTCATAACGCGGGCCCATAGTTCGGTGCGCTGGATTGGCTGTCCCTCTCTTTTACTTGCTGTCTCCTTAAAGAAATTACTCCAATTGGTATCATTCTTTCGTTTGTTTGCCACAAACTCCGTATGCAACAAGTAATTGACTCCAGACGTAAATCTCGGGTTTTCGTTAATGAAGATTAATTAGCAAATACATTCTGAATTTAAAGAAAATGTTATTTTACAACCATGAAGAGAAAAAATATGCAATGTTTTTTCCTTCACAAACAGCCTGCTTAAACAGTAATTCAAACGGGACCTTTGTTCGAAACCGATTGTCTTCCTTCCCTCTCTTTATCTGCCGGTCAGTGAATGGGAGGCGTAGCGCGGATGGTGGAGTTGATAGGCCCGACTTTCAACTCCAACTGGGATTTCTGCTCTCGACTGGCTTCTCGACGACTGGCGAAAATGTACTCTGCGCATCCTTTTATTGAAAGGTGGCTGTGTGGTTTTGAGGTATTTTACGTTGCCCGGGATTTTTCACATAATAAAAGGCTTTAATTCCGCTCTAATTCACCCGTTACTGATGTAATTTTCAACCATCACAGGTAGTCGGGTCACACTTTTGCCTTAGATCCCTTTGCTGCATGGAAGCACGCCGCCTTCAACCAGGTGAAACACTCGATGTATTTTTTGAAAGAACTACGCAGGCTTGCGATCCTGTTTGGGGATGTATCAGATCAGTGCTTGCAATGGGCCTTCATTACTAGTTTACTTGAAGAAATATTAAGCACACCCACTCAGATGGATAACCTATATCTGTCACGGGAATTCAAGAGCAGGCTGCAGTGGCTCCACAATCGATAATATACACATCTAAGAGGACGAATACTTCGCACCGGCGTTATAATTGTCATGGATCCAATCATAAGGCAAACGATTGTCTACTGAATGATAAGACAGTTAGAGGTGCTGGTGTCAAGCCCCGAAGAAATATCGCTTGCTACCGATGTGAGTGGCGTGGGTATATAGCTCGCTTTTGTCCAGGAAACGAGCAGGGAGCGAGAATTCAGTGCAAATTTCATTCCCCAAACTCTTGTAAAATGGCGCATTACTTGTTGTGACTGTTCGCATCAATGAACAACCACGTACAGCTCTTGTGGATACTGGATGCACAGTCATTAATTCGCAAGTCGTGTTGTGAGGAATGGGCGAGCGAAATTACCATCAGCGCAAAGTTAAGCAATAACATAGAAGTCTTAGTTGTGGATCGATAGTTACTTGGATTTGATATGTTGTTTGGACTGGACGCAATTGGTTGCAAGGAGTAGCTGTGTCTAGTGCCGGTGAAGTAACTTTTTCACATTTCAGCAAAACCAAATTTTGCTGCCATCATCATTAGCGAGTCTGATTTCTCCACAGAGTATGAAAAGAACACTCGGAAGTGGACCGTATTGTGGAAATGGGCTGGTGATTCGCCGATATATATATATATATATATATATATATATATATATATATATATATATATATATATATATATATATATATATATATAATAGGACAACAAGAGTATGAAATGAAGACACAAAACTATATATAGGTAGATATAGAATGGATAATTTATGGAATAATGGAATACAGGTAATATTTGGGGGATAGAAGGGACTATGCCAGGGCATTTCGAAGCCTATTGCTTCTCATCAGAAGAGTAGAGAAGGTGTTAGGTAGCATGGGGGAGATGCGGCGTCTAGCGTAAGGTTCATTAGGGATGAAAAAGATGAAGAGGAATTATAGAATGTTGGGGAAAGCTTTAATGAATTCTAAATGAATAAGGAGAAGCTCCTTTGTGGAATTGATCTTTCTCTTTTCCTTTTACATTAAGCTATATATATATATATATATATATATATATATATATATATATATATATATATAATTAAAACGAAAAGGGCGAATAATTTTTCCTGAAATTAAATATGTTCATATGAATCTAAAAAATATCTCGATTTAAAAGCCGTTCTGAATGTAAGATTATAATATCCCAATGATAGCAACTTAGTTTTAGCTTGACTGTGTTCTTTGAATCGGTTTATGCGAGAAAATTCAAAACATAACCTCCAACTTTAGATATTTGTACGAATTAAATGCGCAGCGAGAGAGAGAATTAGAAAGAGAGAGAGAGACAGAGAGAGAGAGAGAGAGAGAGGAAGAGAGGGGAAGAGAGAGAGAGAGAGAGAGAGAGAAAGAGAAAGACAGACAGAGCTACTTAGCTTAATGCACGGGCCAGGGTGTAACATAATCTTTTAACCAATTGTTATGGATAACTGGAACATTATGAAAGGGATCTGCTTAATAGGTGAATGGGGTTACTGGATTTGTTCGGATATTTTTTTACGGAACGATTAACTTTAAAATTGGTTATATATAAATTTTTGTCATCCAGCGATACCATATAGTCCGTAGTTATTTAGAATTAGCGATTAAACACATTTTATAAGCTAGTATCTAAAAAATAGAATTGCTGGTGTTGTCACATTTATGGCCGGATGCGTTGTTGAGAATCATCAAGACGTCATGGCGGTAGAAAACAAATTGTTTAAATCGTAAATAATGTCGGCAATTTTTTTTTTCTGGGATGTCAATGTCAAAGATGAAATAAGATTTCCTCTTCCGGTCTGTTACTAAGTTATTGGGTGTATATGAGTACATGTACGTGTGTGTGATGTAGCTATGTGTGTGAGTGTGCACTATGTGTTTGTATATATTTCGGCTGGTGTAAGTGTTCGCGTGTATCTGCTTGTTCACTATAAATATGCTGTGTTCGTTATGCTCGTCTGTTGGCTGTCACTGATATTCGTAACTGTGTAGTGTGCATATGTACGGCTTCATACCCGATTCCACCAAATACCACCCGCCCCTTGTTAGACGTCGGTTATTTGAGAATATTCAACTGTTTTTTTTATAGAAAAAAAAAAGAGTAAACATTTTCTACTTTTACTGTCTAATAAATATGGCCGATGTAACTGAAAAAAATATTTTAATTCTGATTATGGACTTTATATACTAGTGCACACTCTCCGTCAAAACATACTGAAAGAAAATATGCTTCGCCAATGTTCGCAGTAATACTCATATAAAATCTCCAATGCTCCAATAATTTGATTTTTTCAGGTTTGTTTTAAAATCCACAGAGGTACGAAAAAAAACAACAAAAAAAACAAGTGTATAACAAATAAATGTTATTAAATGCAAGATAAGTTACTCTTCTACCTACCTGGGAAAGTTTTTAATGGTTTTAACTTATTTTATGACCTAAAATAAAATTAAAAAATTATAAAAACTACTTATGGAAGCACCTAATATGTGTCACTGTAACATTTATTGGGTGAGTTTGTATATATACATTTTTTTCTATTTTAAGTAATTTTCAAAACTTTAAATATTTAAGGTGCGAATTCGCGGCTATGTTTCTTGTTTTCACCTAACGCTCGATACTATATGTTATTTTTTCGGAACTAATAAATGTTTCAAAGTGAATAAAACTAATGAAAACCTTTCCAGGTAGGTAGAAGAGTTACTTATCTTGTCTTTGATAACATTTATGTGTTGTACATTAAAAAAACAAACTTTTCGTATCTTTGTGGATTGTAAAACAAATCCAATTTTCATATATGCAGTAGTATTATCATTTCCAATGATATAAAGATTAACATTTACCATGGAATTATTATTTAGGGTGGAGGATTTTATTCCGAATTCATTTTAGACGACGGAGATTGTCTTGTATCTGATTACCATTGCAAGTCATATAACTAACATTGGTCAACAAACTACGTAGAAAAGAACTTACATTTTTAGCTTAGATTAGACGGATTATTTGAAGACGACCATGTTGTAGCCTGCAGGAAATGAATCTCGTGATAACGTGTTTCTACAGATGGATAGTTATTAGAAATTCGGTCTGATGTTAAGTACACGAAAGAAAGAAGGAAAAGTTTTTTCGGGTGCAATAAGAATTTAACGTTAACCACGTTTACTCACGATACCAACACGTTGTATGAAGTCTACGTCGCATAGGAGACCAAGACAAAAAATAACTCGAACTCACTTTTTTGTGCAACAACGCCACGCGTAACTTCTCGTTACGACTGTGACGTCTCTCACGTGATCGTCTTCTCTAACGTGCTTTCTCTCCTTGTTTATAGTTTTTTCTTACAGTGACGTCATTTCGAATTTCGCATGCATTTGCATACGCGCGCGCGCTCTGTTACAGGATGCTTTACAATGTGGAACCAGAAATGGAGCTTAGTTGAGCACCTTTTATGGAAATAACAACAGGGTATAGAAAGTCTAGAAACGTTTCTTATATAAGAAAAGCACCGTTGAAAACAGACGAGAGCTCCGCCTCCACTAGATTACGAAGTCGATTTTGTACTCTGTCAATACAAGAAACAGGCAGCAGTACTTAATTTTAGGATATATCTGACCTTTATATGGAATTACTTCATTGCACTGTCTTTCACGTAGTCTGTGCATTTATACTTTGTCAGAAGAAAGAAAATGAAAACTGTCAAAAAGGTTTCAATGCTATAAATAACCAAGACTTGTTTTTTTATTATTAATTCTTCTCTTTATTTTATTGCCTAATATTTCAACACCGTGTTCTATTGTAGATCTGGTCCTGGATATGACCTTAAACTATATCCAGTAGTGAGGCACCAGCTTGTGGGCTTTGGGGAGTGTGGAGCCACCCTTTAATTGCCATTGCTCCCAGGTCCATTCTGACTCGGAGTGGTAGTACCTGTTAGGGTCCCAACTATGGGTTAAATAGAAACCGAATTGAAAACTATATTCTATTAAAAATATTTTTTCTTCAAAATCTTTGTATTCGCCATTAAATAACCTGAGAAAGGTTGATATGCCGTAAAACAAAAACAACCAACCAATCTATTGTAGATCTGGAAGCAGTACTATGAGTTTATCAAAACAAAGAGCTTCCTCAAAGTGAGAATGATCCATTTTGATCGAATAAAAACAATTATCAGAACGTTGGTGGTTAAAGGAGAAAAGTCAGGTTTTAATGTCAAAAGTAGCAACCCATTTTTCCAACTGCATTAGGTATCATAGGTGAGAGAAAGAAGAATCAGTCAACCCTTGCTAGCAAATGAAACAGTTATTTAAGCATTAGCACGTAGAAAACACAACGGCAATGATAGAAAAATACTCATTAGTTATTTCGAAAATGGCGTTTAATTGAATCTCAAAATCTCATTGGCTAACGATGACTAACGGTTAACTACGCATAGTATGGCTGGAAGTGACCTTAATATCTCAATGTTAGAAAATCGCGGACAGGTTCGACACTATTCACTCTAATATTGCCTCCGGGTGCAAGATGTCCATTGTCTAAACCATAATTTTGAAGTTAAGTTCGAGAGACAAAGCCTGTTAACTGAAAGATGACGTCACGCACAGTAGGGAAAGCAAGCAGGATTTGTCGAGCAATCAGACTGTCGATAATGAATGACAGCTTTTTTTAATTTTAAATAGGACTTTTTTTTTAATATATCGTAAAAGAGAAAAATAGCAAACATGATTTGTACTTAAATTTAACTTTATTCTACAGGAATAACCACTCCGGGTCAAAGTGGACCTGGGAGCAATGTCAATTAAAGGGTGGCTCCACACGCTGCTCTTCTTATATCAGAAACGTTTCTAGACTTTCTTTACCCTCTTGTTATTGCCATAAAAGGTGCTCAACTAAGCTCGATTTCTGGTTTCACATTGTAAGGCATCCTGTAACAGGCGCGCGTATGCAAATGCATACGAAATGCGAAATGACGTCACTGTAAGAAAAAACTTCAGACCGGCTTGCTCGGGCCCTCTGTACTGTTCCAAACTTTATGTGCATATATATATATATATATATATATATATATATATATATATATATATATATATATATTATAATATAAAGCTGAATGTGTGTGTGTGTGTGTGTGTGTCTGGTCACGAATAGGCTCCTATATGGTTGACTATTTTTAAAAACTGATTATATATAATGGTAGAAGATGTATCGAGACACAGTAATGGGTATGTTTGATCTGAAAGAACGGTGGTTCATTAAAATTGTGGTGTCTGCGTTCGCGCCTGGTCCACAAAGTATGGAAATAAAAAATTTAAAAATTAAAAAAAAACGATTACAAGTGTTTTGATATAGATGTACATAAGAATAACTGATAAGTATGTTTTAACTTAAATAGGGATGGTATAATAAAATTGTGGGGTCTGCGTTCGCGCCTGGTCTCGTAGAATGGAAAGAGGCACAAACTTTAATAAAGACTTTTCATATCTATCTGCGTAAGTATACTTTGATAATTATGTTTCAGTTTGAAGAAATATGGTATAATAAAATTATGGGGTTTTCGTTCGCGCCTGACCTCCATAGAATGGAAATATGTCACAAAGTTTAACAAGGTTTTTTAATATAGATCCACAGAATATTGTGATAAGTGTTTTTATTGAAAAAATCAATTCAGCAAACGATTTTGTTATAGCGCTGACTTCTATTCAATGTAGCCGCCTTCAGTGTCAATCATCACCTCGATACATTTCCGGAACTGAGAGCATGTCTTTTCCACAAGCGCCAACGGGAGATCGGCGGATATTCGGTGGATGGCAGCGATCAAGCTGGCTTTGGTGTTGTGGGAGGCCATGTTTGTAAAGTTCTCAACATATTACCAAACGAAATAGTCCAGCGAGGGAGGAGGAGGGCGATGAGAAAAAGGCACTCCTTCTGAAGCCATACTTGGGTCTCTTTGGACTTGTGGGCGGGCACCGCGTCCTGCTGCCACACCCAGGGTCTGCCAACGGCCACCTGATTACACCAGAATATCACCACACTCTTCAGCACATCCAGGTACACTTTAGTGTTAACTTTCAAGCTTACATCGAAGATGCGAGGTGGCATGATGAAACCACACCAAAGACCTGAAACTTTTTCATGACCCTAGGCACACTCGTGTTATTCGTGGTAATCCTGCGATACATGTTGAGGGTACTGGCAATGGTCCCGTTGCCTTAACTTGAATAGGTAAAGAGCATGAGTTATACAGTAGAGCATCTCGTATCTCGCTCGTTGAAAATTGTGTCACTTACAGATAGACTGCTCTTATCGCTCTTGAGATTTGTACCAACATGTAGATGGTCTGCAACTAAAAATAAAACCGGTTTTTATCAAACGGAGATAGAATCATGTCGTCTTTTCTAGGGAGACAATTTATCGTTCCACTCTGTACTAAGCAGTTACAATGCATACACGTGTACTGACAATATTTTCTAGCCTTTACCACACGTTCTTGTTCATATTGTTTTTCGTTTCTTTCCTTCTGCTGATGGCTTATTGGCACTTAATCTTTTCGCCTGTTTTTGTTTATAATACTTGTCTTGGCATCAGTTTTAGAAAAACGTTGGAGATAACGATTACAGTTAGCAATACTTTATTTTTAATTACTTTAACCATGTATATCTAAATCGTGCCTTACACAAATAACCACCGGGTTCTCATGATGCGTTTCAACCGTATTTCATACATAGAAGTTCATAAACATACCTTTTTAGTTGCTCGTTCATACACGCATTCCCATGCGATCCTTCTTGAACGAGGAAATGCCGCCTGCAAATAAATCCTTTAACTCATAAAAAGAACGAGTCAAGACAGCTGTTAAAGACAGAAGAGGTTTATTCCCCCTGACATCCGTTCCAAATCACTGACCAATGAGGCAGAAGGAGGGGATATAAACAGGTCGATGGTTATCGCTTAATCATATTTCATTAGTACATTTTAAAACCACTAGTTCACAGGTATGTTCTTCCAAAAAACAAAAATGGCCATTTCTCTCGTTTGCTCTCTCTTTGAGGCATCTGATGTTACATCCGTTTCTATTAATATTATTAATCTCCACAGTCGACTCCAACTTAATCTCATTTCCAGTTTTTATCATTTAATCAATTGGAATTCATTATTGAGATGAGTATTATTTATTCATTTATTTTTTGCAGATTATTATCCTCATCTTTTTAGTTGTTGGCAGGTGCTAACCGCGACGGTATAGGAATTCCGAATCTCCTAACTGCATTCTCAGCAATTACTGCCTTCCATAGTTGTTTTTTTTTACCAGGTTTTGACTAACTAAGCGTCTGGCCGCCTTTGGATAGAATTGGAACCGCTATCACCGGACAATGCTCGCCTGGAATCATAGAGATTCAACGTCAGAGTTCCTATCCTCTCACGGTTACCACCTGACGAAGACCAGAGGAATAGTTGGCCGAAACGTCGTGAAACAACAACTAAAAGATGATGAGGATAATAGTC
The DNA here is from genome assembly GCF_053919585.1 of Euprymna scolopes. Classification (NCBI taxonomy): domain Eukaryota; kingdom Metazoa; phylum Mollusca; class Cephalopoda; order Sepiida; family Sepiolidae; genus Euprymna; species Euprymna scolopes. Next base: position 9,556,144 of record NC_136511.1, on the reverse strand, counting down.
CGCAACAAATAAATTAATGAATAATATTCATCTTAATAATGAATTCCAGCTTTGTTTTACTAACAAACATATATACTGCTACTCATCCAAGATGTAACATTTATGCGTGCATGGATGTTGTTTCCTTCACGTTCTGAGGCTATGTCGTTAGCTGTGTGATCTTTTCTGGTCACCAGCAACCAGATGTGAACCCTTAGCGATCCCTAATTAGGGATCGCCTCGTCACATACGGATCAATTCCTCGGTCACGGACATCAAGGTGACCTGTGTTCATTCTTTGCAAGGAATTCTTCGCAAGATCTCTCGGCGCAGTAGGATTCGTTGATCGATTTGATTGGAGTCGATTTCACCTTCGGGTTGATATGCCGCTGTCACACTGGAAGTGAATACATTTTCATACACGCAAAAGAAAGACAGACTCAGATATATATATTCTACTTGGTTAATTCAAGTTACATATACAAAATATGATATACATTTATATGCAATTGTTCAGTTGTTTATTTTTGACAAAACACTATTGAGTCCCAATTAGATTTTATTTCTCTCAATTTTGCGGTGCTGATGGACGGGAATAGAATAATAGTTTGAATAGTTTGCTAGAGACCGCAAAGGTCAAATCTTTTGAACTTTGACCCCATGTAAGCCAAATTTCAGCAAAAATCGATTTCCCAATTAGCCAATTTTCTTTTTTCATGAAAGTATAGCGTTTCATCAAAAATAAATCGATGGAAAAATGAAAAAGAAAACTGTTTAAAGAATAAACCAACAAAGTAAATGGGATACCGATGATAATTCAGAAGGAAGAAAGGAGAAAGAAAAGAATGTAAAAATGTTGTAGGATGAGTTTATAAAAGGAAATAGTTTGGCAAACTTTTGTTTTTTAATCAAATAAATATCCTTATTTTCGCACATTTTTGGGGGGAAGAAAATATATCGCCTTCAAATATAATTAATGAAATTATTCGTAAACATTTTGGTGTTTCTTTGTTGTTGTAGCGAAACTGGGAAATCGAAATATTGGTTTACAAGTGAAACCAATAGTATCTACTTAATTGCCATTTCGCAGTAATGAAAATATTAAAAACTTGCGAAAAACGATATTAGTAGAAATTAAATATTAATGAAAATAGTTTCCGAAGAAATTAGAAATTTATGCTATTTCCCTTGTGTTTACGTCACATGTCACGTGACAAAACAGACATAGCTGAAATCATTACATCTTTATTCATATAGAAATATAACCTATGGAAAAGACAATGGAAGTGGTCGCGAATCTCTAAGTGCTCTTGTAACAGAGCCACGGGGATCGAGCCTCCTTTATAACTTCTAATATATCCTGTTATTCTGAAATTTATCTCATAAGTATGTCTATTTTTTATTGATTTGTTTTTAACAATAATAATGAAAAATATCTGCGTACCAGTGTTTCACCGTACTACGGTTCATCAGCACAGGTTGACTGTTCAAGGGCTCGAACTTCGTACCATAAAAAACAACAAAAACAACAATAAATTGGCAAAAATTTTAAGCGATAGCACATCATTTCAGCTGGGTTTCGTAGCGCAATGGTATACACACTCGGTCATATTACCTATGGTTCGAGATTCGAGTCTTAGAATAGTCAAGCTAAGTTTATGGGCCGCTGTATGGCTAAACATGTGTCCCTAGATAACTGTTTCATAAGTAAAATACATAATATAATACGTATAAAATTCCCCGGGGAAGATAAATGAGGTGCTCTCGAATCTCTACGTTATGGATATCTAACGGCACACGGGGGAAAGAAACCCCTTTAAGCTTAAAATATCAAATATTAATGAAGTTTTAAACGTGTATGCATTCCAACAGTTCACCGGTGAGGTCAGGGGTGAAAGCAGTATAAAAAGAGGAGAAATTAGTACTGTGTAATATAAGTATAGTGGAAAGATGATATAATAATGATTCTTGTTCTCTGCCGGGCAACGTCAGGTAGTCTTGCCAGTAATTAATAAAGTGTACCGAGTCGGACAATACAAATGCTGAGCTGCGTTTACATTCTCCTGCTATTCTATTGATTTCTGTCGGCTGCATTTAACAAAAGACGGGTTTTATGAATATTATTGCGTTTATGTTTTGACTAAATATAAATGAATTCTGGCAATTGAATAAAAACGAAGAGGCAGATTTATTATATTCAGATTATATATATATATATATATATATATATATATATATATATTATGAGCTATTGTATATATACATATATATATTATGTGCTATTATATATATATATTATGAGCTATTATATATATATATTATGTGCTATTATATATATATATTATGAGCTATTATATATATATATATATATTATGAGGTATTATATATATACATATATATATTATGAGCTATATATATATATATATATATATATATATATATATATATATATATATATATATATATATATATATATAGTCCTCTCCTCTTCTCTGTTTTGTGTTCGGTTCAGAAAATAATAAACCAACTGTAGCAATTGAATATCCGTGTTTTTGTAAAGAAGTGAGATTAAATATCCGGGTCTTTATATACAATGGCGAGTGAAAATCCGGGTCTTTGTACACAATAGAGTGAAGTTGCGAACCTAATCAGAAATTTATTTTTTGTTTCTTTTTTTTTTCAGTTTGAAAATGCATATCCATGTTATGTAATGTACAAATATGCTGAATGTTATTGATTAATATAATGGATATATTCATTCGTCAAATTTATATGCATTTTTATTAGTTAATGTTATAGATGTTTTCATTGGTTCATTTTATATGTTTTTTATTAGTAAATTAATAGATATTTCCATTAGTTAATTAGGTATGTATGTTCATTCGTTAATGTTATAGATATTTTCATTAGTTAATTTTATAGACATTTTCATGAGCTAATTTCATAGATATTTTAATAAGTTAATTTTATAGGTGATTTCTATTATTAATTTTATTTAATGCGAACTATTATCCTCATCTTTACTTAGTTGATTCACGATTATTCCTCTGGCCTTCGTCAGGTAGTAACCGCGAAGGATAGGAAGTTCGAATCTCCTGACTGCATTCCCTGCAATTACTGCCTTCCCTAGTTGTTGGCCGACTTCGGTAGGATTGAAACCGCTATCTTCAGACAATGCTCGCCTGGAACCGTAGAGATTCAACGTCTCTATCGAAGGGGCACACAAGGTTGAATTTTTTGGTCTTATAAATTCTTGTTTTATTTATGATCTGATCTTTATTACCTATCTTCCATGGTCGGGTCCGTACCGAATGCAATCAGGAGATTCAGAGTTCCTATCCGTCGCGGTTATCACCTGACGAAGGCCAGAGGAATAGTTGGCCGAAACGTCGAGAAACAACTAAAAAAAAAGATGAGGATAATAGTCCGCAATAAATAAAATTTATAAATAATATTCATCTCAATGAATTCCAATTAAAAAAATAATTTCTATTAGTTAATTCTATAGGTATTTTTATTTATTAATTTCATAAATATTTTACTGGTTAATTTGATAGGTATTTTTTAAAATAATTTTTATATGTATTTTCATTAGTTAACTTTATAGATATTTTAATTAGTTACTTTTATAGATATTTACATTAGTTAATTTTATAGGTATTTTTATCAGCAAATTTTATAGTTACTTTCATTAGTTGATTTTATAGATATTTTCATTGGTTAATTTATAGGTATTTTCATTAGTAAATTCTATAGGTATTTTCATTAGTTTATTTTATAGGTATTTTCATTAGTTTATTTTATAGATATTTTCATTGGTTAATTTATAGGTATTTTCATTAGTAAATTCTATAGGTATTTTCATTAGTTTATTTCATAGGTATTTTCATTAGTTTATTTTATAGATATTTTCATTGGTTAATTTATAGGTATTTTCATTAGTAAATTCTATAGGTATTTTCATTAGTTTATTTCATAGGTATTTTCATTAGTTTATTTTATAGATATTTTCATTGGTTAATTTATAGGTATTTTCATTAGTTTATTTTATAGATATTTTCATTGGTTAATTTATAGGTATTTTCATTAGTAAATTCTATAGGTATTTTCATTAGTTTATTTCATAGGTATTTTCATTAGTTTATTTTATAGATATTTTCATTGGTTAATTTATAGGTATTTTCATTAGTAAATTCTATAGGTATCTTCATTAGTTTATTTTATAGGTATTTTCATTAGTTTATTTTATAGATATTTTCATTGGTTAATTTATAAGTATTTTTATTAGTAAATTCTATAGGTATTTTCATTAGTTTATTTTATAGATATTTTCATTAGTTAATTTATAGGTATTTTCATTAGTAAATTCTATAGGTATTTTCATTAGTAAATTCTATAGGTATTTTCATTAGTTTATTTCATAGGTATTTTCATTAGTAAATTCTATAGGTATTTTCATTAGTTTATTTTATAGATATTTTCATTAGTTAATTTATAGGTATTTTCATTAGTTTATTTCATAGGTATTTTCATTAGTAAATTCTGTAGGTATCTTCATTAGTTTATTTTATAGGTATTTTCATAAATCAAATTTTATTGGTACTTTCTATCCGTTAATTTTATAGGTATTTTAATTTATTAATTTTATAAGTATTTTATTGGTTAATTTTATAGGCATCTTTTATATGACTTTTATAGGTATTTTCATTCGTAAGTTCTTTCAATAGTCAACCTTTAATTTGAAACTATATGTAACCACTTGCTGCTCTAAATTGTATTGACTTATTTTGTATTTATCTTTTCTATTATTCAATATCTCATGTTTCGCTGCCGAAGAAAAACCACATCGAAATAAAGGACTTTTTTAATCGCTGTTGTCGTGCAGCAATATTCAAATACCGGTATGTTAACATAAGTTTCAAAATTGATAAACTGAACCCAACGTTAGCTAAGCAGAAAAACATAATTAAAGGCCAAGTTAGGAGTTAGGCTGATGTTTACCAGTAGTTACGTGATTGAAGGAACTACGTTGCAGAAAAGTGAGATTCCCTGTCTCTAAGGAATCAAGCGTCGAATTGATCAGACGCTATTTTCGAGACCACCACTGTTCTTCAATATTGAAAGGGGAAAATGAAGTCCATCTAGAAACAGAGACTACTGTAATATTAATGTAAAAAGTAAAACCACAATAAATAATAGGGTTATTGTTGTTCTTTTAGATACAACAGTTAATGCTACTATACCAAATCTCCTTTTCTTGAATAAATAACCTTTCCAACCAGAGATTGCGAAAAATACAGGGTAGAACGATAAAGTTGTCACCTTAAAGTAAAAACACTACAGCTTTATTTTAAAACTTTTATTGAAAATATCAATTCAAGTAATTTAGTTATGTAATAGAGCCGGCATCTATTCAATGTAGCCGCCTTCAGCCTCAATCACCGCCCCGATACTGATCTTGAATCGGGAGCATGCCTTTTCTACAAGCGCCGGCGGTAGCTCGGCAAATACTCGGCAGCTAGCGACGATCATGCTGGCTTTGGTGTTGTAAGAGGTCATGTTGGTGATTTTCTCGACGTCTGATCAAACGAAGTAGTCCAGCGTGTTCAGGCCTGGGAAGGGGTAGGGACAATTGAGAAAAGGGTAAAAGTCGTAGTACTCATTCTGAAGCCAAACCTGTCTGCCAACGTAGTACTCATTCTGAAGCCACAGCCCGTCTGCCAACGGCCATCTGATTGCACCAGGATTTCACTGCACTCTTCACCACATCCAGATACACTTTGGTGTTGACTTTTAAGCCGACTTCGAAGATTAGAGGTGGCATGATGTGGCCCTCACTTGAAACCACACCAAAGACCATACGCATTGCCTGAAACTTTGTTTCCTCACTCTGGGCACGTTCCTGTTATTCGTGGCAATCCAGCGATCCATGTTGAGGATGCTGGCAATGGTCCCTTTGTCATCATTTGGATCGGTAGAAAACATAAGTTGTACAGCGGCGCATCTCTGATCTTGCTCGTTGAACCTTGTGTCACTTTCAGACATGATAGAAGATCCCTGTTGCTCTTTGGATTCGTACACAACTGGCCAATTAGTAGATAATTTGCAAAAAAAAAAAACAAAAAAAACAAGGTATTCATCAAACGGAAATGGAATCATGTCGTCTTTTCTATCATTCCACTCTGTAATAACAGTGTAGTTCACAGGTAACATGAATTGAAACAAATAAATAGAAGACACTGCCAAGGCTGTTTCAAAGAAGGTGGGCTTCCTCTATCGCGTTAGGAAATCTTACCTGAGTGTATCCTATATAGAGATACTATCAGATATTAATAATTTCCTTACGAGATAGAGAAAGCTCACCTTCTTTGCAACAGCCTTGGCAACGTCTTCTATTTATTTCACTGTTTTCGTATTAGTTAATGCCTATGCATGGGATATTGTTGCCGCATATGGGTCGATGTATCAGCAATATGTTTCTTTCTATTGGGTAAGGTCGAAAAAAAGGCTCCAATCTCAGAGACCAAGCACTATCAACCAAGCTCCAACCACTGTCGCATCACCTGAATGTTGCATTCCTGTGCTTGTTTTACAAGTGTTTTTATAAAAATGTGCTCTGACGAATTCATAGCACTGGTGCACCCTTGACGTAAATAACCCCGACTAATCCGACAAAAAGCAAAATCCCAGGCCTACACTGTATAGGTCCCGTGATGCCCGTGCGGCTTCAACTCTGAAAGTTTCTTTCCTCGAAGTGATAAACATCGGAATTCCATCCCTGTATCCAGCGTCCTGAATGCACTAACATGTAAAAATTTAAGAGTAATGTGAATATAAATGGTTCTTAATTCGCAATCATAATTTGTCTTGTTTGGGGTGAATACGAGTAAAAATATGATTCAATTCATTTCACTACAGAAAGAATAAGACTAAAATATAATAGTTCTACAACTGCTCCATCACCATTGTTGAGGACGTTACTATGCAATGAACCAACCACCATTTGCTAAATATAAAGGCCAATAACTGCTTCTGTTAATGAGGAAGACGATGAACAATACGTGGAAATTGTGGAGGGGGGATTGAAGTTGTGCTCCCAATTAAATACATGTTCGTAAACGACAAACTTGTCGCATGCAGTGAGACAGAATAACTAAAACTAACAAATAGAGTAAAGTTTAAAGAGATGTTTTATTTCTCGCGTGCGCCTGTGAGCATAAAAATGTTATTGTGTACGTGTGTGCGTGTGTGTGTGTGCGTGTGAGGAGTGGAATTCAGTCCGCGTACGTATGCGGGTCTGACGGTAGAGCTAATGTCTCTTGAAGGAAAAGGCTGGAAAAGTGTTCATTTGTTAAAACTCTTACCGGGTTGATGTTCACCGTTTCGTTGCGAGGCTGATTCCCAGAAGGAGCGAAAGAGAAGAAAGAATTATGCGGGCGTCCCCTTTTATATCTCTCCCAAGGGCAGATAACCAGGTCGCTTTTTGCGATACCTACCGGCTGGTTGGTGCAGTTATCGCTGGAAAGGAGCAGATAACTGCTACAAAATCTTTCATGCTTTTGAAAAAAAGCTGCGAAAAGACGTGTGAACATTTGTGAATTCTCAATAAGTAGGAACATTTTCACACGTACATAATACAGTGTTCGAAAAAACACTATTATCTAAACTCAAATGTAAATTGCAAAATTAAACAGACTTCACAAATTGATAAAAGTACATTATTAGATTTTAATTATAAGGTGAAGCTCGAAGATTCAATCCCGATAGATAAAGCAAAAAAAAAAAATAAATAAATAAAAATAAAAAAGACAAATAAATAAAATAAAAGCATTACCCCTCTCCCCAACATACACATACAAGCGTCCACCATATCTTTATGTACCTAGAATTCTGCTAGCTTCCCATTTCCGATATGACCTGAAGATGATCTGAAGATCTTAAGCTGAGGTTAAAAAATATTTCTAACTTTTTGGAATCTGTTTTGTGCTAATTACCGCTAACTGTTTTCTCATTGCAGCTTTGACTTAAAAACCCGTAACTTATTTTACCTATCTTGTCATGATTTTTTTCTCTTTATTCTGAAATCTTTTTTGTCAATTATGCTATTAACCAATATTGTCTTGTTACATGTAAAACGAAAAGAAAAAAAGTCACCCATGAAAACGATAACCTTCCAAATTAAAACCTTGAACTATTATCTAAACTCAAATGTAAATTACAAAATTAAGCCGACTTCACAAATTAATAGAAGTTCATTATGGGATTTTAATTATAAGGTGAAGCTCGAATGATTCAAACTCGAGATAGATAACGTCAAAAACATCCCTATAATAATATGGGAGGGGAGATTATCTTCAAGCAGCGTCCTTAATTGATAAGTGTGCACCGGACTTATACTAAGTAGATATTAATATGCCCTCGTACCTTTTCTCTTTTTTTTTAATGGAGAGTAGATAATGCAATGGATGTGTTATCGGCAGCTCCAGTAACTCTCGCTTCTCCTTTTTTGTCCCTCAATCCTAATCCAAATGAGTGATTTTTCTGACAAAGGGTGAAGAAAAAGCTGCTTTTCAGGTTAGTAGTACTTGGTGAACAGTAGTCTGAGATGTCGGAAATTTTTCTGTCTCTATGTCTATCCTTCTAGCCCTGTCACTAGTAAGGGTGCTGGAGGTAAACGTTTCGTCTGGGCTGACGTTATTCGCCTGATAGTCAGGGACCCGAACCTTGGATGAACTACAAAGGAGGCTGCCTTATCAGCAGGTGCAACGTACTGGGGCGGCTGTATTACCATTTGGTGAATGGATTCTGGACCATGCAGTAGTCTCTGGTGGGGCCTCTCCATGCCATACTAGTGGGTAATTGTTACGGCTTTACCTTATCATGCATTATGATACATAATACGGCACACCGGTTCACGTCAGATCACCGAAGTTAAGCAACGTAGAGCCTGGCTAATACCAGATGGGTGACCATTTGGGAATTCTAGGCGCTGTATGTGCTCTCCGCTTATCTCGGCACTGTTTCCAGTCGTCTTGTACCTCTACTTGCCACTGGTATGCAACAATGTTGACTCAGGAGAGGCGTGGTTGGTTATTGCGCAACTCTTGCCACACAAATTTCACGCGCAGGCACCCTTACGGCGGGTATCCGTAGTCTGTCAAGACTGAAGGAAGCCTTATTTACCGTATCATGTGCTACATAAAAAAAAATTCCAGTCGTTTTCTCTCTTACTTTCCCTCTCTATCCTGCTCTAACCAAGTATGCTGACCTGTTTGACAAATCCCAAAACCTGAACATGAAATATCTTCAGAAAAAACCCGAATAGACCTAGAACCCCATCTTCCAACATAGACCCATACTACCAGGTCTCCTTCTCCAACATCAGAGGTCTATGTTCAAACCTTCCAGAGGTTGAAACCCAATTACAGGAGACGAAACCGGGCATATTCTTTCTAAGCGAAACTGGAATAGGGCCAACCACTTCCCTAGATGAGTTCATAATTAACGGATACTCAAACTGAACATCGAAATCTGACCCTCAAGACCGCCATGGGCATGGAATATGTGCCTACATCAAAGATGGCTTCCCGTGTGGCAGGAATATCTCTAGAGAATATCCTAATTTACCTTATATGTGCTTCCGGTTGCTTACACTACTGTATTTATATTTGCCCTCTATCGGCCTCATAACAGCGGAGTCACTATCTTTAAGAGTATATCTGAGAAAATATACCCCATCCTGTCTGCACATCTCTCGGCTAACATTCACATCTGTGGTGACTTCAACGTCCATAACGTGGAATAGCTGACCCACTCAAATAAGACGGACGATGAGGGGAGGTTCTGTCATGATTTTGCCATTGCTTATGACCTCACTCAGGTTGTTCGCGAACCCACCCGTGTGCTCGATACTACTGGTCAATATGCAAGACTCCTAGACCTTTTCCTCTCAACCTCCCCTGAGCTATGTTCATGCACTGTTCTTTCTCCTCTAGGATCCTCCGACCACTCCGCCGTATCAGTTAAGATAAAAATTAAATGTAATAAGTCTTCAGACGTTCCCCTCCACCTTACTATATGCCGATACTCTATGGCTGACTGGGATAGCTTCCGTACATTCATATCTGATCTACCTCTGCATTCCATGTTTAAAAAGGAGGTGTCCTCTATAGTATCAGATCTGACCGAATAGTTAATTGTAGGCATAGACCGATTCATACCATCTAAAAAATTCCAACAAAAACCTAACAGCCAGGCATGGTTTTCCCCAAATATGCTGCTGCCATCGCGCACAGAAATCCATTTTTCCATAGCTACCAAAGTAATAGATGCACTGAGACTAAAGCTGCTTTCAGGAACGCCAGCAACCACTGTAAAAGAGTAATAAAAAAATACAAGAGAGCTATATGCTTAGTCCGTTAAATCCAAAGTAGCTGATCAACGGCTTGGTTCCAACCAGTTTTAGCAAATAACAAATATGATCCTGAACAGAAGGGTGCGATCTATCCCAACCATTATCAATGGACCTGAGGTTATCTCGTCAGCATCAGACAAGGCCAAATTATTTGCCAAGAACTTTGCAGTTAATTCTACCCAATGCAACGAAGGCCATCAACTCCTCATATTTCCTCCTATAACATAGAACACGCACGGTAACATAAAAAATATCTGTGCATGAGGTCGCCAAGCTAATAAAGAACCTTGATTCCAGTAAAGCAACTGGCCCTGACGGCATCCCAATTATAGTGTTGAAAAAGTTTCAACCAGAACTTGCTCCCATACTTACGAAACTGTTTAAGCGTTGAAGTGCTTTCCAACACCCTGGAAAACCTCATTAGTATGCCCTATATTTAAAAATTCAGGTGATCGGTCATCTTCTTTTCAGTACAGACAAATAAGTCTCTTGTGTGTCATGAGTAAGTTGCTGGAATCCATATTAAATAGAGAAATAGTCAACTACCTCAGCAGAAATAACCTTCTTATTGACACAAAATATGGTTTCCGTTCTGCAAGATCTACCGCAGATATGCTAACGGTTATATCTCATAGGATTAGTGAATCTCTTGACAAATCTTTCCTTTCTAGGGCAATTGCTCTTGACATATCAAAGGCCTTCGACAAGGTATGGCATAAAGGCCTATTTCACAAGACTTCCAGCTAGAAAACTGGAAATGTTTTCTCAATCATTAAATCATTTCTCTCTGATACGCTCATAAGAATAGTGGTCGATGGACAAAAATCAGAGGCCTGCAGTATTAATGCTGGAGTCCCTCAGGGGTCTATCCTGAGCCCAACTCTCTTCCTGATCTACATCAACGATCTCCCTAAACACATGCTTAAATCATTCGTTGACATCTATGCTGATGACACGACCATCTACGGAAACACATCAAAGGCTGTAACTGACAAAGTTCTCTCTAATTCTCTCTCCTCTGATCTTGAGAGCGTGGTTCAGGGGGGGGGAGGAAGACGTGGCTGGTTACCTTTAATACATCAAAAACCAAACTCCTATCCTTACATCATCAGCGCTCTGATTGTCATCTGGCATAAATTGAAATGGATGGCTCTCGTCTATGAGAATCTCCATGTTTTGCAAGCTTCTGGGTTTGACCTTTACTCCTGATCTGAAATGGAACACGTATATCAAGTCTGTTGCCAAGATCGCTGGAAAGATAGTGGGATCCTTCTACCGCTCCAGAAGATATCTCACTACTGATGCAATTCTGTAGCTATATAAAAGCCAAGTACGTCCAAGGATGGAATACTGTTGCCATATCTGGGCAGGAGCTGCTAAAAACAGCTCATCCTGCCTTGACAGAGTACAAAATAGACTTCGTGGCTTAGTGGGGGATGCCCTTTTCTCTTCCCTGCAACCTCTCTCCCACAGAAGAGACGTTGCGAGCCTATCTTTGTTTTATCGTTATTTCCATGGCAGTTGATCGTCTGAGCTCCAACTTCTGCCCCCCTCGCCAATCTTTTACGAAAAACACCCGTCTAGCTGAATCCACTGTGAAAAATTTTCCCCAATCTTTATCTGTACCTAAATCAAAATGTGGATTCCATGAACAAAGCTTCTTTCTTAGAACTGCACGCCTGTGGAACTCTGTTCCGTCTGCCTGCTTCCCACCTGACTACAACCTGGATGTCTTCAAGTCCAACATAAACAAATTCCTGATGAACCGCCCCCTTAAGTAGATACTTTATTAAATCTCCACACTAACGTACTGTACATGCAATAACCCTTATCCCTGAGTGGCTTCCGGGCCTTGATAAGTGGTGACCACCTTGTAAAAAAAATGTTATTTCCTTTACTAAAGAGTACCCGCTTATAAAGGCCCCAAACGCCGCACGAGGTTTAATGAGTTTGTGAGGTTGACGGTGACACAATATTGTGATGATTGGTAACGATGATCAATTTTGAGCAGACTTTGATTATTTAAGATGATGGCTCTGCAAAAATTTGTTGAAATTAGACTTGAAAACGGCCATGATGTAAGTCAGCTGTAAAACAGCCAGGCGATATTGCTTTCGCTAGACAGGTTAGGGCTAGGGTTAGGGTTAGGGTTACGGTTAGGGAAAACATGCTTATGTTTCGTCTAGCTTTGAGCACATGTAGAGAGAGAAAAAGGAAATTTTAACAGTTTAGTACTTAAATTTTATCGTCACTGTTTTATAATCATACCACCTTTCCCTCACTTTCTTTCCCTCTCCCCTCTCTCTCTCTCTCTCTCTCTCTCTCTCTCTCTATATATATATATATATATATGTATATATATATATATATATATATATATATATATATTATTCTAAAACTCAAATGACCGTATAACGAGTGATGTAACCCACTTTCCGGTTTACAACATAAACAAATAAACACAAATTGCTTCTTTTGTAGATTTTGACCTGCGCACTGAAATATTAATGTTATTATTTCGAAATTATTATTTAACATGGGAAAAGTGGGGGTGTTTTACAACTATTCTTTATTACAACTATACTGTCGCTATTTTCTTACAACTAAACAACTTTAACTCGTTGACAAACATAAGAACAATTGTAGTAAAGCCAAGAATACTACTACTGCTACTACTACTACTACTACTACTACTACTACTACTACTCTCTATCCGTCCCTTTTCCTTCTTTCCTTCCTTCTTTTTTATTTTTTGTTTACATTTCTAGATACAAAATAGTTGTGTCGAGAACGGTGAATTTGTTGACACATTTACTAATCTGTTTCAATATTAGTTTTATTTTATTTTATTTATTTAGGTTTTATTTTTTTGCTTCAGGTTATATTAAATTTTTTTTTTTAATTTTAAGTCTCTATAACTTGGTTGAAGGATTCCAATATGGGTTTTCCATTCTTATATTTCTCATCGGTAGGTTCATGTGCGTTTTTGCTGCTAAAAGATTTTCGTCGGCGTTCGATTCGTAGTAAAATCATGTTTAATTTTCGATTTTTGAGCGATTATTCTGAAAAATAGGTAACTTTACACGAATAGGGAGGACGTTTTTTTCACGTTTGAGTGATCCGTCCGTGATTTTTCATTTTAATATACTTTTATAGAAATGTTTCTGTTATGTTAAAAAAAAACCTATTTTCTTTACGTCACAAGTGTTACGCTCACACATGAATTCCATAGCTAATATAACATACTGACCCAACGGGTCACGCGTAGTCTAGTATATACATATATATATATATATATATATATATATATATATAAATATACATATATATATATATAAATATACATATATATAAATATATATAAATATATATATATATATATATATATATATATATATATATATATATATATATATATATATAAGCAGCTTTGTCTGCGTATGTGTGAGTTGATTCCGTATAGACTCCGGGACAGCTGGACAGATTTTCTTTAAAATTTACAGAACATTAGTGTATAACTCTGGGAATCATCTTAATTAATTTTGTCTCAGAATACCCCCGATAATTACCTATAATCGATACTCGAAACTGTTATTTTAATTAATCTATTATCGGAATACTCATTTTTTCTATGTCGTCGCTTAGCAACAATGATAGAACAACAGGCCGTGAAAATTCTACTGTGGGTAAGTTGATAGCGTATTTTTTTTTTTTTTTTGCATGACGTGGTTTGTAGGTTCAAACCCCGCACATAAATTTCTTTTTTTTTTCCGTTAATTTGAAAGAAGCTTATATAAAATCATTTTATAAAAGAAACAGTAGGTTCTCTAGAGTGCAATGTAGAATAAAATATATTTTGGACTAAGTTACTGTATGGAGGCATACAAAGCTTCCTCCCGGGCGATTTCACGGATTTTGAGTACAATAAAGATATAGGCGTGTGAAATATTCATTGATCATCATCCAATCCTGAGCAATGGGTCTTCCTGCTAGTATATATATATATATATATGCTCCTACATATATTTCTATGTATGTACGTGTGTGTATGTGTGTGTGCCTGCGTACGTGTGCGTGTGCATGTGTACATGTACATGAATGTATATGTATGCGTATGTGATTGTGTGTGAGTGTATGCTATACATGGGGAAAGAAAGTCTTTAAAAAGAACCCTAAAAAAACATAAACACCTTCACCATATGGACTAAAAAACACTCTTTGAAACTAACTTTGACCGGACACTGTGAACACTTACAGTTGGAGACAGAATGTCTGAACACTGAACACACGCATCGCATCACTCTGAAAAACATATTTAATATCAGCGGAGGTAATTCTACAAACTCCCATTTTAAAGAAAAACTTTTTACGAAAATATCTGAAGAGAGCACACCCTAAGCTCGAAACGCGTTATAAAAATATTTTAAAATAAAAATATGATGAAAACCTTTAAAAAAAACCCACAATTGTTGATGGCTACACTCTTTTAAATATATATATATATATATATATATATATATATATATTAATATATATATACATACATATATATACATATATATATATACATGTAGGTATGTATGTATATATATATGTGTGTGTGTGTGTGTGTGTGTGTTTGCGCGTGCGCGTGTGTCTGTTTATAATAATGTTAAAGCGTAAAACTTCATTCCAAACCAGACAAGGTAGTGATCATTAGCTAATGTGACTGCAATCTAATTGATTAAAACTCCGGAGATAAACCAGAGAGCATCTTGATGTCAGATGGTGACTTATTTTTCAATACTGATTCGTCTCAGAAATTCGCTCTGACGATGCGTAACATCCCATTCACTTGCGCATGCGCATCACTACGTATGTTGATTCTGCCTTCTTTGATTACGAAAAGGTTTGTTATCTTTGTTTCGTCTTCTCTTCCCCCCCTCCCCGTATGCGGACGGTTGTCTGATCGGTCGTAAACACCGGAAATAACGCTTTATACGCTTGGCGTTAATCGTGGCTAAATAGTTAACGGCACAGACTAATAACCATGGCTGTTCCAAGTTCGAATCCAGTTAGTACAACATAAACACGTTCTTCGCAGCCCACACTTGACGTTTAGCTTAACTCCCTTGACAGAAAATAAAATATCAATTTATATGTTTCTGATATCGATCTAATAAATCGCTGAAGCATTTCGTATTCATACATACGTTATCACCTTTCACGCATGTCAAGAAATGAGATTGTGTCCTATCAGGTGATTCGTGATTAATCGCTAAGGTTTCACTTTGTCTTCAAGGTGCAAGCAATATTCAAAATCACAATTGCTGATTACTACTTCTACATTTCTATGGCTGACGGAACAAGAGCAAACCACTCCCGTTGATTAAATGAATTGTTTTGTCCGAAATTTCGTGTAGATTCTTGAGTTTGATAGTAACACTCACGGGTTCGACAAAAGGATTCCTGATTTCTACAGTTGAGAAAGTCAGAGCTTATATCGATCGGAACGTTGTGCAAATAAAACTCAAGATGAGAATGGAAATCCGAATAATTCAAATAATACCAATCAATATCAATATTAATATTAATATCAATATTTATATCAATATCAATATCAATATTAATATCAATATCAATATTAATATTAATATCAATATCAATATTAATATTAATATCAATATTAATATTAATATTAATATCAATATTTATATCAATATCAATATTAATATCAATATCAATATTAATATTAATATCAATATCAATATTAATATAAATATCAATATTAATATTAACATCAATATCAACATCAATATTAATATCAACATCAATATTAATATCAATATTAATATCAATATTAATATTAATATCAATATTAATATCAATATTAATATTAATATTGATATCAATATCAATATCAATATTAATATCAATATTAATATTAATATCAATATCCATATTAATATTAACATCAATATTAATATCAACATCAATATTAATATCAATATTAATATTAATATCAATATTAATATTAATATCAACATCAATATTAATATCAATATTAATATCAATATCAATATTAATATCAATATCAATATCAATATCAATATTAATATTAATATCAATATTAATATCAATATTAATATTAATATCAATATCAATACTAATATCAATATTAATATCAATATCCATATTAATATAAATATCAATATTAATATCAATATCAATATCAATATTAATATGAATATTAATATTAATATCAATATCAATATTAATATTAATATTACTATCAACATCAATATTAATATCAATATTAATATCAATATCAATATTAATATCAATATCAATATTAATATCAACATCAACATCAATATTAATATCAATATCAATATCAATATCAATATAAATATTAATATCAATATTAATATCAATATCAATATTCACATCAATATTAATATCAATATTAATACTACTATCAACATCAATATCAATATTAATATCAATATTAATATCAATATTAATATAAATATCAATATCAATATCAACATCAATATCAATGTTAATATCAACATCAATATCAATATTAATATCAATATTAATATTAATATCAATATCAATATCATTATCAATATCAATATTATTATCAATATTAATATCAATATATATATAAAATCAATAGAACATTAACTCTATAAAAATATATACGAAATCTGCAAGAAATAAAATATATTTAAGTGTACTTTACGACCGGGCTTTGTTGGGTGTTCGTGCTAGCTTATTTTAATCTTTTGCAGTCTTAACAAAAAAGCTACGATGATATCAGAGCGTCTTCATTTACACTGAACATCTATAGTATGCCAACATCAATATATTACATATGAATGAGTCTCCTGTGGAATTTCTACAGGTCCTGCTAATTATTATTATTATTATTATTATTATTATTATTATTATTATTATTATTATTATTATTATTATTATTATTATTATTAAAGATATATCATGAAGGATGTAGAAGCACTGTAGAATTTCCACGAGCATGTGGTCCTACTAAATCTATATCTTCTCTACAATTATATAAATGCAATTTTGTGTGTGTATGCGAGTTCGTTCCTTATAGACTCCAAAACGACTGGACATATTTTGTTTATAATTTGCCGAACTTTAGTCTGGGAGTGATCTTAGATAAGTTTTGTTTCAGAATACCCCCGTTAATTACCGATAATCGAAAGCATTATTTTAATTAATCTATAATTGGTAAACACAATTTTTCTATGTTGTCGCTTAGCAACAATGATAGAACAACGGGTCGTGAAAATTCTACTGTGGGTAAGTTGATAGCGTGTTTTTTATTTTATTTATTTATTTATTTATTTATTTATTTGCATGACGTGGTCTGTAGGTTAAAACCCCGCACGTAAATTTCTTAATGTTTCTTTTTCGTTAACTTGAAAGAAGTTGTTATAAAATAATTTTATAAAAGAAACAGTAAGGTTCTCTACAGTGCAATGTAGAATAAGATATATTTTGGAGTAAGTTACTGCATGGAGGCATGTGAAGCTTCCTCCCGGGCGATTTGACGGATTTCAGTGACAATAAAAATATAGAAGCGTGAAATAGTTATTGATACTCATTCAATCCCGGGCAACGTCGGTTCTTCTTCTTCTAGTACTCCTATAAATTTGGGTTTTTTGCGTATTGATGTTCATATTGAAAATCCCTGTTATATATGGGTCTTGGAATTGCATTCATGTGCAAAATATCTAGCTAATTTGCATATTCTTTTAAACATTTATTTTAATTAATTTCCTATTAGTTTTTTCGGTTTTCTTATGGGATAATCATCTTTAGTTTACTATTACGTGTAATTATATTCATGCAGATACTCTATATGATTTATACTTGAGTAATATTTGCGTAAAAATGTTATAGTAAACACGAACCTCTTTCCATATATATATATTTATGTATACGTATATATATTTGTTTCAAAAATTTTGTCTGCAGACATGAAACTTAACATATAGGGTATTCAAATCCATGCGAAACTTTATATTTGGGTTTTAGCTAGGGAAAATTAGGGCAAAATGTGAAAATTAAAATATAAAATTTGCCAGATGAAGGTCGAATGACGGGATTACGAATATGCATGCGTAACGTAATAGCTACTGATCCATTTTTTAATTTTTAGCCTTGCAGAAACCATGTCTTCATAGCTCAGGCATTAACGTCAAGGGAAACAATAAATCGTAAGCTAAACAGTTTGGGTTCGATTCTCGTTTGTGGCGCGAGAGTAATTTTTAAAAAACTTTTTAGATCATTAATATATATTGGGTCCAGTATTATATAATAATGAATACGAAATCTGCATTAATTAAAATATCATATTTAAGCGTATTTTACGACCGGGCAATGCCGGGCGTCGGGCTAGTAATCAATATTTCCTATCGTCAAAAATGAAAACAATCCCAGTTTTCGAATTGATTTTCGTAGAGTGCAATTCATGGGAGAGATTATCTTGATTAAAGATATCACCAGAGACGAGACCATTTCTTCTTTTTTATAAATAAAAGTAGACGTCTTAAGACTTGAGCGAATTTGGTCTGAGAGGGAAAAAAATCCTTTGCAAAATCAAGGACCGAATCTCGTCTGTGACTGTTATTAAAACCTCCGTGAATAAATAATAAAAGAAACTTCGAATCTAAACTATTTTTTTTTTCGCATCAAAATAAAACATGACAGTAAAGAATGGACACCCTTTCCCTCATCTCCCACGCTTATCGCTCTGCGTCATTGAAAATTATATATATATATATATATATATATATATATATATATATATATATATATATATATATATAGAGAGAGAGAGAGAGAGAGAGAGAGAGAGAGAGATGAACGTTTTTTTTTCACTCACTTCTGAATTTTATTTTTGTTTACTTTTGGTCCAATCATACAAATAAAATAATTGAACAATTGAATATAATATTTTAATTCTTGCAGATTTCGAATATATTATTATAGAGTTAATGTTCTATCGATTTTTATATGTTATAAAATTGCAATTTCAAAAATAAAAAATATATCCATATGACTTGCGTGCATTAGCTTGAATCGAAACCGAAATAAAAACTTATGAAAAAAATATATGTTTATATATATTATTTGAGTTCCTTCAGGCATAATCGAAACCGAAACCAAAACTCATGAAGAATTCTTGATAAAATCATGACAAGTAATAGAACATGACAATTAAACAACCCGGATGTAAGCGTGACACACAAAAGAACACACACGCTATCGTATTAATATATAGATAATAATAATAATAATAAACGATAAGGAAAACGGCTGAAATATTAAGGAAACCCATTGAATGTGGAGAATAACACAAGACAATATAACGAAGAAGCGTTACAGGGAATAAAGAATACCGAAGCTGCAGATCTACATGTTCTACCCCCCCATCATGCATCTCTCCATTATTTCACTACCGTTCCCCCCCAAAAAAAAAGTGATACCAAAGAGTCGAGAAGGGTCAAGGAGGATGGAAAGACCGAGGAGGGAACACTGGCCAGACCTCCGCTGGACAAGTGCGAAGAGAACTGGAATCTTGGGGAGGCTTAGTACCACTCAATTTCCAGTATAAACCAGTGGCCACTGCCAGCGAGAAATCAATGGTAAGGGGCTGTTGCGATGATGCAAATTTATTTGCAAATGCTATCGAAGGAGGAGGAGGAGGAGGAGAGAGCTGGACGTCTGGGGAGACTTGTTGTCACTCAGCTTCCAGAGAACACCACAGGTCTCCAATCAGATCGTTTGCTGACTTGTGTGAAAGCTCCATGTGAGCCGATAATAATCAAGTCTTCTCAGAATTCTATAACACTCAATCTCCTTCGAAATCATATTTAAATGGTCAAATGAGGAGTGACAAATTATGTTCTTAACTTTCTTTTACTAATTCTGTGTTTGAGATATAAAGGAGAACTTGAATGGAACATTCGAATATCTATATATCTCATATAGAGATTAAGTGTTATCCTTAGGAAGGTATCCCCTTTATTTCTGAGAACGTCGACTGAAGTCAAACAAAAATAATACATAAGACAACTTTAGTTAAACGCATATATGAACCTGTGGCGTTTCTACAGCTTTATTATCATTACCCGGCCTTAACGTAAAGACAGCTGACGCCATTATGATTATTTTTATTTATTTATTTATTTATTTTTACACCGTGGTCACCACTTATCAAGGCCCGGAAGCCACTCAGGGATAAGGGTTATTGCAAGTACAGTACGTTAGTGTGGAGATTTAATGCAGTGTTTACTTAAGGGGGCGGTTCATTAGGAATTTGTTAACGTTGGACTTGAAGACATCCAGGTTGTATTCAGGTGGGAAGCAGGCAGACGGAACAGAGTTCCACAGGCGTGCAGTTCTAAGAAAGTAGCTTTGTTCATGGAATCTACGTTTTGATTTAGGCACAGATAAAGAGTGGGGGAAATTTTTCACAGTGGATTCAGCTAGACGGGTGTTTTTCGTGAAAGATTGGCGAGGGGGGACCAGAGATTGGAGCTCAGACGAGCACCTGCCATGGAAATAACGATAAAACAAAGATAGGCTCGCAACGTCTCTTCTGTGGGAGAGAAGTTGCAGGGTAGAAAAAAGGGCATCTCTCATTAAGTCACGAAGTCTATTTTGTACTCTGTCAAGGCAGGATGGGCTGTTTTTAGCAGCTCCTGCCCAGATGTGGCAGCAGTATTCCATCATTGGACGTACTTGGCTTTTAGTACGAATACAATAAATATAAAACTGATTTCTGCTTTAAGTGAATACGTCTTGTATACCTTGTACAGTTGAGTCAAGACATTAAAAAATTAAAATATTGAAAAAAAAGTTATATTGAACGTATCCGTTATGGAATGAAGTTCTCTGAAAAAAAAAGTCACTTAATTTGATCAAGTAGTTTTTTTTATTGAAGAAAATCAAATTTGAATGAGATTAATCTATTGTCATTATTTAACTATTTACGGACACGAGGAGGATGCATTTAAACGGAAAATTGATTAACAAAGGACAAAATGAAAAAAGGATTATAAAAAGACATAGAAACTCTTTAAAATAA